>NC_052486.1:20514083-20574483 GCF_009730915.1 Dioscorea cayenensis subsp. rotundata | reverse complement strand
TAATGCCTAACTTGCACCTATTACTTACACAACTTGCCATGAGTTCCCGTAGATTCTACTAAGGAAGAAATATGGAAAGTAATCGAGGTATTAAATCTTATTATGTTCAAGATAATTTTTTTTTAATTTACTTCAATATATTAGCATTCAACTAATACTTTTTTTCTTAAAATTTTAGAACAAATTCACATTTGAGTTGTTGCATTCACATGAGAATGATGAGTCTTTAAATGAAAATTCAACTCAAATGGTTAATAGTTGTGATAGTGTCTAATATGAGTACTCAAATGGCTAAGACAGTAGAGGACATGGCCTCAAAGATTGATAATCCTTGAGAAGACAAACAACAAGTTTTGGTAATTGCTACTTATTGGTTGACTGACAATGTGAAGGTATATCTATATATTTCACATTATACACCATTTGTATTGGTTTGATAATCAAAAAATAATGATACATTATGTTATATTCTATATACTAAAAAATTGTATAGGAACAAAGTGAGACAAATAGAACAAATCGTTCAAAATCTAATGAACCCCATTGTGCATGAACGTGGAGGTCCTAAACACTGTGACTCGCATAGTCAATGGAGAGGTATGTGATACTATGTATATTTAGTTATATATATATATATATATATATATATATATTAGAGTAGCAAATTTGTTGTTAGTCTACAGTCACACAATGATCTATATTGAAGAAAAGGGGGGGTGGGGAATATTTATTTTTCCTTATTGGCACATATAAGTTTTTTGTTTATTGTAGGATTTTGATGGTATTGTTGGTAATTTTTTTAATAATCTTTGATATTTATCATTGTTTTTAAATACATTTATTTTCCCTTATTGTCATATATAAGTTTTGTTCATGTTTTTGTTTTGATGGTTGCATATTTAATTATTTTATTTTGGTTTGTTGTAGGATTTTGATGGTATTGCTGGTAATTTTTTAATGGTCTTTGATATTTATCATTGTTTTTAATCTTTACAAGTTATTACTTGCTTGCAAGTCCTTTTAGCTATTGTTATGTAAACAATTTTAACTTCTATTTTATATAATTTGCAGGTACCTGATGCTTCAAGTGCTCAACAAACACCGTGTGGGAATAATCATTCTCATGAATCTAGTCATCAAGCAAATCAAAATGCATCAAGTAAGCTCTTATTGTCTCCAAATGAAAAGAAGGCATGGCATGCTGTATATTATTTTACTTATAGTTTTTTTATATTATTCAGCTTATTATTTTAAGTTTTTATATTAGTGTGTTATTGTTGCATACATCTTATTAATTGTAATTTTTTTTATAATGGTTCTTGTAGGTGATGCCGTTTAGAAGATGACATCGGTCTACTTGGGAAAATTCTTGTTGCTTTATTGGGTTATTAGACCTTAAATGAAAGTAGTTTATTTTTGTGTTAGATTTGGAATTGAGGGAAGAACTCTTGGTTGTCAAGATTGAATGGTGGTTTATTTTTGGACATATACCTTATAAATATATGTTTGTGGTGATGTAATAGTTTTTCTTTTTTATTTTTAGTGGAATGTTTTTGTGTTTTTTAATGGCATTGATTGTTTTAATTTATTGTAAATTAATTTATTTGTGTATGAGTTATTAAAATATTCATAATATATTTCCAAGGGTAACAATAATAGTTTTATTGACAAATTAATTATTAATATAAAAAATTTTACCGACGGTATGGTCGTTGCTAAAGCTAAACATGTCTTTTTGAATATACATCTATAGCAATGGATGTTGTAGTCATTGCTAAATCAAATGGATTTATTCCAAAAAATATTGTAACCGTTGGTATAGGTCTATGCTTATGAGATTTTTATTGACGGTAAAAAATGTTGGAATATACATTTTATCATTGGTATAAGGTAAATAGATATGAGATGTATGTGCATAACCGTTGGTGTAGATGTATGTGCACAAGACTTTTACTAATTGTAAAAAAAATTGTTGGAATAAGTGTTTTTATTGTTAGTATAGGGTAAGTAATCTAACGGTATTATCCCAACAGTATAACCAATAGTTACAATCATATTCCGTTGGTAAAACTAATAAATCTATTCCAACAAACGCTATATCCGTTGGTATAGGTCTATACCTACAAGGCTTTTCCCGACGGTAAAATAAGTGTTAGAATTGGTATTTTTACCATTGGTATAGGGTTTTGGCACTTTTACCAATGGATTTTTGACTTTTACCAACGTATTTTACACCATCACTATATGTTAATTTATTTGTAGTGCATAACCCATAAATTGCAATGCTTTTTGCAACCTGTGATATATTTTCAAAGATGTCACAAAAATTTGCAACATTCAAAAAAGCGATCTTTTTTTGTGTTGCAAATCAAATTCTGTGACACATTTCAGTGATTTTGCCTCGTAAGTAGTTTTTTTTCCCTTTGTAATGAATTAGTATATATGCATATATATTCCTGATAAGCCTTGCAATTCATACAATCAACATGATAGTATTATGCATGCATGTAATAATCCATTTGGTTATTTTTTAATTATTTTTAAGTAGTATTTTTTTAAATTGTGGATAAACCACTCACTCCGCGCCAACCATTGTGAAAGAGAGTTGATCCCAATACCTCTCACCCAGGAAAGAAAAGAGTTATCTTCCTTCTATTGTGAAGGTGGTTGAGTAGTATTCTTATCCTCATTTTTTCATTATTATAGCTAATATTCCTTTTCAAAATCTAGCTTGTTTTTGTAAACCATTCTTTGTGTATTAAGAACCTAGATATTTTGAGCATCTCGCAACCATCACTAACATTCAATTTATATTAACTATAATGATGTTTTAACTTGAGTTAAAAATATTTACAAAACAAAAAAAACTCAAAAGACTCATGATTGACACATAATTTTAGGAGTTGAATATTTCTTGTTCATAGGAAACCAAAACATTGAACAAAAGAAACAAAGCATAAATTCACATGTCTAATTTAACATAAATTTTAGAGTTATTGTTTATGATGAGGTTGCAATTCTGATCAAAAATATTTATTATTCATGCAAAAACTTGGATTGAAAATATTTTTCATAATTTTGATCAAACTGTATTAAAAAATCATGAAACTAAGAACCTTATCAATAAATCTAGGTTTTGGGATGGTCCATAGTAATCAAATGCAAAGAGTTCATCAGGATTGTATCCTTATGAGAACAAACCCTAATTACAATGCAAGAATCCTGAACTAATGCAAGAAATTCTTTCCATAAAAAAAAAAGCATTTACCCCAAGAAAATCCTGAAGCATATAAACACAAACACACGAAACAGATGGACAACCCTAAACTCTACTCCCTGATTCAAGAAAAATTTCTCTGAACTTTGATGAAACACTACTAAATATTCATAAAACTAAAAACCTTATAAACAAATCTAAGGGAGGAATCACACTCAAAACGAAAGCACTAAAATTTTCAAACAACCCCTGATTAAAAATCCACAAAAACCTATTGAAACAATTGTTTCCCAAAGAAAAAGATGCACATTTAAAGCCATTCCCCTGGTCTTTGATTTTAATTTCAATAGAAAACCCCCAACCCTATGAAAAAACTCAGTAAATTTTATATATATATAAAGGAAAACTCTCAACTTTGATTGAGCACACTACTAAACACCCATAAAATTAAGAATCCTATCAACAACAATTCTAAATTACTCAAAGAATGCATTAAAATTTTGAAACAAACCCTAATTCAAAATCAAGAAACCCTTTAAGAAACTCTTCAAAATAATAATAAGAAAAAAAACACTTAGAATCCATGAAAACCCCAAAGCATCTAAACAAAAAAAAAAACTCAAAACCCTTAAATCCCAATTCCAGGAAATTTAAAAAGAAATTAGTATGGCATTCATGGAAATCAAGAAGATATAGAAACAAACAATATAATTAGGGATAAGAATTCAGGAAACCTCATCATAGAGAAGATGAAGAAGGGTAGGTTCTCCATCAAAGGCACCATGATCAAACCCCAGAACGCCATTGCCTCTTTGGTTTGCTTTCAGTTTGGGAGTAAAAAGAGGTACTTTTATACGCTTTTCAACTGATGGGCTTGGTCAATGGCCCTTCTGATGGGTTTTTTGGGCCCACTTCATATAAAACTCCCAACATCTCATCTGAAAAAGACTGAAATGATAGCATGATTACTTAATCCATGCAACCCTATTCATGCAAATCATTCTCATGTATAGTATAAGTGGAAAATTTGTTGAGATGCGCTAATAAAATCATATTTATTTAAGTATTTTTATTAAACACTGTTTATAAATTTATATATATATATATATATATATGTTGTTGTTAAAAATGAAGTTACAAATTTTAGAAAAATATATATTGATTTTTTATTTTTTTATTTTTTATTTTTTAAATTTTTCTAAGTTTAATGCAGGGAAGAGATTTTTAATAAATTTTTTAAGTTTATTTTTGGTCGGAGGATATGTAATCAAATAACAACGATTTGTATGGTGTACAACCAATTATATATTTTTGCAAGAGTTCCCATATATGCAATAACCTGAATTAATTTTTTTGTTGGTTAGTTTTTATTCCTCATTAGATGTATAAAAGAAAATCTAGAAAACCTTAAATAAAAGTTGGTGCCTTTTCATTTGTATTACTTTTGGTGTATGACTCTCTTCAAATGATACATATAATTATTTATACAAATGTAAAAGTTATCTTTACTTATAGAACACAATTACATGACAGATTAACCAATTATTGAGTACTATTATATTTAAAACATAGAAAGTTATGTGTACTTTTATTTCTTTTGACCAATATATACAAGAGATTGAATCAATTGGGTTATGGTTCTAAATTTAAATGAGATGCAATCAGTGGCGGAACCAATGGGGTTAGGGGTTAGTAGGACTCTAATACCACCCACCCCCACCTCACAGCATGACAGCTGAAAGGCCAAGGGCACCAGTGAGATTACCTTCAAGCAGCCTAATATTTAACGGTTTCTGTTTTTTATATTTAAGTTAATGTAATATAAAATGTTTGGACATATGAAAGAATGCAATGTAGTTGTGTTTGAGTTGTTAGTGGGCCTAAATAAAGTATGTGACCTTGGTTCAAATCTTTCATGGTGCATGTATTATTTTCACATTCCATTTTTTTAGTTTAAAAAATTACTATGATTTCAAAATTTTAATAAAAATTTATAAAAAAAAATCAAAAGCAATCATATATAAAAATTTTAGTAATTAAAAAATAAATAAATTGATCTGGCCCTGTATATGTATCATATATGTTAGAGTGAAGGAACAAATTACAGCTTATTATAAACAATAGTTTGATTATCTATAGTGAGAGGGATCGATTTTACCATGTCTTTAAAAAATATAAACTTGCGATGTGTAGTTACTTATTAGTTGAATTGTTGGAAATCAAAATGTAGTTACTTCTTATTAGTTGAATGTTAAAAACCTCATATGTTATCTGTCGGTAACAAACGCCCTTTTACGTATGTACCGCAAGTGCACGGGTTTGTCGAAATAATAATACCCCGGTGAGTGGGTAGTCAAATCCACAGGGAATAGTGATTATAAACACAAAGATTGTTATTTAACTAGAATGAAGATGAATCGATAATGATGTGAATAAGGATCAATACAAATAGAAATAAGAAAAGAAGAAGGAGGCGCAAATAAAAGGTAGGAGAGGCAATCGACGATAAATGGGGCACCCGGACATTGCCCCTAGGACTATTGTTTCAAGTGCAAGACCAATCATTATGTTCCCTAACTAATACTTAATGAGTCGTGGAGATCCTTAAACACACGGTCCCAAAATTTAAGGTCAACCGTGACTAACCCTACACTATACCTCGGTGGAGAAATCTCTCAGTCTCGACACCTCACACTGTGCTAGGTTGCTTTAGGCTCTAGAGATTCCAAGTGATAAACCCTATTCCCTAAAATAGATCTAACTAACCCTTTGGTCCATGTGAAAGACCCCTAGTCACAATTAAGCCCCAAATACTACGGATTACTTCAACGCTTCACTCTGTTGCTTGCGCAACTAAGCCCCAGTGGAGTTCGTCTCTTAGTACTTCACTATATTGTTACCACAAAGAACTCTTGGAACGTGGAGGTAGGATAAATAACGCCGGAAGGGAAAAGGGACGCTCCGCTACCTCTCGACTCACCCTCTCAACCCTCTCCAATATAGTATTGTCTAATCCTCATGGTGTGTCACTCATCCACAAGGATTACCAAAATGGATTCACAACCCTAGTGTCACTCTAAAGGAAAATCAACTCAATAAGCATTCAAGATTGGAACTCAATTAAAACATCAATTAAAAGAAGCATAATAAAAGGTCAAAGAGACAACATCATCCTAAGGTTTACTAGTCCAAGTACCCACTAGGGGTTTAGCTCTCCATGAAGCAAAATACAATCAATAATGAAATCAAAAGTAAAAATATGCAATCCATGAATAAAACCCCCTTGGTGTTCGTATCGATGGTCTTGTGGAGTGGTCGCGTCTTCTCCAAAGGTCCTCTCGTTAAGCCTAGGGCACACATCACCGGATCAGTGCCGACGAAAGCTCCCCCGATAACTCTCTTCCGAAGGAAACGCGATGTCGAAGGCAGTAAACCCCTCCAAAACCTAGCTAAAGCCTCTCCAAATCCTAGCCGCAGGAGCTCCAAAGGTGGAGAAAAGATAGCCAAAATATGAAAAAAAGGATTCTCATATCGGGCTGAAATCGTGACTTAAATAGGGCTGGAATCGGGCATCCAACACGGGCGTGTGGAATTTCCACACACCCGTGTGAATCTCCAGGAAATCAATTTTATGCGGCCTGTGAACAGTAACTGCTACAGTGAATTGCTACGCTGATTTGCTACACTTTCCTACTACAGTACTCTCGCCAAAATACTCCTGAATCCACACTTTTTCATCGAATCAACATAAACGGCACACATCTAAGCTATAGATTGCGTTGCATCTTCAAATAGAAGCACATTTGACGACAATCTTGCTAGCTTTGCACAAGTCAGAACACATGAGTATGACTGCCTTTGTGCCCCTCCAATTTGCATATTTCCTTGAACACCATGGAGGTTGGCACACACTCACACGCTTTTGAGCTCAACTTGTATCTTCACGTTTGTTCACTCCAAGATTTCATCAACTAAGTGCACTCGCAATCTACTTTGGCTTCTTTCTTCTATATTTGTCTCCACAACCCTACATGCACAAAAGAACACAAATACACATGTATTAGCGATAAA
Source organism: Dioscorea cayenensis subsp. rotundata (assembly GCF_009730915.1). Lineage (NCBI taxonomy): Eukaryota > Viridiplantae > Streptophyta > Magnoliopsida > Dioscoreales > Dioscoreaceae > Dioscorea > Dioscorea cayenensis. The sequence goes on along the minus strand of NC_052486.1, from coordinate 20,567,195 downwards.
ATCTGTGAAAAGTAATGCTCATAGTAAGAAAAGAATACTTCGTATTACTAATACACAATCACTTATCAGTCTGTAACAACAAAAATTTAAATTATAGCTTATGTTTTTCGATGTGTATTCAAATTTTTTTTTATATTAGCGCATTATTTTTTATTAAAAATAATTATTTTATTGGCTGATTTTTTTTAAAAACATTTTGCCTTTAGGATCTGGACCCACTACAAGAATCTGTTGGAATGTAACGGATTAGAAACAGATTCGAGTTTAGTTTTTAAATTTAAAACGGAATTACAATCAGTTTTAATTTAAAAACAAAATTAATTTATTTTTAAATTTAGCAACGGATTTCATATCTGTTTCCAATTACAAAAGGATTTAAAGTTCGTTGATGAAATTCGAAACTGGATATGGAAAGTTGGATGAACCATACATTAACATTTGTATAATTGTGGTAAACTAAAATATAAGAATATAAATTATTTATCAAAAATTTAGATTTAAAAATACTTCCAACCATGGGAAAATTGGCATCGCATGTACAGGAAAAATAATAATAATAATAATAATAACCACCGAGACTAGTGACAAACGCAACATCTCAAACTTATGCATTTTTTGCTATTTGGCCACTAATTTTTGGGTTGTTATTATATGATCCACCAATACACAAGAGAAAAATAAAGAGTTGGTATGGGATTAGAATAAATATAATGCTAGTTGATAACATGAAAGAAGGTTTTGTCAAAATATATAGTCTTGTATTTCAATAGTATATTTCATTAAAATATAATGAACAAATTAGAAGTTATATAATTCTTGTCCTAAATTAAATTCAATTAATACATAAATAAAGAAACATTTCAAACATGTGGTGAAATTCTTATGATCATAATATAATCTAAATTATGTAGTCTAATTTGTTCTTTAAAAATTAAAATTAATGGTAGTTATTTTTATAAAAAGAAACTAATATTTTACTCTTCTTCCTTGATCAGAGGTCAATTTTGCTTTTATAAAAAAAAGTTTAAATATAATATCTTCAAAATGTCTAAAAAAATTAAAGAAAGGTTAAGATTTTCATCACTGATGTCAATTTTTTAAATAATTAAAAAATATATATTTTTTAATACATATGGTTTATTTCACTTTTTAATATATATATATATATATATATATTTAAAAAATTAAATTGAGGTTGATGTGTTAGGGAACTTCCCACAACCATATTGATATGGTGAGGTATCCAATTGATCAATGGATGAAGATTTCAAGGAATTAATCATATAGAATTAAAAATAAAAAAATAAAAAGTTTTTGTGAGAAGGTGTACAAACCACTCAACCAAATATTATGTGAGTGTTGATCTCTCAACATCTCACTTGGTAAAAAAAAAAAGTTACCATTATTTTAATAATTTTTTTATTAAAAAAATACAAAAATTTATGGAGATATATTCATGCATTAAAACTCATACAATATTGGCCTCTTATTAGCATAGGTTACAATATTTTTTAAATTGACATACATAACATCTTCCCTACTAATAATATCATCAAGCATAAACATTATTTTCCATTTATAACTAATAATGTTAAACATAGACAATCATAACATACTAATATATTCATAGAATACTTCAACTGCAGACTTTCATAAAATGTCTCAGTTGAGCACAATACAGATTAGGTAGTTACAATGAGTATTAATTATGGTTTAATACGGTTCATTAGGATTTATTAGTTTAAGGTTTTGGTTTTTTTATAATTATTGTAAGTCTAGTAAAAATAAAGTTGAACGGTTGAGATTTGTTGAGCATAGTACAAATTATGTAGCTACAGCAAGTGTTAATTAGAGCTTAATAGAGTTATAAGGGTTAATTAATTTTAGGTGTTGGTTTTCTGTATATAGATTTTGAATCTGCATATTTGTTTGTTCACCACTCCTCTCAAATTCATGGTAAAAATTTGCCAACGACCTTTGGGTCTATTGGTACACGGGTCGCCGATAGAGCTCTTACCGAGTGCTGAGAGTTCGATCCTCGGCTGAGAGCACATTTCTGGGAGTTATGAATAGTAGTTGTGTATGGGTGGTTCCAGCGCCTACGTGAGCGCGGCCCCATCCTCATTTATTCCACCGAGGCTTGTGCATATCCCTGGGTCTTTAGTTGGTTCGCCCCGCTCCTCTTTCCCAAAAAATTCATGGTAAAAATTTGGAGGATGAGATATAAGTTTGCAAAATTCCTTGGTCTTGATAATTGTTGATATTAATGATAACGATGACTTCTAGATATCGATTATGAAAATAAAACTAATTAAAAAATAGAGAATATGCAATGACACATATGTAACAAAAATAAAAGAAACATTGAACATTCTAGATTTAAACTATGATATAAATTATAATAAGAACAAAATGAGATCTCGATCTTTGTGAGAATTAATGCCACCATGGGTAGTGTCACGGTCTTCCCGATCGCCCCAACGATCACCGCGCGGCGCTCGTCACACCACCAAGGCGCCGAGCCAGCCTCCAAGACCTGGAACCAAAAACAGTCCAAGAACTAGCAAGCAACCATGCCCTATCAAGCAAACAAGGCTAGTAAACATGCAAGCCCACACAAAGACATCATGAGAAGTCCAGGATAGATCATCCCCACATCACACCAAGGTTACCCGAAGAAAACCACACAAGACAAGGAGCTTGAGAGAAAAAGTAAACTCTCAACATAAAGGATCCGAGATACACCACAAGCCAACAACACACAGCCAAGACCTTCTCTCCACCAAGAGATGAAGGTGAACAAAGCCCCAAAGAACAAGCTTCTCTCCCAAGGAAGCTCAGCCCTTTACTTGGTCTCTAGCTGGCCATATGAGAGGGAGGAGGCGGGCTATTTATAGCCAATCACCCTCCAAGGAGAAGGGAACCGACCCTTCAAACTTGTGGCCAAGAATCATTCAGTTGTCTCGTCACAACTAACACACTGCTACAGTGCTACAGTACCAAAGAAGCACAGTGCTACAGTGTCCCAGACTCAGCCGGCCACCATCAGGATCACGCTACAGTGCCGCCCATTGCCACTGTTCACCTGATCGGTAACGGTCTCGGATCACCCGGCCGACGCGCCCCATGCTCCCGGCAGCGCGCGCCTATCGGACCGTGGGTGCCGATACACTTCGGTAGTCTGTTAATTCTCGGCCATTCCTCTCGGTAAAGACCCTCGGTAACGCGCCCATGCGCCTCGTGTCATGCTGGCTCATGGCTGGCTAAGAGCCCCCGCTCCGCCTGCCCTATCTGCTGACCGACCGTACAAGTCCATATCGACCGTACTGCCGATACTAACGCCGATCTGGCTCCATTTTGGCTCATACTTAGCCAAATATTACCCATCCCGGTTCCTCGGTCATGATCCCATCACCACGCGCATCACGCCCCGCACGTTGCCTAGCGAGCTCTCGGTATTGCGCGACACCGCGCCCGCGCACCCCTCGCTCGGCACTCCCGGTCGGGATCCCCGATCATGTGCGGCCGCTGCCCACACATAGGCCACCGGACGACTAGTGCTTCATTTGGACTCGGATTTTGACCTATCTTGGCTTCATCGGTCATCCTCCTCGGCATGGAACCGTCCACCGCCGAGCGCATAAGGTGAAACCCTTAAAAACCACCCCCACTAGAGAAAGTTCGACGCCCTCGTCGAACGGGGCTAAGGGTTTATAGTAACCTCATACGGCCAAACTAATGCCAGTAGTCAGATTTCCGTACGGAGTGTCCAAAGAACATCTTCTTTGGCCTACCCCGATTTTAAATTTCCAACCTAAGTTTTCATCACCAAAACCAAGTGGAATATTGAGGTTCATCTCCAAACTTCAATGTCATCGGTCCGCCGACGACGTCTTGACGCCATAACATGGAGAATCCATTCGCCATGTTAATTACCATCACAGCCCACTAGCACCCATGCTTCTTTCGTTGCCAACTCAGGATAGTAAGGTCACGAAGCTTGCCCTCGGCCAAGCAACCCGCGCCCGTTCCCGCCCAATCTCAGCCAAGCACACCGCCCTTGCCTCTGCCCCTTCTCCGGCCAGACAAACTGCCCATGCTTCTGCCTTTCCTGCGGCCTAGCGATCACTTGCTTCTGCCAACCAAGCTCCCCTACTCCCATACGTTTGCTCGGCAAAGGGGATTACATAACCCAAAATTGCCATAAAGAGCAATAACACATGAAAACAAAAGAGGGGCTGCCCTCATGGTTACATAAAAACAAAGGCATCAAAACATACACCATTCAAAAGGGCATACACACATACATAACCCTTTTGACATATAAACATCCTGATGCCCTCCTAAGCATCAAGGTATATGGGCTTCGTTCTCTGTCCCGCAGTTCCCATCACGCTCAACCCAAGCGGACAGTGGATTCCTTGGAGGATGGCTCGCTCCCATTGCGGCCACTCTGAACCGGTACGATCGCCATGTTCTCCTCCGAATCCCGTGGAGCCTGGCTAGGACCAACACCATCACGGCGGTCTGGGGAAGGAAATCTCACCGCAAGAGGATGAGGGCCCTCTTGGGTCTCCTCCGTACCACGAGCTCTCTCGCGCTCCCACCGTTGTGTCCTAGCCCGCCATATATTGGCTCTCATAACTCTTTTCCTTGGCCTCGTCGTTTCTTCTTGGACTCTAGACGATCTCGAAGACGGGGTCATCCCTATCTCGGCCCTAAGAGCCTGGACCTCGGCAGCCAAAGTATGCATAGATTGCTCCATCATGGCTCCGTGAAGGTCTAGTTCCATCAGCCTAGTACACACGGATCGGATGGGCGCTTCGTCGTCACCATCGCCGAAGCAACCAAGCATCTCCTCGAACCGCATCAGCGTCCGTTCGATGAGTTCCATGCGAGCCTCTAGCTGGTCCAGTCTCTCCGTTATTGTCCGAGCCATTCGAACAAAAGTCTTGTCTTGTTTCTTCGCCTAACAGCAGCTTGTTGTCGTCAGCTGATCTCCTTTGGTTGGGGGATAAAGGCTCTGATACCAGTTTTCACGGCCTTCCCGATCACCCCAACGATCACCGCGCGGCGCTTGTCACACCACCAAGGCGTCGAGCCAACCTCCAAGACCTGGAACCAAAAAACAGTCCAAGAACTAGCAAGCAACCATGCCCTATCAAGCAAACAAGGCTAGTAAACATGCAAGCCCACACAAAGACATCATGAGAAGTCCAGGATAGATCATCCCCACATCACACCAAGGTTACCCGAAGAAAACCACACAAGACAAGGAGCTTGAGAGAAAAAGTAAACTCTCAACATAAAGGATCCGAGATACACCACAAGCCAACAACACACAGCCAAGACCTTTTCTCCACCAAGAGATGAAGGTGAACAAAGCCCCAAAGAACAAACTTCTCTCCCAAGGAAGCTCAGCCCTTTACTTGGTCTCTAGCTGGCCATATGAGAGGGAGGAGGCGGGCTATTTATAGCCAATCACCCTCCAAGGAGAAGGGAACCGACCCTTCAAACTTGTGGCCAAGAATCATTCAGCTGTCTCGTCACAACTAACACACTGCTATAGTGCTACAGTACCAGAGAATCACAGTGCTACAGTGTCCCCAGACTCAACCGGCCACCATCAGGATTACGCTACAGTGCCGCCCATCGCCACTGTTCACATGATCGGTAACGGTCTCGGATCACCCGGCCGACGCGCCCCATGCTCTCGGCAGCGCGCGCCTATCGGACCGTGGGTGCCGATACACTTCGGTAGTCTGTTAATTCTCGGCCATTCCTCTCGGTAAATACCCTCGGTAACGCGCCCATGCGCCTCATGTCATGCTGGCTCATGGCTGGCTAAGAGCCCCCGCTCCGCCTGCCCTATCTGCTGACCGACCGTACAAGTCCATATCGACCGTACTGCCGATACTAACGCCGATCTGGCTCCATTTTGGCTCATACTTAGCCAAATATTACCCATCCCGGTTCCTCGGTCATGATCCCATCACCACGCGCATCACGCCCCGCACGTTGCCTAGCGAGCTCTCGGTATTGCGCGGCACCGCGCCCGCGCACCCCTCGCTCGGCACTCCCGGTCGGGATCCCCGATCATGTGCGGCCGCTGCCCACACATAGGCCACCGGACGACTAGTGCTTCATTTGAACTCGGATTTTGACCTATCTTGGCTTCATCGGTCATCCTCCTCGGCATGGAACCGTCCACCACCGAGCGCATAAGGTGAAACCCTTACAGGTAGTCACTTGAAAACAAAGTTTGACGAAAATCATGAAATTGACAATATACTAGTTGAAACATAAATTAATATTTCATTAGATATACAAACTCATACAAACACTAGATTCATGCATGTGCATATAGATTAGAATACTTTTAAATACAACATTTTACTTAATACAACCACTAGCAAAGACACTATATATTGTGGTTAAATATATATATATATATATATATATATATATATATACACACACAAAAACTACTTGAGATTGTATATATATCTGTATATATAAGAAAGCCTGTCATAATGTAGTATCATATATATATATATATATATATATATATATATGCATGCATGCACCCATCCATTTGGTCCATCTCTTAATTATTAGTATTTAATTTGACAGGTGTTGCGTATCATGAAGTTAATCTTCATTTGAGTTCAAAGCCTGCAAATACTCTTGGAAGAGCTTCTCGAGAGAAGAGAGATCATTAATAGCAAACTCATCATCAAGAAGCAAATCATCTTCCAAAACCCCTAGAGTGTTCAGATGCTGCATAATAGCATTACTACTAGTACTGTTACTGTTATCACTTGTATTGCCTTGTTCTAAACTTAATCTACCCTTATTCATGTCATCATTTTTCCTGTTTCCTTGATAATCAGGTCTCTTCATTGTACTTGTAAGCCTAGTAGGCTTTGGAATGTATATCTTGGTCCCTGTTTCATCAGCCTTCTTCTTCAGATGATCAATTTTGTTATTCCTACTCTTACTGTTTTTGTTACTATAGTTAATAACATTTCTTCTTTTTGAAAGCCGGTTTTCTTTTATCGCAAACCCTTGTTCCTTGAGTTTCTTCTTGAGATGACAATTCCAATAGTTCTTGATCTCATTATCTGTCCGGCCAGGAAGTCTTCTGGCAATCAGTGACCATCTGTTGCCAAGCAATGCATGGAGCCTGATGATAAGGTCTTCCTCTTGTGGTCCTATGTTCCCTCTCTTTATATCAGGCCTTAAATAGTTCATCCATCTCAACCTGCAACTCTTTGGACATCTAAGAAGCCCTAAAATATATTACACCAAAACAAAATATATATTATACATATTAAGCATATTACTAGCTGTAGAAAGAGATCATGCATGCATTAAATATCACCTGCTTTCTGAGGGAGAGAATTCCAGTGGCCTTCACCATTGGCCTGTATATATTTGATAAGTAACTGATCTTCATTTGCTGTCCATTGCCCTTTCTGCAGCCCAACCTTTGCACAACAAGGTGATCTACCCATTGGAAATATACAACCTACTATATAAATATATGCAATGCAATGCACCACTTTAGACATTGAACGTGCAACATGCACCAAGAACTTATATACATTGAGAGATGGAATAATACTGTTTTAAGTCATGGCCTTCATCCTCAGTTTTCAATGACTTATGAGCACAGATGAGATAACATTTTGACTTCTCTTTCTGTCTTTCTTCCTTTTTTTTTTCTTAATACACGTGTACAACATTCAGTGCATCATTAAAGGTCTCTACTTTTTGAAAGGTTAATCACTTTCATAAGAACCTTATAGTTTTCAACACTAATGCATTCATTTCTCGTTGTAAATTAATGTTCACAATGTACTATGTAAACATCTCATTATCGTGATTCAACCATATAGTAATGTCTTTCAACTCCAAAATATTTGCTATTTGACAAACAAGATGCTTTTGCTTTGTCACCACCTAAAAACTAACGAAATTATAAGCTTGACTTTTCAAATAGTTGACAATATCCTCTTCTTATCTTTTTGGTTTATATAATATTTTTCTATAATATACATATATTAAATGTTAAATATATATGCATTATAAAAGAAACATTAAAAAGTACTTTAATATTAAGGGGCAAGTTATATAAAATTAAAGAGAGTAACACACCACTAAAAGCATAAAAATCCATCAATGGAAATGCATTGACATATAAGTGCATACAAAAATGAAAATTTCCTGTTAAATTCCGAAGATTTAAGGTTCTCATTCAATGCACAAGTAAAGAACAAGAACCCAAAGAAGAAAAAACACTAGCTAGGCATATTCTTTGATTCATACTATAATTTTCTTATGATGATTCCCATTAGTTCAAGTTTCAAAGAATTCTAATTAAATTTGGTGTTTTTCTAATTAATGAAATTGAAAACAACAAATTCAAGCCATCTATATTGACCAATGAATGACATGATCCATATGGAAGCATTTGTTGAAGGACAAGTGGGAGTCATTCAACCCGCTCAATTTAGTCATTGAAATTGGAATACATCAGTTCCGTCAATGCACTTGTGTGCTTGTTTTTTTAAAAAAAAAATAAATAAAAAAAAATATGGATAAACCACTCCAATTAAAAATAAAAAGTATCACTAACCCTCCAAACAAGGGACAGACAACGAGTCACAAACAAAACAGAGCAAAACAACTGCCACTCACATCACTCTGTATTGAATACATGATTAATCATTTTTAAAAAAATTCATATATATATATATATATATATATATATATATTAATTTGTTTATGATTTGAGTGATATTCAAATAGCTAGTTATATATAGTTCATTTTTGCCACTTAAGTGAAGAAATATTTTTAAAAAAAATCTACTAGCTAATTTTATTGATTTCATTCCCTCTAAAAAATGTTTTCCACGTTTACTAACCACAATAACTTATCTGAGGTGGTCATGCAAACCTCTTATTTGATTTGTGTGAGTATAATAAACACTATATATTTGTATGAGCCAAAATATTTAATTAATTAAATCATTTAGTTTGAGAGTTAAAATGAAGTAATGATGAGATTCTATTTATAGGTGAGATTGTGATAGTGATGTTAATTTTTTTTATATATTTTTTTCTTTAATTTGCATATATTATATCCTTTGAAATTGAGTTTCTTGTTATAATTGTGATATGTATAATAATTTGAAAACAAAAATAATAAGAACAGAAAACTGCATATACTATTCATTCAAATTTCTGAAAAGATAATCTCTTTAAAAGATGAGATAATTATAAAACTTAATTTGAATTTTAATCAATAAACAAATTAAAACAAATATCATTATCACAACAATTTATAAGAAAAGGCACATTTTAATATTTTTTGGATTATTTCTCTTAAAGATACTAGGGACGAAATTACTTTTTTCCCCCTCGATTTGATGGTGTTTAAAATATTATTATTTGGTTAGTTTTAAAGTAAAATATTCCAAGATATAAAGTATGTGCTTCATATTATATTGTATTAGTATGAAGGTCAACGTACTATTATGTCATTTTAATACATTGAATTACTCTATTTCACTTCTCTTCTTCTTCTTCATCATCAATTAATAACTTCTGAATAGACAAAAATTCTTTTTTAACTTGTCAAAATCCCAAATTTGGTTGTTCTATTTCACTGTGAGATATATAGGGTAAAGGGAGACGCTTGTGCACTTGTTCCTTTATATATAATTAATGATATAATTAACATGTTAGATATATGAAGATGTTACTTTAAATAACCATCCTTGTATGGTATGTATGCATTTAGGCAGCTGGTTTATATTTGATTGTTATTTTATACAGTCACATCGCATATAACATACATGAGTACTCTCTCTGTATATAATTTTATATATTTAGGGTCTTAATCCTTTGTAACATCAACTGAGTTCCTGTTATATATGTATTCTGAATATATAGTATGTATAAAAGGTTCAGAATAAATAAATAAATACATAAATAAATAAAACAAAACAAAACCCTAAACACATCACATTCTCTAATTCAAAAGCTGACCCTTAGAGCAAAGAACAATCAAAATTCAAGGAAACATATATATAATATATACAAATACAGATATGGTTAGCTTTCGGTTACGGTTATATATACATTTTCAAGACCATTAATTAATTATATATTATTGATTAAGTTCTCAAGCATAATCTTTAACCATTTCCCATTTGGTTCGGTTTGGTTTTTCTAATAAATCATGTCTATATTAAAGCATTTCAGGTAATTAATTAATCATATATATGCCTTCTGAAGTTCATAAAAACAGATGTTACGTACATACTAAGTATGTGATTAATTACCAATATCATGCATTCAATGCTAATTTCATGTACATACAGTGCATGTGATTACTATAGAGAATGTATGCATGCACTTGACGTCCTAATCATCTTGACCTTGCATATCATTTTTTTTTTTTTTGACAAGAGGGACAAACAATCCGAAATGCACATGGGCGCTGGGACTACCTGCATACATCAACCACTCACATCTCCCAGAAATGTGCTCTCAGCCGACAATCGAACTCTCACCACTCGGTGAAGAGCTCTATCGTCGACCCGTATACCAATAGACCATTTAGTCATTGACTTGCATATCATTATACAAACAAAGAATCTGCAAAAGGACTCAATGGAACTTGACCTTCATGATCTGAGTTCAATGCCTGCAAATGCTCCTGATAAACCTTCTCATGCATATCATTAAGATTGGAGATATCATTAATGAAAAACTCATCATCAAAAAAGACCCCCATATTGCACAAACCCTAGACTGTTCATATATATATACTGCATACTAGCTAGAATACTCATCACTTCTAATCCCTACCTATATATTGTGCCATTCTTCTTATTATCATATATTATTGGTGTGTTTGTATATTCTTTCTTTGATTGTAAACCTTTCGTTGCTTGAGCTTCTTACTCGATCAAATGACTGTTCTAGGACTTCTTGAGGCATTATTGTATATTTACCACTATTATAGTCATATATGCTGTTAGTCATATATGTCTGTCTATATATACATATATATATATATACACAGAGAGAGAGGGTGTGCGCATTCTCTAGTGAAGTTCATACATTTAAAATTTTAAAGCATCCCAAAGTAGTCGTTAGATTTGTATTAAATGGCTACTATCAATACATACACAATACCAAACAGTGCTAAACAATATCATAAAATATCCTTAAATTGACACTAATTTAGCATTGTTTAGTATTGTGTATGAATATTGGTTATATGCAAATCTAATTACCACTGTGAGACATCCATTAATTTCAAATCTAAAGACTTCTTCTCCAGAAAACACATCCCTCTCTTTGTATGCATATATTAAATTAGCTGACGTATTAAGGAGAATTAAAGAGAGCGTTGGTTCTATCTTAATTTGTGTTCAGATGGTTGGAGTCCAGAGGATTATATATGGATTTTAAAACTTTTTCTTTTTATGCTAATGAGGTGTTAACAAAGTTGCTATTTACAATGTTTTTAATTAATGTAATAATTTTTAAAATAAAGACAAATTTTTTGCTTACAAATTTATATATGATATTGAGTTAATTGTTTATGTTGAACAAAAATACATACAGTTATCTAACCATTAATTAACCCAAAGAATTTCAACAATAAAGTTCAATCCATTTCTTTCACCAACCTTATTTTTCACTAATAATTTTCAGTTCAACGTATTGAAATTAGTTAGTCAATAATGTGAAGTACAATTCCTTCCTAATTTTCAAACTTAATTAATTAATTAACTAATTAACATAGACTTTAATTTGAGTGTTAGAGACGTAAGTGTACATGCCGATCACATAATAAAGTGTACGTAAGTGCAGAATTTTGGTCAACAAGAAAGGAGGTGAATATTAGTAATGACTCTAGGCCCGAAAAATAGCCTAAATGATCGAGTGATGTATGTGAATAAAAGCACATGAACACAAGAAAATACGGGAAGTAATAGAGAGAAATTAAAGAAAAAAGCGATGTCCGGGCATAGCATCTCTCTAGGGTTAAGAAGTACATGACAATGGTTGTCTAAACATGCAATCCTATTTGAACCAAAAGATTTTCAGAAATATACCAATCCTTAATTTCTCAGGCGAAGTGTATCTGAATATGTGCAGAACTGATACAGACAGTCACACAATCGCATTAACACTATATGAAACCTTATTGTGGACTAATGATAATATCTTAAGTAAATAATCTCTCCCCAAAGAGAGAGATTACCCCTAATCTGAAATACAGTGCAGAAATATAATTTTTCCTAAAATCCCCTCCACGTGATTGCAAAAAGCATGGAAATTATCAAATTATCATCAATCCACTCTGAAGGATTGTGGGCTACTATCTTCAATCCCCTTGAATGGAGATCCGAATCCCTCTCCAACTCGCTCCTTAGGGTGCTAGAGATTCATCTCTTTTCTTCATCAACCTCGCCTCAAAGAATCGCCCCCAAAGAATTGAATAAAGAATGCCCTAAAAATTCTCATAACTTCTATTTATACCCGACTTCTTACAAGCTGCTTACGCGCGTAAGGGCTAGGCCGTAAGAGAGCTGAAGAGGATGGTCGCAAGTCTTACGGGATGACTTACGGCCGTAAGCCTCGTCCAAAAGGTCCTCTGTTTGTGTTGCGGTTCAGCTTATGGCCGTAAGCGTTGGACCTTAAGATTCACTATTCTGCTCTTTTCGACCGTCCTTATAGGTGTATGCTGTGATTGTAAGCTCCTCTGGATGGTCTTTACAGGCGTAAGCCTTTCCGTAAAGTCTGCTGAATTGGCTCTGAATCCCTCTTACGGGCATAAATATGGCCGCAAGATCTTCTGGAATTGACTTACGACCGTAAGGACGCCCATAAGCTGCCCGTAAGCCACTTAGTTTGTCTTGTCCTTGTTCTAATGATGCTGAGAAAGCTCTAACTTCATCGTTTAAAGTCTGAAATGTTTCTTTTGGCTCTCTCTCGTTTTTAAGCAATACCTTACCTAAACCTGTTAATGCACAATACCACACTATATTAAACATCAAATTCTACAATATAATTATAATATATATCAATTGAGTGTACAAATTGATACTGAAATACATAAATATTGTACACTCATCAGATAGCGGATTATGTATGGATTTTAAAACCTTTTCTTTTCATGCTGATGAGGTGTTAACAAAGTTACTATTTACGATGGTTTTAGTAATGTAATTAATAATTTATAAAAGACAGACAAATTTTTTCTTTACGAATTTATGATATTGAGTTAACTGTTTATGTTGAACTAAAAACATGTAGTTATCTAACCATTAATTAACCCAATGAATGTCAACAATATTAAAGTTCAATCTTATTCTTTCACCAACCTTATTGTTCACTATTAATTTTCAGTCCAACGTATTGAAATTAGTTAGTCAATAATGTGAAGTACAATTTACTTCCTAATTTTCAAACTTAATTAATTAATTAACAAAGACTTTTGTGTAGTGTATATATACACTTGTGATCAATAATTGACTTGTACGTAGCATGAGTGAGAGTTAAGAATAATTCCTCTCTAGACCCAAAATATCAATATTTATGTTTGTATTCTTTTGGTCAAATTTGATTGGAATTGTTTTTAGAAAAATATTGTTTTATCATTAGTTTTCTTGTGCTATTGTGGTAAATTCTATTTTAAAAATAAGATTAATTAGACTAAATGAACATAAAACAAAAATCTTTTACAGTGGTGGCAGTGATAGACAATAATTGATTTTTTTTTTTGAAATTTTAGATACATAAATAACTTTTGATGTAATATTAATTTATATAACTACAAACGTTTATTTGAGTATCTGTTCAAATTTTCGTCCAGCTATATTATGAATTTAATTCATCAATTTTAATTCACCAAATATATTCAATACGTTAAAAAAATTATATTTTAATATCAATCAATACAACATGTATTTTTAAATGAAGCAATAAATTCATGTTTTAAGAAGTTGATACGTTAATTTGTATTTCTCCTTTTTCTTAACTAATTAAACTTTTATTAATAAAAATAAATTAACTTTTACTAAAATATATTTTATGCCAAGTTCAAACTCTTTTTAGGCTTATTGAGTTCAAATTAGCTCAGTCATTTATGTCCAAAGTCCAATGTCACAATTTTATGGAACAAAATCACTTTACTCATTTGTGTAAGCTATTAATTTCATCCAAATAATTTGTATATGGTCATTTTTTTAATATGATTACTCACTTTTTTAAGCAACTACAAAAACTAAATAACAATTAAATTGATAAAATAAATACTTGGTTAAAAAAATAATTAATTATAAGAAGTTGAAAATATCTATTTTTATATTAATTACATGTTATTCTAATAAAATTAGGGTTTTGGATGACATGTTATTCTTGCAATTATGTGCCCCAAATTGATCATAATCTAATTGTTCACATAATTGGCATTATTGTGATAAGATTTTAAAAAATATTAATTAAATTCCTGTTTGATCTTTTTACACAACTTAATATTATTAAAAGGTAAAGTTATAAATCATCATAATTTAACTATGATTAAACTGGAATCAAGTAACAAAGATGGGTGGTTGGGACACATAAAACCATGTGCATCTGAAGTGACACATATGCCAATAAAAAAATTTCAAAATAAAGGCACACATGAAAAATTTAAGTATAATACCCAAATTGGTCCCTCTATTTTTCTCTCTCATCTCTTTTGATCTCTCTACTCAGAAATGCTCCCAAGTAGTCCCTCTACTCTTGAAAATGATTCTACTTAGTCCCTTCTATTCTAAAATAGGTCAATTATTGCCTGTATTTTTCAAGAGTAGACGGACTAGATAGGAAGAGATTAAAGGTAGAGGGACTAAATTGGGTCATTTTCAAGAGTAGAGGGATTATATGGGCGCATTTTTTAGTAGAGAGATCAAAAGAGAAGAGAGAGAAAAGTAGAAGGACTAATTCGGATATTATACCAAAAATTTAATAACATAAAATAATGCCACAAAGAAAGGTAGAAAATATCCTGCTACTGAAATGACTTTAATAAAAAAAAATTCATAAAAGAAGAATAACTTTTTGCATAATTTTATAATTCATGTTCAAGTTGCACAAATTTGATGTAATGCTTGTCAATTTTCTCACTTTTTTTATTTATTTATTTTAATTACTATCTGGCTTTAGAATAATTTTTAATATTTTGACTTAAAATTGTTATCCTTTTATTTATATAACATTTATTTTGTAATGGATATTATTAGATAATAAATATAATATATGAGAATATCTTCTATTTTTTTAAAAAAAACCATTTTTTTAAATTAAAATCAATTATACATCATTTTAATTTTAGTAAACCGCTAGTTACTTGGTAAAATTAATTATATATCTTCTAAGAGATTTTTGTATAAACAAAACAAGGCAAAAAAGATATTTTAACCCAAATAAAAACATAAAATAAATATTCAAAATTAAAATAAACTTTACTGAGATGATAAATAACTTGAAATTTTTAATAATTTCATTATTTGTCAAGGGGTGGTACATGAAGAACTCATAGAATTATGGTGAAACAAATTTCTACAGTGTGCAAACGTCAAATAAACTCTTGGTTTATTCACATTAATTTTTTTCTATAAAAAAAGTGTTTCGTGTATTTACCAAAGAGTGTTCGTGTCTGTATACTCTTAATTAATGTGGGCCTTATCCATATTTTATAAAAAAAGAATAGTATCAAAGTAAATATATAGATAATAATTGGGTAAAAAAAATTACTTCAACCCAAATTAGAACATAGAAAATCACTCCATAGGCACTGCAATAAAAATAAAATTAAAAAAATGGCAAATATTATTTGAAAAATAACAGGGATCACAATTTCACTATTTTTCAAAACAGGGAGTGGTAAGTAAAAACCTCTTCGAATTTTTAAAAAGAACAAAAAAACAATGGCATATCAAAAACTTATATGCTATCAAATCAAACAAACAGAAGAGAATTGAGTCCAACTCCATCATCAGTGCACAAAGAAACCTTTATGGGAGAAACAAAAGCAAAGGTGAAAAGTTATGAGCTTATCCTTTCAAATACTACAAACCAACAAAATAAAAGATAAGCAAACAATTAACTTTATTTCTTTCCAACAACATACTTTCACCAACCTGCAAATGATTCACAGAGACCAAACAAAAACATTAAGTATGATGATTCCAACAGCTGGAAACATGCAATGTGATCTGCTAACCACCAATGCTCTAATGAATCATTAAGAACAATAAGAGCAGCTCATCTTTCTAAATGGCTTAAACCACCAGCACATCTAAACCCCACATATGATCCACTTTGAAAGACAATCCACACATTGATGATGCCAAAAGATGAATAAAATGAATGAATTTTTTTTTTGTATATATATTATATTATATCTATCGATATGAAAAATTTTGTAACTAATGATACAATTAGCACTGGATTCAACAGTGATGTGGATGCTTTACAAGAGCTAATCGTCGTCATTTGTTACACAATGTAATACTAATATGTACCTCTGGAAGACGGGGGGCGACGCTTAAAAACCACCCGACTCCCTGAAATCCGATCTCTTTTTATCTGCACAACTCTACAGAGATATCCACTTGACTATGCCAGCCACCATCATTGGTTGATGCTGTGGAGATCTCAACGGGCACGCCGAAATGTACATAGAGGGCCGTCGAGCATCTGAGGCTCTAGTATTGAGTCCCGGAAAAAAGGAATCAAGCATAAAGTCATGTATGCACCGGCAATCCGTAGTTCTGGAATGAACGAATCCGACCATCCCAATCAGCTGCCACAATCACTTGCCCCCAGGCGTGAGATGTGTACTGGCAAGATGACTTTAGGAATTTGTACTGGGATTTACACAAGGAAGTGGCAGTTATGGTGCTCGGAGGGAGCTTCTCCTCTGGCCAAGTTGCTGAACCTTTTGGTAGAAAATCTGAGAAGAATTCATTGCTCAGAGTGAAACTACCGGACGGTGAGAGGTAGACGGTGTTGCTGCTGCCTGATGAATCAGGTTCTTGCATTCCGTTCTGGACACTGGAAGCTTCAGAGATGGCTTCAGAAGTGAAAGAAACTCGGTTTCTGGATTCGAGACCATTCCACGGTATTGCAACAGATGCGTTCCCAGAAATGAGACGCTCACAAGACCAGGTGCTCTTTGCCTGATGGGATGTGGGTGCACCCTGGTTGGTATGTGCCCATACATACACATTTGAATCCTCACTGGCGGAAATGATATGCCTCCCATCTGAGGTAAATGATGCTGATATCCGACTCCCAGCATTTCGAAGACCTGGAGACAAAGGAGTAGATATGTTAGTTAGCACCAACAGTTAAGATGAGAATACTAAGATGTGAAGCAAAAATCAAGAGGATAGATGGATTTCGTACCCTTGTATTTGGAGATAACATCAACACCATCAAGGATTCGAACTTGTGAGTCCGCCGAGGTAACCATTAGTTTCTGGTGATCACTTGGACAGAACTGAAAGCCAGTTATCCGCTTGTCAACTGACTTCTTTTTACCCTGGAAGGAAACTTTGGCATCCAGTTGGAGTTGATTATCTGTTTCAAGTCAAAAAATAATAAACAGTATTTAGCAAACAGTCACGGAATGTCAAAATAAGATGAATTAAAAAAAAAAAGTTTTATGATGAAAACTAATAACAGAAATGTGTGAGATGATGCAAACACATTAGTGAAAAACAATTGTAGACACCAAGGATTCAAAAAACAAAATCCACCAAAAAGATTAATTAAGAACATCACAGGCTTAAAGATTTAGACATGATCTGGATAATCTTTCATAAGAATATTAATGGCTGCACATTCTTGTGCATTTCAGTTTCAAGAAAGTCTAAATTTTTGGCGTTTGCATAGTCAGATAACTAAACAGAAGTTGGAAAGAAAACAGATGCATAAGAACAATTCATTGAACCAAGAAGCTCAGTCTATATCATAAGATTGGGCCCAACTAAATCAAAAGGATGGCAAATTAATGTGAAATGCCAGCCAGATATATTAATGTCAACAGTGAACAGTGAAGAGAAAGAGGGCCAGATCAAGGTTCAAGGGATGAATGAAGAAAGAGAAAATGTAAAAATAGAGAACCCAAAATCACTTAGAAAGAACCATGTGAGAACACTTGCGGTTTAAAATCACTTTATAAAAATGTTTTCAAAAGGGAGAACCATTAACCCTGAAGTTTAAAAGATCACTAGAACTATCAGCCATAATCTAAGATTGCAGATATCATTAAAGCCTAGCTTGTCACAAATGTCAAGGTAACAAGATATTAAATTTCTTAAATCAAGCAAATTAAACTTAGAAAAAATAGGCATTTTTTAAAAGCAAGCAAGATAAATTGTATCTACCTGATGTGTCATAAAAGCGGCAATCCCCTGTCATTGTGCCAACTACTCCTCCCTGGAGAATAAAAGAGGAAAACATTAATACCTAAATGATTTAATCAGTGCAGTTAGATAAAGAAATAAAGAGCAACAATCAACACACCTTCCCATCAGGGCGGTAGCACACTGCAGTGACTATCTCTTTAACATCTGTCCAATCAACAACACGGCATCTTGAAATATCCCAAATACGAATTTTACCATCAATAGAGCCACTGATGAAATAATTCTCATCCATGGGATTGAACTGAATGCATGTCACTGCACAAAGCAGCAGAAGCAATAAGAACCACA
Source organism: Dioscorea cayenensis subsp. rotundata (assembly GCF_009730915.1). NCBI lineage: Eukaryota > Viridiplantae > Streptophyta > Magnoliopsida > Dioscoreales > Dioscoreaceae > Dioscorea > Dioscorea cayenensis. The sequence continues at coordinate 20,548,395 of NC_052486.1, read as the reverse complement.
AGTGAGAAAAAGGTAAAAGAATAAGCACCAATTGACAGAATTCTAGCATCTTGCAAAAGCAACCACACACACACACACACACACACATACCATAATTACTGTGAGAGAAAACTTTGACACAGCCATTGAATCCCACTCGCCACAAGCGCACGGTTTTATCGTCAGATGATGATAACAGATACTGCAAACAACACCATTACTTTCATATCAAATGGATGTTGTGTTTGTTAAAAATCCATATCATGCTTAGGAAAATAGCAAGTGAAAACCAATACAATAGAGATTAACAAACTAACCTGATTCTTCGACCATGAGAGATCTAAAACATCTCCATCATGCCCTCGGAACTCATGGATCGGCTCCTCAGATATCCGGAAAACATTGGGAGGAACAACAACACAAGCTGAATCCGAACTTCTCCTCACACCCTTAAACTTGCTCTTTTTCTCCTTATCAGCATATAAGGGAACCAATTCAGAATTCTGGTTCACCCTGAAGTACACACATGAAGGATCACCCTCCAGCAAATCATCATCATCACTCCGCTCACATTCCATCACACGCCACACACGCACAACTCCATCTTCACCTCCACTAGCCAGAAACTGTCCATCAGGGCTGAATTTCATAGTCAAAATGGCACCTTCATGGGCTTGAATATCTTGCCCCATGTACACGGCCGAGAACTCCTTGACCCGCTTCCGATACGGCCGAACCTTAATTCTTTGAATCATATCCTTCAAACTCTTATCCAAATCAGATGAATTCAAGCTGATGTCCTCCTCCACTTCTCTATCTGCAATGCAAGCAACAGAACCCAATCTCTTCAACCACCCCATCTTCCTCCTCCTTACACTTCTCTCGGAACTTGTTGATGAATTATTACTATCTTCTCTCCTCATAAGCTGCTGAACAAAAACCGAAGGGCTTGAATTGCCCTCAAATGCTAGAGACATCATCAGCTCATCAGAGCTAACATCCCTGTCATTGTCCAAGGAACACTCGCCGGAATTCAAACCGCAATCAGAGCTCCCCGACACAGCCCCACTGTCCTCACAAATCCTATCAACATCCGGAACGAATTTCCTCATCACCAGAACTCTCCGCCGGATTCAATCCCATCCACCTCATAAACCTATCCCTTCGCTCCTGCACGCTGCTCGGATCCATACTCCACACCCCAAATCCCAGATCCTCAGCACCGCCAACACCCGGGCTACCAGGGCAAGATCCAGACGTCGACGAAAACTCCTCCCTTGAATCGAAAAACTCATTTTCTTCCTCAAATCCACAAATCCCACGCCCAGCAGCCATCAACTCTCGCTCCGCTTCACAGCTGAAAAAAACAACAAACACCATGAGAAATCAACCACCAAATTTCCCATCTTTATAAACAAAAACCCTTCCTCCATTAACAAATTCAATCAAATCCAAGGAATTCAATAACGAATCCAAAGATCACGACTCCCAATCCACGCCCAATGAATCCAACCCCCCTTCCCGTACATTTAATCAAACTCCCGAAGAATACGGTATCGTAAGAGGATCATGAAGCGCGAGGTTCTCACCATGAACAACGCGCTGGAATCGAAGGAAAACTAGGGTTCTCTCCTCCAAGGTCTTCCTCCAATGGCTGCTCGATCTCCGGGTCGCCAACGATGCTCTCTTTCTCTCTCTCTCTCTCTCTCTCTCTGTCTGTCTATGCAGCCATGGCTGCCCTCTCCCCCTCTTCAATAAGTCCATCAAGCCCCTGCCAGATTACCATAATACCCCTGAACTTCACTTTATTGACTATTTTACCCCTGTACTTGGTCTGCCCTATTACCAAGTCAGGGGTCAATTTGGTGGGCTTTCGTAGTGGAATGCTTCAAAATTACCTTTTTGTCCTCCAGTGTTATTAGTCAGTACAGTTATTTAGTTATGGTTGTTTACTTGCATTTTTTTAATATTATTAACTTTTTTTGTATGAATTTATTTATTTTAATAATTCTTGGGAAAATAAAAAAAATATTCTTTTTTTTTGCTTTATGTTATAATTATATATGATCATGAGTTTTGGATATTGGGAATAAAATTAAATAAAAATATAATTGTAATTTTGTGAAAGGGGAATGATTTTGTTTTGTTTTGTTTTGACAAAAACGATAACCGCTATATACATCAAAGGGTATGGGCAAAAGCTGAGAATTAATTTTATAACCTGCATATTTTTAATTGGAGACGAAAGATTTAGATTGTAGGTCTGCACCCACAACTAAAAACCTATTACTGTTATTGTTTCCAACTAGTATTTAATTCGAAACTTTTTTATTGTCGTATTTTCATTATTTACAGTAAAACCAAAAGCCATTAGCCTATAAGTCCTTTGGTAAAAATGATTATTATTAGTACATTCTGATAAATAAAATTTGTTTATTTTTTTAAATATTTTGAGGAATTTTTAAATTGATGTCTTACAATCTTTGATTAAATTATTATTTTTTCATTCATGAAAAAACCCAATTATTCACTACCAAAAAAAAATTATCCTATAAGCATCAAGTGATTAAAAAATTTTTAAAAAAAATCATTGATCAAGCATAGGATGATGGAGACATGAGTGGAGGAATACTTACTTTACCCAATTAACATATATATTTTTTTTAGAGATTTATGATAAACCTCTATATATTTTTATAATGTTAGAAATAATTTAAATTTTTAGGATTAATTTGAGCTAAGAATAATATTCAGTCAAATATGTTTATTTGTTGTCGGAAGTTGTTAGAAGAAAGATTAGAAAGGTTTATATGTTACAAATAAAGAATAGTTTTTTGTAATATTTATGACAGAAAAGTCTTTTGTAATACAAACTTCCTTTTTTTTTCTTCAATATATTAATAAACTGAGCATAAACAGAGCGTAAACTCTAATGTAGAAAATTCTACTTATAAGTATGTAATTTATTAAACAAATAGAAACAAGTAGCTCAGACAGGATCATTTCATTAATAATTATAAATATAATTTAGAAATGCGAAACAAAATAACTTAATTAATATTCAATTCTACACCTTTTTTCAATATTGACTTTTGTTTAGCCTAAAAATTGATTTTTTTCAAAAAAAAAATTTATTTTTCATATCTTACGAGTTCAGTACCAAGCCTTTTTTTTACTATCTCATATTTTAAAATAATATTTCTAATGATTATACATAAGTCAAATCCTTAATAAAAAGTAAGCTAAGGGGCACACAGATAACTGTTTATTTATTTATTCATTTATATATTATTATTTGGGCAAGAGTATACAAAAACTAAATATTTTTTTCATTAGCATAAACGATAAAAACTCAAATTTTTTTAATTAATGTGCATAAAAAAATTAATAATAATAATAATAAGAAGAAGAAGAAGAAGAAGAAAGTAGGCGAGTGGGTGATTGAGGAGCCAGTGATGTGTTATTTTCAGTTCATTTGCAGCCTTGCTCCCTCTCATTTTCTTTCCCATTTGGGATCCAATCCTTTTTTTATATTTCTCACCTCTTTCTTTGACCATGACTACTCGGTTTCTCTCTTTCCTTTTTTATGTTTTATTCTTCCTTTTAAAGGAACAAACAAAATGGTAATTTTGTTTATTTAATTTTATTTTATATTTCAAATAATATTTTCATGTCATATTACTACCTCATAATTTACTTAATTATTTTGCCAGTGACCTCTTGGTCTATTACCCTTGGATCCATTCGAAGCATGTTCATGTCCATTTGAGACAAGTTTAAACCTCAACTTATATATAGTTTGAGAGATTAACTCCACACTTGTGCACCTTTTAAATATGTTTTGTCCATATTTCATAAAAAAAAAATCAGATAATAATAATATACAAAAAAAGAAAATATGAGATAACATAAATATCATTCTTAATATAACAAATCAAACAAGGATCAATGACACAATAATGAATAGTTAAATATTGGTATTCAATCTCATTAGGTTATAATATCAAATTAACCTATTCAATTAATTAAACACCTAATAATTCCAAACATATCTGCATGATTAGAGGAAACCATGATTTGGTGTTAATTTATATTGTGCAATTAATCTTAAACCACCATGTTTAAAAATAAACAAATAAATTATAAATCAAATTAATGTAAATTACTAAATATCATACTTCACATTAATCAGTGACAAATAATTGATTCAAATAATATTATTAAATATATTTTTTTAATTAAAAAATTACTTCACTCGTGGTGCATCTTTAAGATATATATATTTAAAAAAATAATAATTATGAAACAATGCTGGTTGGTAATGGAGAAAACATGCGGTCCCCGTGATGCCAACCAGCCCTTCTTTAATAATAAATCACTATAAATATCTTTATTATTGATTAATTAATTAATTATGAATATATATGTGATTAATAATGTTTCATTTTTCTGTTCGTCTGTTTGTTAATTTTAAATTTTATTATTTATAATGGTAATATGTTATAACCGTTGATCTGAAAGAATGAACGGTGGATGTTAGCTACAGGATACAACAAAAAACGCTAGTTGTCCTGGTCCATGTACGACAAAAAAGGAGGCCATGGGGATTTAGTTGGGAAATGACAATAAAGCCCTGGAAGACTGAATCCAAAATTCACATGAGGGTAGTTTTGTAATTTTAATATTAGAAGACTTTATTAGGTTATAAATATTGAAAATTCAAGATAACTTTATAAATCTTTATTTTCTGTTATATTTTGTTTTTTGGAAAAAAAAATAATAATAAGGCCATATTTTTCTCCTTAATTTTATATGAAGTGAATTTTAAAAAATATTTTATCACTAACAAAAAAAAACAACTATACAAATTAAGTTGATCATGAATTAATATCTATTTCTTTTCAATAACATTTAAACCTACAGCAATTTTATGGATCTCCATGTTGAAATTAATTATATTTGAAAAAAAAAATTAACATGTATAAACTGCATGAATTGTTAATAAAAGTAATATTGAAGACATAATAATCCTTTGTTTTATCATTAAATGCCAGATATAAAGTGTGAGAATACCTTTTATTTTTTATGATATAAAAATCCATGAATGTTCAATTAAATTCATTTATATCTTTTTCTTGTTTTTGTAAATGGCCCTTAATTTATTTGTTAAAATTAGTAATATATTTGATATTTAATTATATTCATTTAAAAATTTATCTAAATAAAAGAGTTAAACAAAAATGTTAATTTTTACTCGGATTAAATCATCAAAAGTTATTCAAGTAGATGACAGGTAAAATTAAATAAAAAGATTATAAATAATTACGCTATTTTCACATGTGACTTAAATTTTAGCATCCACTAATTAAATTCAATTTTATTTTATATTTATTAAAAGCTCTCTAATCTAAAGGATTTGTCCATTTTGATCTGTCCATCCAATATGGCACTTTATTTGAACAAACATAAAAAAATAAAAATAAAAAATTAGCAAATTTATATAATTCAAACTAAAATCAATAAGTTCTTTTTTTAAAATTTTAGGGAATAAAATGAAGAATGACTCAAATTTTAGTTTTGCCAATTACTTCAACCCTAATTTACATTAAGTTTGCCCTAATCTTATTTCTTTAATTTCCCTCAGTATAAATATACATTTCTTTAATTTCCCTCAATGTAAATATACATATCATATAAACCGGGACGTGTTGGGCTTTGCATGGATGGATGACATAAGTACTGACCCACATGAAAAACACTTTATTATTTGGGTTAGCCGTTGAACAACACAGCCGTCCATCAACGTCCACTTAATTAGGGTTTCCATTCTTGCAAGCTTTCAAGTCGGCAACCTAAAATAATCAAGCCCTTCTCCTGCCCATCACCCACCATACATGCATGCATTCCTTCATTTCTTCTTCAACCCTTTCCATGCAATGCAGCAACTATATATATATATATATATATATATATATATATATATATATATATATCTGAATTTGTTTTCAAACCCTAATATATTATTATAATTATCAAGCTCTCTTCTCCTTCTTTGACCTTTGTGCTTTGGGCTTCATACTTAAACCTCTTCTTGTCTCTTCTTGCAAATATATATTGACCTAAGACAATGGTTTGACAATTTGTATTAAAGTGCTATTCTTTATCTCTTGGTCGCCAAATGAAGCTAAAACTCTTCACATGATCTTAGACAATGGTTTGACATGGTGTATTAAAATTGGTATTGTTTATAAACCTTGATTAGTATATACATAAATATATATATATATATATATGTATGCTTAACTCATCTTAATTACTCTTCATTTAATACAAGCTACAATTGGTTTGGCATGTTACAAACCTTGATCAGTGTATACTTAACATTATCATGCATGCTGTTTACACACCTTGATTGATGCATTGTATAATTCAAATATTCTTAGCTTTCATATGAAGCTAAAACTAAGGGTTTCATCTTGATGCAAAGGACCTAAGACAATGGTTTGACATGTAGAGTGTATTAAAGTTTCATTTGCTTGTCTAGATGTCTCTCTAATGAAACATAGCACCGTCCTTGGGTTTTCTTTAATCTCTTGACCGGTACACCTGTGACTAGGTTATATTAATTAATTTCCATGTTTGTAGTTCAAGCATGTTAGTTTATATATATATATATATATATATGTTAAGAAATTAAAACTAATTGTTGCTCACTGCATTTGTCCACTTGATGTGTAACATTACTCCCAAATTTGGGGATGGGATTGCAACCATTGTTTCAAAGGAGTATATTTTTCTTAAGAGATTAAAATTTGTAATTTATGTGTATGACATAACAATTTAATATAGAAAAAGATGAGAGTGATAATAGCTAATTTACATGCATGCATGATATATATATATATATATATTTCTCTCACAAGTGTCACTTCCTAATATTGTCCCTACAATTAAGCTAAATTAATTATATGAATCACATTTTAGGCTTTCAATGAGAAAAAATGAATCAAAGAAAGTCATATATGTATATACACATAATTTAGAATAAGCTAAGTACATGACTCTCAACCTTTGATTGGACAAAAACACATGAAATATCATGTTCTCTTATATTATAACTGTTGTTATTGATTGTACCTTGAATTGAAACTAGGATCATGAATAAAAGCATGTCAAATACACATGCAAAATTTCTTACATGCTTAGAGCATGGAAATAACTTATCTTATTCATATTTTGCGGTGGTCTTTTTATTATAAGATGATGATGTGCCTGTTTGACCTAATATTTTGTGCTTCTGCAATACAGTTTCTTACTTGTTCAAACTTGCTTTAAAGTGTATGGACGTGAAACAAACACACCAACAAACACTATAGAGAGTGAATGCCAAAATTTCTAATCAATGTAGCTACTTGAAAATCATTTTTGAAAATCTAGACTCTAAAACCTAGTTTTCAATAATAAGAAGAAAAACTAATAAGTAAATTAACGTTTTGTCCTTTTATATCCTTATTCCACTTTTGAGAAAGTGGTCCATTTTTTTATTTTTGGTATTTACTTTTTAATTCATTGGCAGATATGACTTTAATGGAGAAATTTCATCAAAAAATTAATTTGATTCTTATTTGGACTTCCAAGTGCTAGTACTCCTCCTGCTTTCTCTAATCATTTTTAACATCTTTAATTTTTTTTTAATATTTTTATTCCTCTAGAAACAAATAGTTGATTATCCTCTTTCTCATCTTCTTGTATATTTTTTGGTTTTATTTCAATCATTTAATAAATATGATTTATATTAATGAAGCATATGAAGTTCAATGCTAAGGTTATATATATATATATATATATTTTTTACTTTCTAGTTATTACTTATTTTATATTTTTTGAATCATTTCAGCGTAATCTATTTTAGAAAGGAAAAAACTCAAATTTAACTCTTTTATTTAGAATGATAACTAACACAATGGTATTTCATGTTAAAAATTGATTATCTCTATAAACTAGAACATGGACGGAACCAGGACTTAATGGTAGAGGGAAATCTGAAGCCTCAAAAAGGCAGTAAAAAAATAATTTAATATAATTATTTTAAATGAAGAATAATGTACTAATATAACCAAAATTTGAATACACATATTAAAAAAATATAAAGTATAATTTAAAATTTTGTTATTACCGATAGAAAATATATGAGATTTTCAATAATTCAACTAATAAGAATATATCTCAAGTTTGTATTTTTTTTAAAAATATGGTAAAATTGATCATCCTCACTACAAACAACCAAACTATTGTTTATAAAAAAACTTTTGTTGTTTCACTCTAACATATATGGTACATTATAACATATATGTATATATGTTAGGCCTCATGATCAATTCAAACTTTTTTTAAATTACTAAAATTTATATAAAAGATTTATTTTATTAAAATTTTGAAATAATAGTAATTTTTAAATTTAAAAATAAAATGTGAAAAAATGCAAAATTTATATATAAGATTTATTTTATTAAAATTTTAAAATAATAGTAATTTTTAAATTAAAAAATAAAATGTCAAAAAAATGCACCATGTGGGATTTGAGATAAACACACTAACCACTCAAAGCACACCCATACTTCACACTTTCATATGTCCAAGTATTGTATTTTATATGAAATTAATTATAGAAATATCGAAAACCACCAAATCTTATATTGTTTAAAAAGTATTTTCTCCGGCGCCGGGGGGCTTCAGCCCTGCTAGCCCCCCTTGGTTCGGCCCCTGAATTAGAATGATGGTATATATATAATAATAGTAATAATAGGAAAAATAATAAATTGTTAGATCACGGTTTTTATCTCATTAATATATTATTGTAACAAAATTAATAAACTATACAAAAAGTTCAAAAAAAATACTAAAAAAGGTCGCCATGATAATCTGAAAGTGGGATGGTGCATGTCACATGGGAATTAAGTTTTGCAAGGCCTATCCATGCTTACAGTTGTGAAGCAACAAGCTAACATCCTATTTGCCATTATTCAATCTTCAAAATATCATTTCATTTCATAGGACGTGACTCTCAATATATATATATATATATATTAATCTCTCATTCATGGCCAGCCATGCATGCATGAACAATCTAGCCAGTGTCCCCTCCATCTTTTAGCTAAATCTCCTTTAAAAGGCTACTCACCCATTTTTTTATCACTATCTAGTTAACTAGCTAGCTAGCATTACAATATCTAGCTTGCTAGCAAGCATATCCGCTGTATATAATTATATATATATATATTATATAAATATTGGGCGCCACATGGAGGGTCGTCCTTGGATTTTAAATCCAAAAACATTTTAACAGTAACAGTCAAATTTCTATTAATTCAAATACAATATTAAATAGTGCAGAACAATACCAAACTGTTATTATACATAGTAAATAACAATAATTTTTGCATAGTTCATATGTAATAGTTATTAAATAATGATCTAACTTTTTATCATCGAACATACTTAGATAACAATAACTCTAAAAATATCTACAAATATCATTTTGTCTGTATACACACAAATGAATTGATAGCAGATATTAGATAAAAAATCTTGGGATGTCTCTAGAGGGCATATCTTGTGTGTGTGTATGGTAATATGTTATCTCTAAATTAATGTTCTTAGAGCGTCGGCCGAGAATGAAAAATATGAGAGAAAAAAGAGAAGAGAAAGAAAGAGAAAAGAGGGGTAAGTATCACTGGTCAGCAAATGTTTAGTAGATAACGTAGCGTCACATACGCTTAGAACGAGAGTGAGCGATGAGTTCTCCGGGTCACATTCACGGTCATTATCATATTTGGGGTCAGCTTCCGTGAGGTGCTGAGGTGGCGTCCCACGAGGATGGCTCTATAATTGGCCACCTCAGCACTTTCACTGGAAACAACCCCCAAACATGAACTTCAGGCTGCATGAGTGACCGGAGACAAGTTTCGTGGCCACATCGTTAAAAAAAAACGTATGTGGTCACAACGTTATACTTACGAAACATTTGTGGCCACCCATGATACTTACCCGAGAAAAGAGAACAGAGAGAGAGAGAGTGTGTGTGTGTGTGTGTGTGTGTGTGTGTATGGGCAACAATAGTAAAAAAAACAGTAGTTGAGAGTTTTACTGGATTGGTTGCTTGGTTTAAAAAAAAAATTCTCCACCCCGCACTGGGTGTCGAGGGTGCAAATCAATTTCGATGGCTGATAATTAAGTGCATAGCTGACAATATTTTTTTATATGATTTTACACAATTAATTGGTATAAATTTTAGTATTCACTTAGAAGATGATGCTTTACATGGTGCAAGATTTTAGGTCACAAGCAATATATAATAGGATAGATGGAGCTAAAATAAGCAATGTTGAAGCAAAATAATAAAGAAAAAGCTTCATCGACATCAAGAAAAAGAGAACATATCAAACTGAATACCTTACGGTCCCCTTATGACCAATACTTACTACCATAAGCCTTATCTAGAGAACTTTGCGGGCATACTTATTCTCGCAAGTAGAAGCATAACTGTCAGACAAATGACCTTACAAGGAAGACTTACGCCCATAAGCTGAGGCATAAGGTTCATAAAGGAGAGTTTACGGGGAGCATATACGGCCATAAAGAAGGTAGCATGTACCATCCAGAGAATTTTACGGTCCAACACATATGGCTGTAAGCTGGATCGTAACACCAAAACAGAAGATCTTACAGACGGAGTTTATCGCCGTAAGATGCCCATTAGGCACACGGCCCATTATTTCTTTCTCCTCATGGCCTTGTTCTTACGGGTAGGGATGGCAACGGATAGGGTATGGGTAGGGTATGCCAAAACCCTTACCCGTACCCGTAACCCCTACCACATACCCGTACCCTTACCCGTACCTTTCAGGGTAAAAAAAATCATACCTTACCCTTACCCGCAGGGTACCCGCTTACCCGTTGTTCAAATTATCGAATTAAATTTACATAATAATAAAAATAAATTAATTATACATTATATTACAATCTTTAAACACATGTCCATAAATTCAAAATTACAAGTTGATATATATTTGTTTATCTTAAATTATATAATCACATAAAAATGAAGTCAATTTAGGACTCAATGGTAACTCTACCTTTTGTTTTGTTCATGTTGAACAAAACAAAAGGTAGAGTTACCATTGAGTCCTAAATTGACTTCATTTTTATATAGCTACTATTTATATTTTATATAACTTCAAATTTTATAAATATATAGTAAGATTTTGAATATAAAAAACATTATAAGTAATTCTCATAAGTTATATCCAATTGATTTTTTATTAGTATCTTATTTTTCAGGATGTTCTTATAATTTATAGAATAAATTATTATAAAATTATTTTTTATATTTGTTTATTTTTTAATTTAATTATGATTCTTAATATATATCTAAAATTCAATTTTGATAATATTATCAAATATAAATATAGAAATTAAATAAAATTTAAAATAATATATTAAGAGAAAATTTGAAGTATTATTTTCAAATTAATCACCATGAAAATAGATATTAAGTAAATTGTGAGTAAATGTATATATATATATATATATAAATATATGAGAGGGTACGGGTACGGGTACGGGTTTTACCCGTACCCTCTTCAACGGGTAAGGGTAAGGGTAAGGGTACGGGTAGGGTAGGGGCATACCCTTACCCGACCCGTACCCGCTCAAAAACTAACTGGTAATACTCGTACCCGTACCCGTACCCGGTCAAAGAGGGTAATACCCTCTTTGACCGGGTACGGGTACGGGTATACCCGTTGGGTAGGGTAAAAATTGTCATCTCTACTTACGGGCATAAGCTGCCCGTAAGGGTTAGGTATAAAAGATTTTACTGAGGGTTTTGGGAGATTCTTTTGGCGGTCAAGCAAAGGAAGGAAAGGAGAAAGAACGCTAAGCCGTTCTCCAATAATTCACCGACTTGGAGGGCTTCATCCACAATCTAGGGCATCATTGGAGCTATAGAGAAGAGTTCTCAATGGCATTTGTGGAAGATTGGTGGAAGTTTCACCGGCACTCCAAGGCGGCGAAGCTTAAAGAGAGTTTTAATGTTTTCATTTTCTTTCTTCGCATTGATTGGATTGTATGATTATTCTCCTCTAATGTAGGACTAAACTTTTTGATGTTTGGTCATGGATAGAACATAGGGTCTACTTTTTTATGACATTGGTTGTGAACTTTGAAACATGTATCGATTGATCTGTTGCAATACATTGATGTTGAATTCAGTTATGCTTCATTATTTGTCTTGAATTCTATTGTAGTGCAAGTTGAGGGTTCATGATTAATGTACTTATGTGACGAATCTAGAGATCCATATAGTATAGACTTACCACAACTGAAGGGAATCACTAGTCCATCTATAAATATTATACTTCCGGATTCCAAGTGTAATGCAATCAAAGAGAGCGAGTATTGGAAAGAGATTCCAATCTAGCTTTGTATGGGATTAGGTTCAATAGCCTCAATAGAGGCATTGGCTAATGATTGATTAATCAATGTCTTCTCTAGATGGAGTTTTCCGAGTATATATAATGCAGTCATAGGATAGTCTATATCAATGGTGTATGGAAATAGTTATTATTCACCTTTATAAAGGGAGAATATGATTTAGGAATTCTTTTGGCTCAACTGTATTGTAAAGTCTTGTGCAACCTTGTCTGGGACTTAACCAAACCCTAGAAGAAGTCTATGCTTGATCAAGCGTACCCTTCTCACATGCTTGACTTGCAATGATTTTACTTCTACTCTAGTTCTTATTTTCTATTTTAAATTTCACACCCACAATTTTGTTTAGGCCAATTGACGACTTGAGAATTATTACTAGTGCTCTCTAATTCTTCATGGATCGATAACTCTGCTTTTAGCCTACACTACTTGATTGTCACATATACTTGGGTTTTATAGGTTACATTAGTCCCTATCAATGGTTATGATTGCATGGGGTATGTTGTGATTAGGGACGGATCCAGGATTTTTGTTCAGAGGGGGCAAACTAATATTACATATAAAAAAATAATGGAACACAAGTGTATCAAAAGGTTTTGTCATATGAAAGTAACATATTACAATTACTTTCTGCGTGTTTTCATAGCTTAAAAATGATGCATGATATTTCATTATCAATACTACAATACATATCCTTTCTCTACATAAGTAATCAAACAATCATTTATCCAAGAATCTCTCATTTGGTTGCGCAAGTGATTTTTTTACAATCTTCATAGTAGAAAAGCTCTTTTAACTGATACAGTAGAAACGGACAATATGAAAGTTACTTTCACAAGTACACCAACGGGTATAATTTTTTTTTTTTTTTTGCCTCAACAAGTTTTATAGAAAGGTCATTGATACCTTTTAGTCTTTTAAACTCACCATGAGATCTTAAATAAATAATGTAAGTCTCAAGCTGATTGTTAAGAATATAAAGTTCCATCTCATAAAACTCTTATGGATAAAATTGAGCAAGATGAATTAGTTTTCTCTTATTAAAAGCTGCAAAAGAATCACAAAGACATTATAAAAGTTATACAAAGAAGTAACTCTATTTTCACCTCATTGAATTGATTATTAAATTCTTGAAATTCATACTTGCAGAAAAATTCATACCTGTAGGATTACAACAGCTGAATAGTGACTTGGTGATAATTGAAGGCTGCTATCTAATTTACACCTCCAAGCTTCGGTATAGGAGAACCGAATGAGAGGAATATGATTGGGTTAGAAATTGAGTGATGGGAAAAGGAATTAACTTTTTAAAATTGATTTTTTATATAAGTCCTCAGATATTTTTTTAATTGTTTTTATATAGGTTTTATTTCTTAGTTTTAATGAGAGTAAATTAAAAAAGTAAAAAAATTATATATTATTTATTGAATTTTACAAAGTTGAGTGGGGAAAATTGCCCCCACTGTCCCCACTCTAGATCCGCCTTTGGTTGTGACAATGATCAGATGGTTGAGATGAGAGAGAGTACTGGGACATGGGGTACTGTTGCAATGAGAGTACTGTGTGCATATGCTAGTTTTATACTATGCAATTATTCATAGCACCTTTCATCACACTTTCTACTATTTATAGCACTATTTTTACCACCGTAGATAAGTACGATTGAGCTTGTTATTTATCAGAATGTATAATATGCAATCGTTAGATTTGGATAAGAGACTAGCATACCTAGAATTATTATCTATGTATGTATATACCTTTTTACCTTGTGTTTTATGTGCATCTTAATTATTATGTACATATCTTTAATAAATTACAACCATTTGTCTATCTCCCTCAACTCATGAATAGGTCATTGAGAGAATAAATGCTTATTTTTAGTTATTTCAATAAATATATAACTTAAAATAATCTTTAGCTAGAAAAAAATTGATTAGAGGGGGAAATAAATGGATGTAAATGTTTTTTCCTTATATGTCATGTAATTATCGGTTATTTGGAAAATATCTCTAATAAGATTAAAATTATACTAAAATTATGCATATATATCTCAACTGATGAATATAACTTTTAATTAGGACAATATCTCTAGAAAAATTAAAATTATGCTAAAATTATCCATATACATCTCAACTGATGAATATGATAACCTTTAATTATTTTTAATCAATAGAAAATCTAGCAATAACATTTAATTTGATTCTGAAGTAGAAAAAATATATATAGATGTATTATTAGTGATTTTGCAGAGGTATACATATAACGAAAAAGTATTTTCAAAAATACATCATACATGTGCAATCAAATTAAGGTACTACATGCAAAAAAATAAATAAATAAATAATAAATAAATAATAAAAATATATATAATGCCCTATGCCAACCTACTTCAAAGCTACATAATATCTCCTTAACAAACTTGCAACACCTTTCTCATCTCACAACTGTATATCTTTCTTTCTTCTTGTATTTATTCATATCAGTTTCTTGGAAGTGGACCTCATTAACTACATAAATTATATGTATATATATTAGATAAATGTACAATTGTACCCTATTAAAAGTGCATGTCACACTCTGCAACATTGCATGTGGGGTAAGATCATTGTCATTTAGATTACTACAAATCTATACCTTGAAATAACTTTATCAAAGTAAAGGGCAAAAATCCATAGATAAGAAAATTTAGTCTAAGCTTCTTTATGGATGATTGGTCACTTGTGACTTAAATATATATATTACTCATTTTCCACATATCTACAGGGGAAAATTTTTTTAATCTTGTAAAATATTCAATAAATACTCATTATTTAACTTCGGATACTCGGTTTGAAGAATAGATTATCATAAATTAATATACACTTTTAATTGATAATACACTACTTTTATGAAATTGAATTGACAATCAATATAAATAGAAAAAAAATATATAGAATAATTAAAGTGGAATGAGGTTAATTTGAAGTGAAATAACAAAACAATCAAGTATAAATAATAATAATAATAATAATAATAATAATAATAATGATAATTAATTAGACCGAAGACTAATTAGTGAAACACAATATATATATATATATAATTCAATTAAACTACAGTCTGTAAGTTTTATTTTATCTCTTAAATAAAAAAATTATACTAAAAGATGGCAATCTGACGGCTCTTATTATTATAAACAGTAGAAATCGCGTTCTACAGTATTGTACAATGTTTATATAAACCATCGGATGATGATCCAACGGCTTAGATTTCAAACGTCCATAGATTTCAAATCTAGGGACTTACCTAGATGATTTTTTTCCATATAATGCTAGTATCACACTTTTAGTAATTAATTCAAGTTTGGTTTTGCGCTTTTTTCCACGATAATTATTTTTTTTTAAAATTGTCAAAATAACCCTAACAAAAATATATTCACCAAACTAACCATGAAACCATCACATCAACACCATCTCATCACTCATGTGTTTTAAAATATAAAATATTAGGTATGTTTTCAAAAACACCCTTTATTTATTAAAAAAAATACAAAACAAAAATATTTTTATTTTTTAAACCATTTTCTTAAGTTATTATTAATAAATATTTATTATTATTTTTATAAAAAACCAAAAAAAAAAATAATTTTTTAACTGGATTTATTTTAAAATATATATTATTATTTTTTAAAAACACCAAAACTTTTTTAACGCATTTATTTTTAAAAATATATCATTATTATTATTGGTTTATATATCTTTTTATTTTTAAATAATAATAATAATTATTATTATTATTATTTTGATCGAATAACTTATTTGTAGTTTAGATAACAACAATTGCATTCAAGTACAAATATGAAAATACATTCATCAATGTTCTTACATTACATATTTCTACCCCATGTTGGGCAAATAGTTCTATAATGTCCAGCTTGTTTACATAAATAGCATAAATTATGTCTACTGGGATCAGGATTTCGATTATGTGCATGCGTCTACGTCTGATCTTTGGTCGACCGGGAGTACTTTGTCCTACAGGTGGAACCATCTTTGATCCAGGAACAGATTGTCAAAACATGAAAATAAATCCAGTTAAAAAATTATTTTATTATTTTGGTTTTTTATAAAAAATAATAAATATTTATTAATAATAACTTAAGAAAATGGTTTAAAAAATAAAAATATTTTTGTTTTGTATTTTTTTTAAAAAAATATAGAATGTTTTTGAAAAAATACCTAATATTTTATATTTTAAAAATATATAGGTGATGAGATGGGGTTGATGTGATAGTTTTATAGTTAGTTTGTGAATATATTTTGGGTAGGATTATTTTGACAATTTTAAACAAAATGATGGTCATAGTGGGAAAAAGCCCTTTGGTTTTCCTCATACCTCGTGAGAGCTAGTGTAGCCATTTCCTTTATAATATATGGCTCTTTACAGCTAGTATTTGCCATGCTTGGTTGACTAATGCCACACTTTGAAAGCAACTTAATTTTTAGGTTAATTTAATCACAATTAACTAGTAAGATTTGATTCTTTATTAATCACTCTTAACATAAGCTAAATTGTTTACTAGCTACTTGTTCTTGCTTAATTTTTTTTTTTAATTTAGTAATTTTTAGCATAATATAATTTCTTTTATATTAAAATGAGGACAAAATATGCATGTATAATTGAGACTTGAGAGTAGCTAGAGATAATCTTGTACTTACTTAAATAATTTTAATTTTAAAAAAATTATTAATTTTTAGCATAATAAAAGTTCCTTTATATTAAAATGAGGACAAGATATGAATGTATAGTTGAGCCTTGAGTTAAAAAAAATTAGTAATTTTTTAGCATAATAAAAACTCCTTTATATTAAAATGAGGACAGAATATGCAAGTATAGTTGAGCCTTGAGAGTAGCTAGAGATAATCTAGTACTTTCTTAAATAATTTTTTAAAAAAAATTTTAGTAATTTTTAGCATAATAAAATTTCTTTTATATTAAAATGAGGACAAAATATGCATGTATAGTTGAGACTTGAGACTTTGAGAGTAGCTAGAGATAATTATACACCATATAAATACAATTTTTAAAAATCAATTTTATTGAAAATTTTATTTATATAATTTTCACCAAACTAATTAATGTTAAATGTTAATTTACCGTTTGTTGGTTCTATTATTTCGCAATATTTTTTATATAAAGATAAAGATCACTCAACTTGATGAGTTCTAGTGAGGAGTTTTATTTTTTAGATAAAGTAGAATTTAATTTGTCAGAAAATGAAAAGCAAATTTAAATGTGAAATAAATTTTTTTAAAAATTAAGGTATAAACTTTCAAACTTTTGATTATTATTCTTTGACTAATTATTCACCTTAAATTTATTCAATGGCCAATGGCAACTTATAATATCATGCTAGCTGGTCTTGGGCAATGACTTTGTAAACAACTCGGTCTTTGACTTTGACCATTTCATTTTGACTTTGACTTTTTCATTTTTTTTTATTCTTTAGAAATTAGCATTCCTTTTCAACTGATAATAAGGTCTATATAACCTCATTTTCAATGCTATATGCGGGGTCACATTTAAACTTAATTATGGAATTTATCAATTTTTATTGGAGTTCTAACCAGTAATTAACATTAATATAATCTTTTTCTTTTCTTGATCTATATATATGTATATATATATTACATATTCTTTGCCATTTGACTCGGATGTTTATGTTATACGTTGCAAATGGATGATTATGACGTTGAGAATGACAATGATCCATTACCAACAAATTGCCAACTTTTTTATTTTATAGTTTTTTCATTAATTAAATTCCAATAAAATTTATAGTGGCATGATCTTCTTTTTTAGGAACAGTTGATGCCATTGATTTGTCACTAGTGTTTTAACAAAAGATGTTAATTAAATTCGCACACACAAATATGATTGCAATTAATTGTATGATTAATCTATATTACTGTACATATATTCAATTTTTAAATGCAAAATATGATGAGCATAACCACATATGATAATCTTAAATTAAAATAAATCTAAAATTAACACAAAATGAGTAATACCATGAATTATATATATTATATGATAAATAAATCGATGTTGATAAATCAAATAAACCTTCTAAAAGAGGATTTATATCCATAGTGTGAGGTGGATAATGAAATCAATGTTCAAACTAAAAACCCCAACGACCATACTATTTGAGTGACACAACCAAGTTCTAGGCAAGAGCAAGGGCACAAAGGGTAGGGGGAGGAATCATGTTGTTAGGCATTGTGGTTAGGAATATGTTCATGTTTGCCACCTTTTGTACTTGTCACAACAATCATTGTGGCTCACCACCATTAACAACCTCACCTTTCTATCATGTGCACCCATGTTCAAGGGTTTCCATGAACCCAACCTTTGCTAGACAACCCTATAAAAGCCACACCTTCCTTCCCTTTGGGCATGTCAAACTCAACATCTTAAAATTTATGCCCTAATGATCATGCTTGTCTCTTAATCTAACACCTCAATTAAAATATTTTGAACTGTTTGTTAAAACCTGTTTTTTATCTTAATAATTTATTTAAACTTTCAGACAATTTATTAGAACTTATATTTTCATAATAATTTATTTTTAAAAATTTTATAAACATTTTAAATAGTTGTTAGACAAACTTTATAGATGTTTATTTTTTATTTTTTCTATTTTTGGTTCATTTTTTTAGATAAATGATAAGCCTATTGATCTTAACATGATTTCCAACAAGAGTACCAGTGATGGACCAAAAATGGTCTTAATGATTAAGTTTGTCTCATCATTTAATACCTAATTAATTTTTTTTTAAATTTATTAAACCCCCTTTTTAAAAATAATTTATGTTATAATAATTTTGAACTTTTAATTAAGTAGCCGCCACACAAATTTTATCGATGGCTGTTACATCATTTAATTAGTAGCAATTATCATTTCGGCCCATTGATAATAACCTAATATATATATTTATCATGCTTTAAAATTTAATTAAACCACAATGAGTTTAGTATCTCCAACAAGAGCGCAGGTGATTGGAACTATATACCTTCCTCGATTGATCCCTTCCTATGATTATGGAATAAATTAATAATTTGGCTAATATTGCTTGTTTTCTTTTCAAAAAGTCTTATTTATTAATTCTAGACATGCACACTTAAGCAATCTTCATGCTTCTACTTGCATCAAACACAAGAAGTTAAAAATAAACTGTGTGCATGGACTTCACTTATGAAATGTCCACTGTATTTGGTGCATGAACCTTGGTTTGCAAACAAGAAAAAATTCAACCCCAATTAACACTATAATATTTCTAGTTTTATCCACGTTGCGTTCAATTTTTAATGTAAGAATACTGAATACACACGCGCACACACACACACATATATATATATATTTTTTGAATAATAGACGACAAGCGCCCTTTTTTATGAATAGAAACAGTACTAAACAGTACTGAAACCCGGATGTACAGTATATGTACAACAGGAAAATAATATAGGAATCCCGGGTGAACAATGTATGAACAGTACGGGAAACAGTACTGTTGGGGGAGAGATTTGAACCTATGACCTCCCCCTTACACTTTGATGTCATACCATTGGGCTATCCAATGGTTGACCACATATATATTACCTAAATGGAAAAAATATACAAAAATAAATGTTAGACTACGCTATATTAACAATTCGAAAACCGGACAATACGATCATTTAATTTATGTAATGAAATAACTATCTAAAATGACAATATATTATACAACAATAAAAAGCATTCTTATAATTTGTTTAGCATGCATATAAAAAGATGTATATACATAATGTGTATACTTTGCTTGGTGTGTAGATGTATCATGTATGTACATAACAATATAGTTTACAAGTGGGAACAATGACAACTTGCACTATATACATAAATTATTGTTGTTGCTAATGACAGGAGGGGTAAGCTAAGTAGCTCCTGATGGCCGAATAACGCCGACCAATACCTCCTAATGCTTTCACCTTGACACTCCTAGGACCTCCTCTCTTCTCTAGGAGTATTCTTGTCTGTTGTTTGTTATTTTTTTTTATTTGCTCCATGTCTAATGGACTGTGTATTTTATTCTATTGTTTATTTTGGCGGTTCCCTTCAGGTTATATAGCTGTTGGCGCACTTGTGTGAAGGCACCTTTGTCTTCTAGCTGTGTTGTACTATTCCCTTTATTTCTAATAATTGTAGTTTATCCACTTTGTCAATATATATATGTATATATTATTATTATAAAATGTGGGTAAGTCATGAGCCAGGGTCGTGCACAGGGTTTGAGTTAATCTCTTAATATACATCTGTGCCTTCATCCTACATATGCTAGTTAGGTTTCAAACCTTTCTTTTTGACAAAGACAAATACTTTATGCACCGGACCTAATACTAATAAATTAAGATATCATTTTTCTTTTAACAAAGACGAATACTTAAACAATGGACCAATGCTAATAAACGACCACATTGATATATATGTATGTAGATTGTGATGTGTGTGTGATTCTTTTTAACGAGTAAACAAATTAAACAGCACACAAGATGCTCAACAAAGTCTTGTTGTTAAGGTTGTAAATACGCCTACTGTCTATGATTTCTAATGATTCATTCCATATACCAATATAAATAACTACTGATTAATATGCTCAATTACCAACTTACTATAAATGTTGTTTCAAAATTCTCAAAATTCTTTTTATTAAAATAAAGACGTAAAAAATTCATTTTATTAACAGTTAAAACACCAAAAGTAGTTTGGGAAAGCAAATAATTAAATTAAAAAAGGTGTTTGCTATTTGTCAGGAATGGTGAGTAACATCAACCTATGTTTATCACTTGATTAATTAACCAAATAAATTAATTAACTATGTATTTAGAGCTTGGTTAACTAATTTAATGAATTTATTTAAGATTATCAAAGAGAGAGACTAGAGCTTGGTCCACCTAAATATATTAAGTTGATGGCTAGCTAGCTAGAGAGAGATATATAGACAACCATGTTGGGCTCTTAATTGGCTATTTCCACTGTCCATGGCCATGACTTAGATTATATATATGGCCCAAAGCTTAGCTAATCATGCTTAATAATGAATTTAAGAATTAGATTAATTTAAAGAGGTTTTTACATGCCACCCACTGCTTGAGTTTTATTTTGCTGGTAATCCAAACAATATTAATATTCTATATTATTTTTTTAGTACATATCAATAAATATTAGGTATATAGTTGGTTTTGATGAATGGGTTTTTTTTAATTAAAAAAAACCGCTCTCATATTATATATAATTTCTAATGATTTTTTTTTTCATTACTATGTACTGCTAGGTTATGAGCCATTTGGTATATCTAATGATATGCATCGTGGAGCGTATAGTATAGAAATAAAAAATAAAAAATAAAACAAAAACAATAAATTTTTTTTTTTAAAATAGTTTGTTGGGGTGAAAATTAAAATAAAATTTTAGTATATTATATACTATTAATTGATAACCCTCTTATAAAACTTAACAACAATTAATTAATGCTAACTATTAATCGCAAAACCACCAAATGCATAATACAAGAAAGATTTCATTTGGTGGCACATGATGGAAATATCAAATAATGGAGCAAAAAATAGAAATTTTTATTATTGTTTTTTGTCTTAATTAAATGAATCCATATGATTAGCAAACATTAGGAAAAAAAGGTGCAATGTCTTAATCATTTAAAATTTTAAAAAAAGGAAATTGTGAAAGCAAGAGAAAACAAGAGAAATATTGAATCAATGATATCATGCATGGATCAAGTGGGGAAGGATGGGTAATTTTCCATTAATTTGTAGCCATGTTTTTGGATTTTGAATGGGGTCCAAAGTTCTTGGTGCTATATTAATGGTGGGTGGTGGAGCTACATGGATTTCATTATCATGTGAACATGACCACTCATGAATTCATGATCCAAATCTTTTATTTTATTTTCATTGAACACTGTTTGATTTTGATATATAATCATATTCTCCTTTTATTTCACATTAAAATCCAAACAAAAGCTTCATTTCATAAAATGCAAAGCAAAAACACAATGGAGTCCGACATGTTTGACACACTCAAGAAAGAAAACAATAGTCTCTATCTAGCTCTTTATATAAATCATAAAATCTTCAACAAAAGCTTTTTTTTTTTAAAGAAAGATATTAGTATTGTGCTAATTTATTTATTTTTATTTTTTATTTTTCCAGATGCTTGATGATATTTTTGGTTTCTTTATTTGTTGTATTGTTCATTTGTAAAATGTTTAACATAATTTTGCATGAACTCTATTTTTAATAATTTATTTTAAAGAAAATTTTAATGCTGTGATAATTATCATGTTTTCTACAAGCTTGAGTTAATATATATTTGATGTTGTATTTTGTCATATTATATTCATGTGCATTTTAAAAATGTTCAACATGGTCCTGAATTTAACCCTTTTTTTTTCAATTCGTCTAATAAATACGACCATTTCAATCATAAATATATCTCATGTCAATTGAGAAAAATAATAAAATAATCATATGTTACATATCATATGTCCACAGTACCTCCCCATCATGAAAATAGGAAACAAAAAAGAAAACCAAAATACAAGGGATATATATTGAATTTTTAAAACTAAGAAAACCAAAATAAATGATATATCAAAATATATTAAAAAAAAAAAGGTGGAAACTTCGGATATATATTGACGAATATTAAGAAATGATAGGATGGGTTAGTTAAAACAACACTAGCTAGCAACTAAATTGACAAAATTCTCTTGAGTCATAATCAAACATAGCCTATATGAAAAATCCAAATGCTAAGCATTATCTTAAGAGAAAATTAACCATATATATATATATATATATAAAGGCATCAAATTACTGTTTATGGTGGGGAAATTTTCTACACTAGTGAATAATAAAGGTTTTGTTGATGCAAACCATGTGAAATATTATTATGATGAGTCCTTTTCCTGGGCTAATTATTGGCACATTAAGATGGTGACACAAATAAAATAATTGACAATTCATTGCCTTCCTTTTTAATTTCTTTCTTTTGGCTGGTCATTAAGAATCTTGTATTGGAGATATACTGTTTAAACTTTAAATAATAAGAATCTCTTTTGGAGCTACTTAATTTGATGTGTTAATTTAATACTATATTGTTGCCATCCAGAGAAAAATTTAATTTAGCTTTTAATTTTTGAAAAAAAAAAGAAAATTATTGAAAGTTTCTACCACCAGTGAGGATTTTATTTTTATTTTTTAAGACATGCATTGAATTAAATTGTAAATTAGAATCTGAAATCTCAAAAGTTTTGTTAAATGCACAAATCATTAATAATTCAAAAATAATTTACAAGAAAAAGAATATATACAGCTCTTCTACCATTAAAAAAAATGTAAAAAATTTATCTTATTTATTACCTCTCCAAAATTACTAGATATATCTTCTTTCTCTTCTCTCCCAATCTATTATTTGTAATTTTCTCTTCATATTAAAATCTTTTAATATATATATATATATATATTTCATGCATTATTATTATATTTTCATTTTATTATTTTCTCTATCAATTGGGAAAATGCCATTCTTCAGTACTTGTCCCCAATACATAAGTATTTATAAAATATTTAGCATTAATTATATATATATATATAGTTTGTGTTATTTCATCGAATCACTCAAGTATAAATTTTTTTATGATAATGAATCATAACATTACGAGAAGCGTGTGTGTGTATGTGTATGAGGGAGGGAGAGAGAGAGAGAGAGAACTCAATTTACATTCTCACTAATATTTACGTTATCAGAAATAGCACCATCTAATCAATAACATCTTCGAAATGGTTTGATCATGAAACTGAAGCTTTCCAAATTTCAATGTTGCCAAATTTAATTCCATACATTAATTGTTGATCATATATACAGTGATTACCTTCAGAAATGGACCATAAATTCCGTCACCTTCAGAAATGCCTTGTTGCTAGCTAATGGAGGGAAACACTTCAAATCTTAACCATGGTTAAGCTTGCATGCATGCATGCATGCATACGTAGCTCATCATGAACAGTAATTAGTGTTAGCTAACCTAAACAAATACACCCTTCCAATTGTTCATAACACAACTTCATACATATACCATTTATATTATCCCCCAATCCATGCATTGCTGCTCAAACCACAGACAATCTGTGACCATTACTATCTTCCTCCGACAACCGCGTCGATCTTCGTATTATGTATATCCATGTTTTCAATCTGTAAATCTAACTATTGAGTTCTAAATGTTTCCTGTCAGTGACTGCTGGGAACCCTAATGACATGTATATATGTATGTTCACATTCATCCAAACAATATGATTCCAAATGATATAGCATGGCATCTTCCTTTTTATTTTTTTGACCTTTCAATCTCATGCAAAGCCATATGATCACTATGATTAATAATTATATGATTAGCATATTCTTTGGACTGCATTAAAACCTATGTTTTAGGGTTCTATGCATGTCTACCCTTTGAACAGCAAAGCCCATGTTTTCATGTTCCTCTAATATTTAAGGCTGTAATTAACTTTGAGATGCTCTTCATTTTTTAGGCCACACTGCACTGTATTCATGCACTGAACTAGGGTTTTTGGTGCATGTACCTAGATTTGAAGGAGGACCTGAAAGTTAATATTATTTGATTTCCTTGATACTTGAGTTGTTTAATTAATAATCTTGATTTTCAACAATGTAGCACATTTTCCCTTTTAGAAGGAAGAGCTTGTCTCTCTTTGCGAGATTATAAAAATTTAAGAGGTTTGAATTTGTTTTCATAGCTTTTAAAAAATAGCACTACTGAAATTCTTTGCCCTTCCTACTTTCATTTTATTTTATTTGACACTCTAATTAGAAAAATTTTATATTTTAATTAAAGTTATATATACTTATATCCTTTTATTTATATAAACATTAGATATTAGATAAAACATATGATAAAACCTTCCGTCCCTATTCATTTAAATAAAAATAAATTAAGTATATAAATATATTCTTTTACTTTAGTCAAAAACTCAATGGTATATTTATTAAAATCATTTACTTATCTTAAATTATTTTATATATCTAAGATTTAATGACAAGCATGATTTATATAAATAAAAATAAAAAATCCATATTAAATCAAATTAGTATATCAAAATTTGTTAGTGACAAGTAAACTACAATTAAAAAAGAGAGAGTGGCAACTAAGTTGCTATTTTTCAATGGAATTCAGAAAATTTAAGCTGGTTACCCTATTTATATATTGAATCATTCAATATAAAATTTGAACTTGGAGTGTCAATGGAATCATAGTACTATATATACATATTTATAATAAAGACTAGAAAACATATAAATAGTATACTATTATGCATTTTTTCATAATTTTGAGTAGTAAAACAAAATAATTAACTTGAGATTAACATATTGAGTAAGCTAGAGTTACATGTATGCTTTATTTATATAATCCAAGTATATAAATAAATACATAAATAAAAATCCAGACACTATGAATGTGTGCATGAACTAAACCATGTGTACTTCTTAATTTAGTAAGTGCCAAAATTATTCCAAAGTTCATCTCCTATACTTCAAACTCTTGCCATGCGTGATGTCTAGATTAACATATTAAGCATGTATTTATATACTAAATTTGTACTTATAAACTAAGACAAACTCCAACATTAGATTTGAATATGTAAGAGCTTGTCAACCTCGAGGAAGACAAACGCATGCATAACAGCATAAGTCTCAAGTTTTTAGGTTAAGGATTCATGCATGATGCATCCATGCGTTGCATCCTCCATTATACATTGTTGGCTTGGTTCATGCACCTTGATTAATTAAAAATAATTGAAGATAATAATAAATTCAAAGATTCCTTAATGCATGTTATTAATATGTTAATCTATTATTTTTCGACGTAAGGATGTGTTTGCTTGAATTTAATTAGAGATTTGTTGTAACTCCGATTGATCTTGATTAATGATCAAAATGAGTTGATAAAACATCCCAGAAAAAATCCTATCACTTTTTAGTTATATATAACTTGATAAAATTGACTGCATCTCGATTTAAATAAATCAAATATTTTAAACTAATTAATATGTAATATATATATGTTAAAAATTTGTACTAGAAAATAGATCAATGTTCTCTACATCGCAATGGAATGTTATTATGAGATTGATTTGTAATTTCTTGCATTAGGCATCTCATCATTGTGTTTAAAATGGTTTTTGTATTGTTTATATATTCATGATTCATTGATATTTTTTGTGTTTTATTTTTCTCCTTTTTAAAATATAGGTCCAAGTAAAAAAGAAATGATAATTCGTTTATATATACACACACACACTATTTCTTTCATGATGGAATTTAGGCATTTTTTTCTTTTTTAAAGTTATGATTAATTTGAAATTCGGTTATGAGTTAAAATGACTAGTTCATGGATAAGATTTTGTTTATTTTGTGATATTAACTTTGTCTTGACTTTCATTAAAGCCAATATTTAAATTTTTTTAAACAAAACAAATTGAAATAGGTAATTTTTTAATTAGATTACATTATTAAAACGAAGCTTAATTTACAATTTACTTCACACTGTGCATGTCTTTTATGGATTCTCAACATATCTTTAAATCTTGAACGGTTTGAATTGGGCTGAGTATCATTACTTCGGTTGGGCCTAAAGTTTCAATATGGAACTTTCATAAATTCAAATGATGTAATCAGGTACTATTTTATGATCATATGGCGCTATTTTCCGAATCAGTTGATAAATCTAAAAATGTAATTCCAGTCGTAAAGGTGTATATGAATCCATTGGTAAATCTAGAAACGTAAATCTTTTGGTATAGGTATTAAATCTGTTGGTATAAATTCATAACCTATCATAATAGATATTTGAACCATTATCAGTGCCGGAACCAGGATTTAATAGTAAGGGTAATTTTAAATATATATATAAAAAATTACATCTAAAAAATAATTATCCAAATGTAAAATTAAATAGTGAGTCGATATAATTTTTTTTTATCAAAACAACTACACTTTGGATACATATTGGATATAAAAGCATAAAGTAGCTATTGATATATGCTTGAACTAGAACCAATCCCAGCATCAGTGCCAGAAAATCGAGGTATGACATTAAGAGGAGGTAGCTGCATCCGTCGAGTTTGCATTTTCTAAAAGCGTTGTAAAATCACTTCATTGTCAATAGTTACAAAAACCTTGCGCTCAATATACACAACCAGGCTATCATTCATCAACTCATCTCTCATTTTGTTGTGTAAGTCAGTTTTTATAACATTCATAGCCGAAAACACTCTCTCAACATTAGCTGTCAGAACTGGTAAAGCCAATGGCAACTCAATTAGGCGATAAATGAGTGGAAAAATTGCATGTTTACCTGTCTCAACCATCTTCCTAGTGAAGCCACCCAAGTCCCCAACATTCATAAAATCTTTATCATGTCGCACATCATAAATGAAAGTGGTAAGTTGATCCTCAAGAATCATGTGTTCAGTTATTGTGAAATTTTCAGGATAAATTTATGCAAGATGAAGTAGCTTATGGATGTTGAATTTGGAGAATAAGTCCCTTAGATCAAGGCATGACACGAGAAGAAGTAACTCTGTGCTAGCTTCCGGGAAGCGGTTTTGCATTTCTTCCTCAATTAAATCAATAACCTAAGATTACAACAATGATAAAATCACAAATATTGCTAAAATAATACATTACTGAAATTTACAAAAGCATAATAAATATTAAAAATACTAGCCTCCCAAAAAATCTCAACGTACACGACAATGGTGAAAATGAGTAATGACTTGCCCTTATCTAGAATGACCACGGATTCGCATATTATTCTCTATATTAGGTATCGAGATTGAGTTTCCTTCACAAAAATATCCAACTTCCTCCAAAAATGTCTCCCATCCCATCTCCCTAAAGTCTTGAAGTCGAGCCCTCATATCTTCAATCAAACGCATAGCTTGAACAATATTTTGATCTTTTTGTTGTAAGACAAGTGATAACTTATTTGTGATCCCCAATAAACTCCTCTTCAAATACATCAAAAACACAAATTGATAATTTCCCATTTTTTTCAATCAAACTTGCCGCTATACCTCTATTATCATTAGAAGCACCATCATCATATACATTTTGGAGTACCTCTAACACTGAAGTCCACATTGAGATTAGGGGAAGAATGGTAGTGTAATGTGATTACCAACGAGTATTCTCTGGTCTTGCTAAGCTAGATTCTTGATTTTTTCCTCTGCCACTTACTATTTCCACCCTCTCCAATTGCTCAAATACCTATCATGGTGATGTTGCCGAAGTTGATATCTCCTTTGGCATGATGTTCTGGCCGCGTTAACAATCATAGTGACATATTGGAAAAAATCACTCACAATTCGATTGTCTTTAGCAATAGCAACAATCACTAATTGGAGTTGCCTTAGCAAAATAATGGATATATCTTGCATATGTATTTTCTCTAAGAATAAGTGCCTTCATGATAGAGACGCAAGTGTATATGCCGACCACATAATAATAATGTGTGTAAAGCAGAGTGTCTGATAGGGACGCAAGTGTACTTGCCGACCGTGTAATAAAGTGTGTGTAAAGTAAAGTGTCGGTCTACAGAGAAGGAGGTGAATACTAGTAATGACTCTATACTCGAAAAATAGCCTAAAAGATTACGTGATGCGTGTGAGAACAAAAGCAAGTAAAAGGAAGAAAATACGAGAGATGATAAGGAAGAAATTAAGGAAGAAAGCGATGTCCGGGCATAGCATCCATCTAGGATTATGAGGTACGGAGCAATGATTGTCTAAACATGCAATCCTATTTGACCCAAAAGGTTTCCAGAAATATACAAAACCCTGATTTCTCAGATGAAGTGTAACTAAATAGGTACAGAGTTGATACAGACATCCACACAATCACATTAACGCTCTATGAAGCCTTACTATAAACTAATGATAATATCTTAAGTAGATAATCTCCCCCAAAGAGAATGATTACCCTTAGGGGTCGTTTGGTTTGTGGTAATGACATATTACCACGTAATGAGATTACCATGGTAATATGAGTGGGAATGTTATATGGTTGGGAATATTGCGATAATTTAATATAACCATCTTTGGTTGAGAACTCTTATTACCGGGAATAGTTCATTACTGTGTTTGGTTGTCATGGTAATCAATTTGTTAAAATATAAAAAGTTATAAGATTACCATGGTAATCCAAGATAGACACCAAATTTGGTGATAATAAGATTACCACTTTTTTGGTAATATTTATAAGTTGGTAATGTGATATTACCATCCACATTACCACCGGTGCAATGCCAAACATGGTAATCTTTTCAGATTACCACGAACCAAACGGCCCCTTAATCTAAATACATAGCAGAAATGTGATTTCTCCTAAAATTCGCTCCACAGGATTGCAAATAGCACGAAAATCATCATCAATCTACTTGGAAGGATTGTGGAAGACAAAGTTTCCGAGAGACAAAGTCTCAAAGACACAATAACCAAAGGTGTACCTACTATCCATTCGAATTGTGGTAAGCCTATGCTAGGTGGGAATTTCTTCTCGTCACGTAACAATACCATGTATGTTTGCTAGGGCTTTCACCACGTTAGTAACCAAGCATTCAATCACACAATTAGACTCAAATCGAAATTATTAAAAATAAGAAATCAATTAAGCAACAAAGATCCAACAACCAAAATCAAAGATATAAACCCTAGAGTTTAACTATGCTCAAACATCTACAAATTAGCCCTCCATTAATAAAGGACAAACATTCAAGACACAAATAATGGAGGAAAGCATGAAAGCCATCAAAACCCCCTTCTCAATTGTGATGATGAAGAATCGCAGGTGAAGCCCTAAGTAAGCTTCCACACAAGCCGCCAAGATGAGTTTGACAGCTACAATTTTCAATCCCCTTTAATGTAGAGTCGAATCCCTCTTGAAATTGCTCCCAAGATGTTGGAGATTCTCCCTTTATCTTCCTCAACCTCCCCTCCAAGAATCGTCCCCAAAGAATAGAAGAATAGAATAAGAGATGCCCGAAAAATCCTCATAATTTCTATTTATACCCGACTGCTTATGGGCTGCTTACGGATGTAAGGGTTAGGAAGTAAGAAAGCTAGAAAAGATTGTTGCAAACCTTACGGGATGACTTACAGCCGTAAGCCCTGTCCATAAGGTCTTCTATTTGTGTTACGGTCTAGCTTACAGCCGTAAGCGCTGAACCGTAAACTTCATTGTTCTGCTTCTTACGATCGCCCTTACGGGAGTATGCTGTAATCTTAAGCTCCTCTAGATGG
Organism: Dioscorea cayenensis subsp. rotundata; assembly: GCF_009730915.1. Classification (NCBI taxonomy): domain Eukaryota; kingdom Viridiplantae; phylum Streptophyta; class Magnoliopsida; order Dioscoreales; family Dioscoreaceae; genus Dioscorea; species Dioscorea cayenensis. The sequence continues at coordinate 20,517,504 of NC_052486.1, read as the reverse complement.
TCATTACGGGCATCGTTACAGGTGTAAGCCTTGTCTGTAAGTCACCCAGTTTGCTTGTCCTTGTTCTAATGATGCCGAGAGAGCTCTAACTTCATCATTAAGGTCTAAAATGCTTCTTTTGGCTCTCTCTCTCTTCTTTAAGAGTTACCCTAAGTCTACTAATGCACAACACACTATATTTAGGATCGAATTCCACAATATGATTCTAATATATTCCAATTGAGTATACAAATTAATATAGAATACATGAACATTATATTGTACACTTATCAGTGTCAGTCCACTAGGAATAAAGTGAATACTAGTAATAACCCTAATTCCGAAAATTAACCTAATTGATCGAGTGATGTGTGTGTGTACAAAAGAGAATAAATTAAGAAATACGGAAATAAATTAGAAGAAAAGTCAGGAGAAGTGACAATGTCCGAGAATAAAACCCATATAGGGTTACAAAGTACAGGACAAAGGTCACTGCAAGAAAATTGTAATTTACAAACAACATTTTTCATTTCTAATCCATTGCTAATTCATTTTAGAAACAGATTAGAAATGTAATTTTTCTATTTCCAAGAAACTCATTGCTAATTTTGTAGCAACGGATTTAATTCTATTTCAAAATTCAAAAATGGATTTAGCAATGGAATTAAAGTCATTTTCAATATTTGCAATGGAATTAAATCTGTTTTTAATATTTGTAACGCAATTAATTCCGTTATAAAGTTTAAAAACAGATTTAATTCCATTGCTAATCCGTTTTAAATTCTGAAATGTATTAAAATAAATTTAAATTTGGAAATTATTTTTTTAAAAATATTAAAATAATTGCAATCCATTTTTACATTTTAAAAAAAAATATATAAATCCATGGACATTAATTTAAACATCATCTCATATCAATCTTTTTCTGTTATTATCAACAATTATGATCTTTTAATCATGAATCAAATTCCATTATACTTCAAAAAAGAGAAGAATTTATATAACATTAAAAAAAATTACAATGAGAACAAAGCTCTAAATACAAGTATCTCTTGTTAATTTACACCTCTAAATACGAGGTTGAGTCTACTTTTGATTTTGTGTTCTTCATTCTTTCCACAAGATGAGTCTTCATCATTCTGCAAAGTTTACACATTCTGTTGTTTTATTTCACCAATCTCTGCAAAGTTTACACATTCTTCAGACTTGGTATGAACACCATTTCAAATCATTTCAATAGGTGCAGTTAGATTATGTGTGAATACCATTTCAAATCAGTTCAATAGGTGCAGATGGATTATGTGCAGACAAACAAACAACCTTTTACCTATGGTCCGAATAACAATATGATCAAATTTTTCTTGCTTTGCAACCAAAACCTCCGGTTAGCCACCATCCTTTGGGAACATACAATTAAGCACCACCTTTTTCTGTAAATGATCTTACATAGAAAATGGCATTCTAAATCATACAAAGGTTAATCATTGAAGAAAAACAAATAATTACTCCATTAAATGCCCAAGAAAGCACTATAAAAAAGATAACCCATTCCATAAAAGCTCCAAGATACAATCTTTAGCAATTAATTCAGTGATCCACAGTCCAATCCTCAAAATCCGCATAGAAACCAAAAGAAAAAGTACCAAATTAATCAAGGTCATCCAGATCAATCAACTGAAACCAAATCACCAATCAGCCATACAATCCAAACACTGTTGATTCTAAAGAAATCTAATGCAACTAGAAACAAGGTGATCGCAAGAAATCCAACAAAACATCTAAAATTAAACCTCAAAAAGAAAAAGAAGAGAAACGAGAGAGGACCTTGAGGCCATCAATGGAGAGGACGCTGAGAATGCACTCCTTAAGCCTGGTGTATGACATCATATTCTTCTTCCATGGCAAAATCAAGTGAGATGGAGCGAGAGGGTGGAAGGAGGAAGTGGCGGCAGGAAGATGTGGAGAGGGGTCCGGAGAGAGGGTGGCAGAGGGCAGAGGGCAGAGGGCAGAGGGCGGAGGGTGTGGTAGAGGCGAGGTATGGGGGTGAAGAGGAGCATGAGAAGCTTCGAGGCGCCACCCATCGCCGGAGAAAAGAAGAAGATGAGCATTTTGGGACGGAGTGACGACAGGAGACGAAGGCATGTGATAGGGGCGAGAGGGGCATTGCATTAGGGTTTTTGAGATATATATATATATATACACACACACTAAATTTAGTAACGGATTTTTAATCCGTTTCAAAATTAAAAATTAATATTAAATTCGTCTCAAAAATAATATTTGTATAATATTAATAAATTCGAAATGAATTAATAAATCAATTTCTAATTTTATTATATATATTTATATTTTATTTATCAGTTTTCGTAACTATACTCATATTACTTTAAATTTTAAAATATATAATTTTTACAAATATATTAATTCCTTTATAGATATGAGAATTTTTTAAATAACTCAGATATATAAACAAGACCAATAAATTTTTTTAAAAGAATTAATATATATAATTTAAATAGATATGATAATAACTTAAATATTAAAAAAAGTCATAATAAGAATAACAATTTTAAAAAAAATATGAATATGAATAACAATTTTAAAAAAAAAGTCAAATATAAAATTTTATAAATATATATTAAATTTTTAAGATAGAATAATTTTAAAAAATAAAATATATATAAGTAGCAGTGAATGTTATAAATTTGAACCATTTTTGAACCGATAACCAGTGCGTAAAACTCTGTCTTGATTTGTGTGTTTGGTGTGACAACACCAAATCTAGAGCTAAGTGCCTGGAAAAAGTGCAGAGCGGTGTGACATGTAGAGTTATCTTTAGCCTGTTCGATGTGACTACACCAACACTTGGGATGTGTGCCTGGAAGAGGAGTGTTTAGGACTGTGGTTGAAGTATGGAAACCAGTGTTGTGCCACGTCATAACAAAGTTTGGATTGCCTACTCACAAAATTGCACTATAGAATTCATGACCTACAATGCTAGAACTTGCCTTTAAATAGAGGCAAGATTGGAGATTTTTCAATCGGGATTGACTCTCTTGGATAGTCAACTAATATATATGCCACCCAGACGCCAACGAGCATCACCTCCTCTGAGGTATGATAGACTAAGAGTGGAAAGTTATCTCCTAGAGGAACAATTGAGGGAAGACTAAGAAGAAGAAGCTCAAGGCGCTGCTATTGCTGCTGCGGACGAGCAAAGAGAAGTTCAGGGGGTGCCCAAGAAACGTCAAGCCTAACACTAACGGACCAACTCAACATGGAATTGGTCAACCAAGAGCAAGTTTCAGACTCACGTATTAGTGCAGCAGACACACCTAGTGGTTACCATGAGACTAAGAGACTTCAGCACGATCATTGCATCTGAGTTGAGAGATATATACATGGAATAATACCACATACACTACAACAAAAAAACATTTTT
>NC_052486.1:20442082-20513083 GCF_009730915.1 Dioscorea cayenensis subsp. rotundata | reverse complement strand
ATTCTCCAAATCCGGAGACTATATTATAAAATATTATATAAATAAAAAGATAAGTTGACATGTATGCTTTATCTTTCATTATATAATACTTTAATATGTCTCCGTTGGAGGAACTAGGAGCCCATCCTTTCAAAATTACATAGGATAAAATTTATACATAAAATTATAGTATTTATTATTTTGGGACAAGTCACAAAGTCCTGTAAGTTTCCTCGCCCCCACATACCCCTAGGAGGCTTACACCGTAACTATGTCTCTAGTTGCCTTTTGCACGCAGAGGGTTGTTAGTCGTCATTTAAAAAACAAAAATTAATCTAAAATTATGAGACAAGTAAAATAAAAATTAAAGGAGAGAGTAATATATACCACAAATAATTGAAAGTAAAATCCATCAAAAGAAATAAATTGGAGTATACCATAAAGTAATCCAGTTGGTCAAGAAAAAAGTAAATGAAAATTCTCATTCAATTCCCCAAGATTTAAGGTACTCACCAATGCAAATTTAACGAACAAGAATATATGTGTCCATGTAGTGGTTATCTCTTTTGATTTACCATAATTACATGATTCCCACTGGTTTGAAGCTCCAAAATTCTAATTAAATTTGATGATTTTCAGTGAAATAGAAACAACAAATTAAGCCCTCTATTAATTAACAACATGATATCCTTACAAGCATTGTTGTTGAAGGACAACAAGGGAGTTTATTCGTATTCAATTTTGGTCATTGAGAGGTTCAATTAAGTTTTCCATCACTGTATTTTTTCTTTTAACAAAAAACAGCCTGCTTATCGTGCCCCGAAGACAATCTGAAGCCTAAACCTTTGGAGTACGACGTACGATGATCCCATCACTATTTGCTGGTCTCATTGAATATTTATTTTAATAAATTTACTATATTAATATGTTTTGAGAACTTTTTGTGAATTCAAATAGTTAGTTTGTTTTTACTACCACGAAGAAATATATATATATATATATATATATATATATTTGCACCAACCAATCTAATTGATTTCAACCTTCATCGTTTAATTGGATGAACTCTTATTTGATCGGCATGAGCAATATAATAAATATTATTTATATATTAATTACAATAACCACAAATAATTTAATTAGTTTGAGATAATTAAATGAATACTTGGTATTTTGTAGAGAGTATTAAAATCATTTATAGCTGGTGAGAAATATTATAATTATTATATGTTGTGTATTTAAAATAATGAATTTGAGTAATTGATCGAGAAATTAAAGGATTACGCCAGCCATAAAAACTAAATATACTCTTGATATATTAAATTAGATGAAATTGTTTGTGTTGGAAAATCTCTTTATGTAATATGGACGCACGATCTTGAAGTATTTTTTATATGGGTGATATATAACAATGTTTTTCTTTCCGTGTATATTACCTCTTTTCAAGTTGATTTTCTATTTGCTAATGTAATTTATGATGAAAGAAAGTTCTTCACACGTAATGGTTTTTTGAATTGTTTCTTTTAAATATTGTCAGTGAATAATGCTTCTCTAATTGTAAATTTTATTATTATATTTCCTATACTGTTAGACAAAGATATCAGGAACTTCAATATATACTGTTTTTCAAATTGTTTTCCCTAAATTGATGATATTTGCTGTTGTCAATATCTGGTAAGTTTACATTAAAAAAAAAAAAAATTATTGACTTGTTTTAATTGTTCTATATTGAAACCCTTGCTAAGGATATTTTTGTGGTGCAGTAATGACACTTCTGGTATATATTACTGTCGCGAATTTTTGTTTTGCTTTTAATGTAAGCTTTTTATTTAAAGAAAGTAAATTAGCTCTAATGTAAGATTTTATATTTAAAGAAAGTGAAATTTTACGTGTTTTGTTTTGTTTGTGTTTTATTTATTCTGGAAGCTTTGATATACATGATATATTATATAAATGCATTAGCATGAAACTCAGTTGTTGTCACCCTAAGTATATAAACTACAGAGAGAGCATACTCATATGTTTTGTATACAATGTGACCATATAAAATAACAATTAAATATAAACCAACCTAATATACGCAGGTATGAGTAATATATCTAAAACTATCTTTCATTAATGTATAAAGGAATATAAATACACAGTGGCAAGTCTCTTTACCTTATCTCACAACTTAGAGAAAAACCAAATTTGGGATTTTGTCATGCAGCAGAGAAGAGATCATTGTTTATCAGAAGTAATTGCGAAGGAGATTAACAGTGTAGTAGAAAGAATAATAAGAAATGTACTAAACAACATAATAGTCCACCTTCATACTTATACACTTGAGCTCACAATCATATGATGTAAAGTCTGCAGATAATGATAATAATATTTCAGCAAAATATCAACAATTTGAGAGAAAACAATTTGAAGGGACGAAGTATATACATTGAAGTTCCCATATCTTTTGTCTAATTACTGGTATAGGGAGTATAATAATAAAATTTCAATTAGAGAAGCATTGACATTCACTGACAATAAGCAAAAGAAGCAATTCACCATTACGTGTGAAGAACAATTTCTAACTCATCGGCAAATCACATTAGCAAATAGAAAATCAACTGAAAAGAGGTAATATGCACGGAAGACATTATTATTATATATCACAATCTCACCATATAAAAATAACTAGAATCCTCCAGTCACATATTACAAAGCGGATTTTTCCAACACAAAACAATTTCACCTAATTTAATATTTATATCAAGTATAGTTTAGTTTTTATGGCTGGTCGTGAATCACTTTTCAATTTATCGATCAATTACTCAAATTCATTATTTTGCAAAATACAACATATATATATATTATAATAATAGAAAAATCTCAAAGTCATAAAATGATTTTAATGCCTCTTACTACAAAATGCAAGTATTCATTTAATTTAACTCTCAAACTAATTAAATTATTTTATTAATTATTGTAATTAATATATAAAATAATATTTATTATATTGCTCATGCCGATCAAATAAGAGGTTCCTTCCAGAATGTAGCAAACATTTTCTGAAGGGATTGAAATCAATAAAATTGGGTAGTTTAGATTTTTTAATATATATATATATATATATATATATATTTCTTCATTAAGTGGCAAAAATAAACTATAACTATTTGAATTCACAAAAAGTTATAAACATATTAATATAAATGCAAATTTATTAAAAAATAAATAAATCATGAATTCAATAGAAGCAGACCAACAAATAGTGATGGAACCATCCCTGCAATACTTCATTCTTGTCGTGCTCAAAGGTTTAGGCTTCAGATTGTCTTCGGGGCACGATAGCTTGAACATTATTTTTTATTAAAAAAAAATACAGTGATGGAAAGAACTTAATTATGCTGAAGAACCTCTCAATTCAATGACCAAATTGAATGGGTTGAATAGCTCCCACTTGTTGTCCTTCAACAACAAATACTTGCATAAGGATATCATGTTGTTGGTTAATATATAGAGGGCTTGAATTTGTTGTTTCTAATTTCACTGAGAAAATCATCAAATTTAATTAGAATTTTTTGGAGCTTCAAACCAGTGGGAATCATTTATGCATATGAAAATTATAGTATAAATCAAAAGAAGATAACCAAATTTTTTCTATGGACACATATATTCTTGTTCGTTAAATTTGCATTGAGCGAGTACCTTAAATCTTAGAAATTGAATGAAATTTTCATTTACTTTTTCTTGACTTTAACTAGTTATACTCTTTTGTAAGCATTTATGCCAATTTATTTCTTTTGATGGATTTTTACACTTTCAATTATTTGTGGTATATATGTTATTACTCTCTCCTTTAATTTTATTTTACTTGTCACTTAATTTTAGATTAATTTTTATTTTTTTATAAATAGGCGACTAACAACCCTTCACGGTATATATATAGAGACTTTAATTCATAAGTTACTGTGCCTTTGAACGACCTCCGTGAATTTATCGTATGAGCGCCGTAAATAACACACGAGCGACTTCGGAAGCTGCTATCCAAAAATAATATATTAAATACTATAATTTTATAATAATAAATTTTATCCTATGTAATTTTGAAAGGATGGAAAATACAATTCCTCCAACCGGAGACTATATTATAAAATATTATATAAATAAAAAGATAAGAAGAGCATGTCAACTTATCTTTGAAAAGTCAAGTCAGTTGGGTTTTAGGTGGTGACAAGTAAAAGCATCTTCTCTGTCAAATAGAATATATATATATATATATATATATATATATATATATATGGTGGTTGAGAGGGTTTCTATATGGTTGAATCATGATAATGACATGCTTACGCGGTCCACATTGTGAACATTTATAATGAGAAGGTAAAGGTTTTAGTGTTGAAAATTCTAAGGTACTAATTAAAAAGTGATTAACCCCTCCAAAAGTACAGGCACTTAATGATGCACTGGAAGTGATACACGTACTTGAATTTTTAATCACACAAAAAAATAAAGACACAAAGAGAAGTCCCACATGCTATCTCATCTGTGCTCACAAGTCATTGAATGAGGATGGAGATCATGACCTTTAAGCATGATTATTGTTCCATTTCTCAATGTATATATATAAGCTTTTGTTGCATGTTACATGTTTAATATCTACAGAGGTGCATTGCATATATAGTAGGTTATATATTTCCAATGGGGAGATCACCTTGTTATGCAAAGGCTGGGCTACAGAGAGGGCAATGGACAGCAAATGAAGATCAGTTACTAATCGAAATATATACAGTGCAATGGTGAAGGCAACTGGAATTCTATCCCTCAGAAAGCAGGTGATATTTAATGCATGGATGATCTCTTTCTACAGTTACTAATATGCTTAACATATATAAAATATATTTTGTTTTGGTGTAATATATTTTAGGGCTTCTTAGATGCCCAAAGAGTTGCAGGTTGAGATGGATGAACTATTTAAGACCTGATATAAAGAGAGGGAACATAGGACCACAAGAGGAAGACCTTATCATCAGGCTCCATGCATTGCTTGGCAACAGATGGTCACTGATTGCCAGAAGACTTCCCGGTCGGACTGATAATGAGATCAAGAACTACTGGAATTGTCATCTCAAGAAGAAACTCAAGGAACAAGGGTTTGCAATCAACGAAAGCCGGCTTTCGAAAAGAAGGAATGCTATCAAGTATAGTAACAAAAACAGTAAGAGTAGGAATAATAAAATTGATCTGAAGAAGAAGAAGGACGGTGTGACATGCATTGAACATGAAACAGGGACCAAGATATATATTCCAAAGCCTACTAGGTTTACAAGCATCATGAAGAGCTCTGATAATTATCCAGGAAACAGGAAAAATGATGATATGAATGAAGGCAGATTAATCTTAGAACAAGGCAATTATGGAAGTGATAACAGTAACAATACTATTATGCAGCATCTGAACACTCTAGGGTTTTTGGAAGATGATCTCCTTCTTGATGATGAGTTTGCCATCAATGATTTCTCTTCTCTTGAGAAGCTATTCCAAGAGTATTTGCAGGCTTTGAACTCAAATGAAGATCAAGTTCATGATACGCAACACCAGTCAAATTAAATATTCATTAAGAAATGGAGTGTTGCATGCATGCATTATATATGTTACCCTCCTCTTAAGTGTGGCCATGCTTAATTATTACAATATATGTATACAATATATATATACACTCATGCACTTTCAAAACATTAATTTTTAGTGTCTTGGCTGGCACATGTTTGTATAAAGAAAAATGTTGTGTTTAAATGCATTCTAATCTATTTACAAAGCATGAAGCTCATCTTTGTATGAGTTTGTATATCTATTGAGATATTTATATTTTAAATAATATATTATTTTATGCATGTTTTTCTTCTTATTTTGTACTTCAATTTTCTAGTCATATCCCAATCCAAGGTAACATCATGCTCAGATAGATCAATATATATCTCATTTTGTGCTTAATTTCTAGTGTTTAATGTATTTTTTTTTATTTGCTTTCCTTTGGGTTATGTAGAACGTGATGCTTCATTGCATATTCTCCATATTTTCTAAATTAGTTTTATTTTCATAGTCAATATCTGTGAGTCATCATCATTATCAATATCTATAATTATTATCACTTGGAATTTTTCAAATTTATGGCTTATCCAACATTTACCATGAGTTTGAGGAGTGTTAGTGTTGGGTTTCATCCCATTTGAGCTAGAAAAATATGTTGGACTTTGACCCAATATAAAAATGAAAAAGAAAAAAAACTATGACAATTGGTGGAAAAGGCAAAGGCAAAGTTGGGGTTTCACATAAAAATTTATTTGAGTAAAACTCTCATTCATTGAGGGGGCATTCAGTTCGGTGTAAGTAGGGGGAAGTTAGAAAAAGGGAAGTGTCACTTCCTTGAAGTGGTTGAAACAATATGACTTCCACCACTTCTTGTGTTCATTTTGCAGGAAGTGTCACTTCCATAAAGTGCTCAGTTTCCTACTTTTGGTGTTTATTTTGGTATAAGTGGTGTTACTTATGCCATGACTTCCATAACATTTCATTTCAACGAAATTAGGGGAAGTGCCCAAAAAAAAAATCTAATAAAATCATAATGAATAAGAATTAGAACTCTATAATTTTACAATCTCAAATATTTTGAATTTAATTGTATAACTTATGATAAATATTTGCAAAGCATGTAGAACTTTTGCTACCCAAGAGGTCAAATATTGATGGAATTTAGAATGTTTCAACTTTGAACTCTGACAAAAGGGAAATTCAATCTTCAGGAAAACTTTTAACACAGAGGGAGGAAGCAGAAGCATATAATACATAGACAACCTCAACTTTTAAGTGCAGTTCTCCAAGTTGTTAGGAAAAAAGAGGTTAAAGACATTACTGATGATCTTGTCCAATTTGAATACTCAGCCTGAATTTGATATTGTATTGTTAAGTTACTTAGCAAAAAGAGGTCAAAGATATCAACCACGGTCTTGTCCCATTTGATTGAATACCAGAATTTGAGCCTGGGAGGAGAAAAATTGCACGATGTATTTTTTTTTAAAAAAAAAGAGAAAGCAAATTAATTAACAATCCCCCAAAGTTGATTTCTAGTTAGCCTTTGTTGCATATTCATTCATTAAGATTGTAGTATCCACAAGAGGATTCAGATTCTTTATATACTTATATTTTGGCAAAAGTGATTCTTTAAAGCACTCTCTGCGCTTGTGAATCTTCACCATAGTTTCAAGTAGTTTGGTACAGATACAATCTCTAAAGAAAGACTCTACTCTGTTGTAGAAAATTTTAGAGGAACAACATAAAAAAACAAGAAGAAAGCTTCAGACTTTGGAGAGGACAACAAAAACTTCTTTTTTTTTTAATTAGAGACTATGAAATAACATATCATCAGGAAAAGAGACATTTACTTTGATAATGAATGGTGGTAGTTGCAGATCAAGTAGAGAGAAGAAACCAAAACTCATTAAGCATGATAAAACCTATCCATTATTTCAACCTAAAGACCCAAATAGAAAATTGAGATTATATTATCTAAACATGAGAATGGTAAAATTGTACTGCAAATTCATCCTAAAGCAACCGAAATACAAAATACAAAACAACATATGAAGTAGCATGCATAAAATAAATTTGAAACCTTGAACAAAATCAGCTTGATGCCTATAAACAACAATTTCAAAAATGAGAGCAAAATAACAACAAAACTTATCAAACAATACAATATTAGCAATCATTGTAAAAAAATGGATTTTCAGAAATTGTAGCAATAATATGCCACCTTTTGCAAGTCTATTTGAATACAGTTTTAGAGGTTAGACATTTCTAATAAATCTACAAATTACAACAAGGTTGAAAGAGAAGAATTGATCCAAGTTAGAAACAATTTTACTAGTTCATGTCCAAATATGTTTAAGGCATAGGCATAAACTAGATGAGTAACAATTACTTCTAGCTGCACTATGGATCCACTGCAAAAGCAACACTACTAACCCTGAACATCAACTCACTAGAGCATGTAATCATCTTTAAAAATAACGTTAAAATAAAATAGGCAATAACTTCAATAGAAAAAGCATGTACCTTAGCTGCTAGAGTCCTCCAACATGACATCTGCAACTCCATGTTAAAAACAAGAGAAGTTAGTAACAATGCAAATGCAAACAAAATACTAGGGCATTTGAAGTTAATAAAGGTAAAGTGAATATAATCTTACCGTGACAATATTCTTATATCCTAGAATCTCTCATGGAGGCAATAAAATTATCAAGCCACAACTTGCGTAAGGATGGCTTCCTCAAGTAAAAGGCCTCAGCAAGATCTTTGTTGACATGAAATTTTTCAAAAACCACATCCATGTCTGCATCACTGTAAGCTTCCATGCTCCACAAAGCATCTAATAATTTCTCTTTCCATGTCTTCTTCTTGTTCTCTTTAATTGATGCCGCCAACTCACCAAGCTTTATTAGCAAGGTTGTCAGATGCAATATTTTCATTACTAGACCTTTCTATGCGGCTAGTCCTAGCAGTACTCCTATATGCAAATGATCTTGCCCCTCTTGTCTATGGACATTTGTCTCTAAAGGTTCATGTTCCATTGGTACATCAGGAGTAGGTGGATTTTCATCTTCTTCGTTTGTACCACCAAAATGTTGGTAGATGGAATGTGCTTGATCACCTGTGGTATGATCATCCCCATCAACCAATTGAAGCTCCTCAAAGAAAGGTATAGGTTTATTTAGATATTCTTTAGCTTTTGGTTGTCCCTACATTTGATTGCAACATGAAATCCTTATTAAATGTAATAAAAAAACTTATATATTTCATTGAATAAATAGTAAATAAATGTAAGTATTATATTTCTACATAAGTTTGATATGTTTCATCTTCAAGAACTAGCATTTTCTCTGTGTCATTCCAACTAACACCACTAAGGTTCATAAGTTTCTTGATTTCTTGGTATTTTTGCTTCAAGGTGCGTATGTGGTTCTTAACATTATATGCATCCATAGAGGTAGTAGGAAATCTTCCATTGACAATGTTAGCTACCTCAACAAATGTCTGCCTTTTGAAGGACTTGTCAACTTTCATGTCGTTTCTTGCCATATCTGCAAGAAATGGTATTAAAACATTATCCATCTCTTTTGTCCATCTTTTGTTTTTTGTCCCTTTTCGCTTCTCACTTGGTGTTCCATCGACATTGATACGTGATGAAGCCATATTACCTGTCACATTAACAATCCAAAAAATAATAAAAATAATTGCCCTTTAATAAACAATGCAATTGCCTTATTGATTAAACAATAACAAGGCAAATTTTCATTCGCAAAGAAATAAAACACAAAATGACAAACTACATCCATAATACTGCAAAATTACAAAAGTTGAAATTGGAAAGCAAAACATTTTCATTTTTTGTTGCAAGTCTTCTAAATTGGCCGTCAGAAAACATAATCATTCCACATATCATTCGTGATTTTTTCATGAAGTTCTCTCCAATGCATCTGTGTCTCACGACGTTGATCTAGAGTGATAGGTCTCTCATTTGTAGGCTCTTCCTCATTAGAAACACCCTCCTATGATATTATATCATCTGGGTCTATTTCACGCACGAAATTGTGCAATACACAACATGCAAGAACGAGATCAACTATGTGTTGTAAAAGGATAAAATGGTCTTGAATCTAAAATCCTGAACCGATTTTTAAAAATTTCAAATGCTATCTCAACTTGTGATCTTAATTGTGAATAACGAAATTAAATTGCTCCTTCAGCATTTTGGGGTCTACGGCCTATTTGTTCTCATAGATGGTAACTAACTTTTCGATAAGGAGATGTAAATCCAAGAGTTGTTATGTAACCAGCATCAACGAGATAGTATTTCCCTGAAATAAAATAGACATGAATTATTGACCTTTTTTTAAAAAATTTGTATCATTAATGAAAAATTTAGTATAGGCACTATGCTACTAAACCTTGAGGAATATGAAGGCAATAAGGAGGCTGTCTTGACAATGCATCCTTTAGGGCTAGATAGTCATTTGCTGAACCCTCCCAACCAGCAAGAATATACATAAACTTTAAGTCAAAATCACACGCAGCAAGTACATTTTGTGTAATGCCTTTGCGTTCACGGAATTTAATACTTAGATCTATACTGACCCTTGCATCTATATGAGTCCCATCAACAAACCCAATACAATCTTGTCAGACAAAAATAAATTAGTTTGCCCTTTGAATATATGGACATCCGTAATGAAAATGTCAATAAATGTGTCGTACCTTAAAGAAAGGATAATAATTTGAATTATATTCTATATCAAGATGTAGTGATCCGGTTGGTTGTTTGAAGAACAAATCCCTGATATTGCAAATAGCTTCAAGTACATCATTAAAATACTTGCTAACTATTGCACCTGATTTAAGAAAATCAATTTTTAATGCCCTATTTTTTGCATGGTGGCTGACTATATGTAGGAATAAAGCCACTTGTTCCTCTACATCAATGTGAATGGTATCTCTCAAATGACCACGTTCTCTGAATATAGTGCAAAGTCTGAGAAAAGTGTCCCTCGTCATCCAGATGTATTTGACACAATTATATACTCCATCTAATATTCGAGTCATGTGTGCCTTCCCATGAATATTCCTAATTGTTGAGGGCTTTCAAGGTAAGATTTGTCGTTGTCATCGATTAGACAAAATAAGTAAAATCACTGTGATGGTGACATATACTGGTATTTCAACATAAATAAGACTGTCTAAATTGTTATTAGCCATTGGAGACCTATACATGATTGGAATAGAAAATTTCAATTGTATATTAATTTTAGTTGAGTACTTCATTCAAAATGAACAAAAATAAATGAAACACATCATTATGTATCCATGCACTTGAAAATAAGACCATTAATTAGAAAACATGTCATTAGAAACTATGTAATTAAAAGGAGAATGAAAACAAAATATAGTGACATGTTCTCATTTAATGAGTTAACTTGAGTGACAAGTTCAAATTTTTCAAATGATCTAAAATGCATTCTTATTTTTATTTTTAATTTTTTGTAATTTTAGGAACATTGTTGACAGCCACTTCACATATAATCACTAGTGTGATTGGTTCCAGGGTATTGTCCTTAGCATGGGCCATTGCACAATTATATAAATGTATTCTTGAAATCTTCCTTTTTTTTCTTGCTTCTTTTCAAACTTTGTATCTATATATATGTATTCATTTGATTCTACTCATTACCTTTACAAGCACTTCTGTTTATTTTTCTTCAAGGACATATATTATGTTGACATCTAATCTCCCTCCAATATTATTATGTACAATTTACAAAGAACTCTACTTCAGAAAGCATTAGCAAGTTGACCTTCACTAGAACCACTAAGAATATAATATATCTTACTTCACAATCATGCAAGCCTCATACCTTCTTTAACAAGACATTCCCAAACTACATTGCAATGCATCATCACCCTTAAAATACCTAAATGCAAACCATAGCATGGAGACCATAGCAGAAAAGAAGAGCAATGAACTTGTCACTCAACTAGTTGTTAATCGTTGAAGAAGAAAACTTGGAATTTGGAATATAATTTCTATTGCCAACAAAAATAATAATTAACTTGAAGTTCTAGAACAGGGATGCTCGTTAATTTAAAACTTGTTTAAAGTCAAACAAGAAGGAATTGCATATCTTCACCGTGGAAGGTAATATGAAATTTGATCTAAAATACAACATGAGAAAGAATAATCTCATGAATCAGATAGAGAATCCATAGGTTCATTAACTTGATTAAGATTTATCACATGCATCAGATACTTATTTAAATGTTGTCAACAAATCCTATCAAATATAGACAACCATCAAGGGAGTTACATTAATAAGATACCAACAAACTTTCAAGGCTAAATTACTACTAGAACTCAGCACTAAATCACTGTCCTTAAATCCCCTCTTAAAGCCTTGCCAACAAGTAATATCCAGTCTTATAAACAGGGATTTATAAGGTGAAATTTGTCAAAAAAGAGATGGATCTATGAAGAAACTCTAGATTCATTCCTCAAAAACATAAAACAAAATAAAAAAGCAAGCCCTAAAACTAAAATTTTTCACAAACCATAAATTAAAACAAGCAACATAAAGCCCCAAATTCAGCAACTCCTATCGTCTCAAATAGGAATACACGATCCGAATCAATCAAACAAATAGCAAAAGTAGATCAAATCCTAAAAGAGGAACAAGAATGAAACAAAAGATAAGGAAAGAGGGACAAGTGCCACTACTGATGAGGGGGATTGAGGATAGTGGAAATAAAAGGGCAACAACGGCTAGAAGAAGTTGTGCGAAGCAATGGCGGTAGCACCTGAGAGTGAGAAGTGATTTGTTAGTTTTTTTTGCAGGAGATCGATGCCTTCGACGGCGACATCGACGATGGTCTTGAGAGCTTCAACGGTGATGAAAGTCTCAGCAGTTCGAGAGTAAGATCCAGTTCCTGAGAGTTATGGAAGTGATGGAAGTAAGCCTTTTAAAGGAGGATCACTTCTCCCACTTCAGTTGAAATTTCACTGAAGTGGTTGTAATACAAAAATAAGGGAAGCACTGAAGTGGGAGAAGTGACCGCTTCCCACATTTCAATGGAAATGAATATTGGAAGTGGGGGAAAGTGGGTTTACTTTCCCCCAATTTCCCCCATTTACACTCGAAATGAACAGATCCTAAGAGAAAGAGGGTGAAAGACAATTAATAAAGTGAGGAAAGAAAGAATCCAAGAAGAGGAGGGGAATGGAATTAGGGCAAATCTTGGAAAGCAGATCAGATGGCGATCGGTGCCAGATTTAACCCACATTTGCAGGTAGAGTAACCTTGCCAGTAAGCCAGCTAATCCTTTGAGTTGATATCCCTAAATACTTCTTGATGCCATTGTATCCATCTTGTATGAAGATGAAGATGTAAGCATGTGTGTTGATGGTCTCTCCCTTGAATACTCTTGTCTTTGAGTTTGTATGCCTCTAGTTATCTAAAGAGATCCTTGTAAACTCCATTAATTGACATAGTGGAAGCTTTGTAAGAGGCTCTAAGGAGCCCCATCATTTTTCCCTCGATTCGAAAGGTTTTCAATGCTAAAATTGTTGTCTTGCATTGTTGTATGTTTGATCATCTCATTCTAATAAAAATTGAGGCCTTTGGTAGTGTTTTGAGCTAGTTTCAAAGGTTTGAAGAGGTGTATTGGACTTAGGAAAACCATACAAGACTCTTAGAGCACATACAAGCTTTGCAGAACCTTGCGCGGGCAGTGTGCGGCAGCATAAACTCGTTAGAGAGATGTGCGAGCATTTCAAGCCCGTATAAAGCCGCATATAAATGGTGATTTTTGCTAGAGTGTGTAAATAGTGCCAATGAACAATAGCTATGCTACAGTAATCCCTTGTTAGCAGAAGACTGTATGGGTTGCAGAGAGCCCGTAAAGTAGAAGGTAAACTGTGGTAATTAATTTGACTTTCTCATATACACATATATATGTATATTCTTTTTCCCTCATGTTTCGATGTGTTTTCTTGAGAATTTTCTTGCGTGAGTGTGCTAAAGAGTGTCCCAAGTCGTTAGAAACAAAAATGAGGTCAATCGGATACCAATTGAGTTGTTTAGAGCCATTTGTATAGGCTGAATGGGCATACCGGGGTCCATACGGGCTGGATACACCCTGGTATGAAAATTCCAGAACTTTCTGCTGGGCAAACGGGCCGTATGGGGGTCGTGGGATTAAATTTAGGGTTTAAAAGCCCTTTTTTCTCATCTTTTCCTCATTCTTTTCACACCTTTCCTTGAGACCTTTTCTCTTCCACTTTCCTCCTCCTCTAGAACCTTCATCCCCACTTCTCAAACCCATCACCCCTTGCCTTGAATCAAGAAGAAACTCAAAGATCTCTTCTTTCTCTCTTGAGAAGTGCTTTTCCTTAGGGTTTTGTGAAGCTTTGAGGTAAGGATGTGTTTTATTTGATCTTTTTCTTCTCCCTTTCTCTTATTTGGATTTTCTTTGAAGTTATTGATGAATAATCATGGGTTTTGTTTGGATTTAAAGAATAGAAGAAGATTGAGGTTGTATAACCTTGAATCCATTGAGATTTGAGAAAGATCTTTCATGTTCTAAATTAGGATTACGGTAGCTCCAAACCAAGTTTGGTTTCTTTTGCTTTTCTTGTTAGTTTTGAGAGTTGTGAGAGTTTTATTCTTGCTATATCTTCTTGCTAGAGTGTTTAGTAAACCCTAGAAGCACTCATTTTCCCATTTTGAGCATTGTTCTTCATTTCAATTGATCAAAGTCATTGATGAGGTTTCATTGCTTGTTTTGGTTGTTTAAATGCTTGTAGGAGGTGAGACTTCAATCAAGGGGAGGGAACCGGTGGAGAAGTAACGCCGTGGTGTTTTAGCTCACCAAGTTTGTGAGTGGGATTTACTAAATCATGGGCTATAAATCATGCATGCTTGCTAGTACTTAAATTGCTTACCTTTGAAATGATAAACTTTTTTGTTGTTAAAACTTTTGAAATGTTTTCCATGAGATCTAGAAATCTTGATGATTTATGACTTGGCTTATTTCATGATGCTGGTAAAGATTATATATATTATTTGTGGTTTGGAAACCCTATGCTTTGAAATATATGTTTTCAAGTTATGTATTTCAATATACTTGATATTTTTCTTATGACTAAAAAGGCATGTGCAAACCAAATTGAAATTCATTGTGATAATGTTATATTTGAAGTATATTTTCAAGGATTACACTTGTATGATGTTCTTGATGAAAGTAGTTTTATTGAAGATGTTATAATCATGTTATTCACTTTTGGAGTGAAAGTTGCATATGTGAAAACTTGTGATCTCTTGATGAGAATTGTGCTATCATGTTGATATTTATATACTGAGCCTACGAGCAAGATATTTGTTTAACTGTTTTGATGGTGACATGGGGGGATCCCCAATACCTACTGGAGTAAGGGTTAGAGTTTCCACGGGCCGACCTTGTTGGGGTGGTGTGGAGTACTCAGATGAGGTTTCACCCTTTCAGCGGGCACGTAGAGAGCCTGAAAGGTGTGCAGGGTTGGGTGCCTGGAGTCACCACACGGGTTCTTCAACGGCCAACACCAAGATACGCGCATCTTGGTGGCTCCTGACCTAACCGAGGCCACGGTTAGTGAATGGAGGGTTTTTGAGGCTAGTTGTGATGCTATTGACCATTTTAAATTGTTGGTTTATGTATTTCTAAATGTTTTGAGATATGAGTTATTAAAGAAATATATGAATTTGGATTTCATACTTGTATGGATTTCGTGGTGATGTTAATGGTGTTTATCGTCTATTTCTTATGTTTTACTTGCTATTTAAAGTATTTTAAATAGTTTGAGAATCGAAGCATATTTTGGCATTTTATTTTTATTCAATCATGTATGAGATGTAGTTCCATGTTTAGCCCCTCATTGAGTAACTTAGTTACTCATCCCCTTTTCTTTTCAATCCCAGGTGATAGCACAGCAGCGGAGTAAAAGCGTGAAGTGCTTGGCAAAGTTATTCTGTGATTTTCTTAAGTTGTGCATGATACTTAAAGCATTTTGGCATGTATTAGAAGGATCCACTAGGATGATATACCTTCATATTTGGTTTTACTTCTCTTGGATATTCCTAATTGTGTCAGTGAGGACTATGTGATGTATGAGAGTTATACTCAGTGTTTGGGGGATGTTATCCTTATGGTAATGGCTTTCTGTGTTGAGATTATCCATGTTTTTGTCTTGTATTACATTGTTGTTCTTGTGTAGTAATGTTGTTGTATGTCCTCATTGTTAAATTATTTCTTGTTTTTATAAAATATTATATGGGGAACATGATAGCCTTACAGTGATCTAGGGTTGAGGCAGGTGTTTGACCTCCCCTGGGTTGTCTTGACGGTATGTCATGTGTTGGACCCACGGGATGCGGTGTGACATGTAGACAGAAGGCTGTGCGGCAAGTGTGAGCCCACAGATGGACCCCATATGAACACTAACAGTGCTACAGCATAGTGAACCCTAATATTGCTACAGTATTTCCGCTGAAAAATACATAGCCGAGAAAACCCCAATAATTAGTATATTATAATTGTCTATGTTTAACATTATTATTAGTGGAAGGTTTAATTGCTATACAGGTCCTTGTAATTGTGTATTTTCTACCCTTTTAGTCTTTACAATATTTTTAGATATAATTAAGTCCTTATATTTAGTAGAGTTGGGTCATTCTAGTCTGTTGTGTAAATGGGCAAGTGTAAATTGCAAGAACTTCATTGTACCTAAAAATATTACCGTGGACTAGAATGATCCCAACTCGACCAAATATGAGGACTTAATTGTACCTAAAAGTATTAGAAAGACTAAAAAGGCAGAAAGTACACAATTATAGGGACCTGTACGGCAATTAAACTTTAGTGGAACATAATGTTATGTTTGATGGTATATTATTATTAGGGAAGATATTATGTTAATTTAATAATATTCTAATTTATATTTTAGTATACATATGAGTGTAGATGTTCCAATATATCTCCATTAAAATTTTTTATTTTGTAAGAACAAATGAAAAACTGAACTTATGTTTTCGTTTTAATTCTATGTTCCTCGATATCTTTGAGAAAGGCGACAAGCACCAGAACCCTAGCGACGTGCACGTGTGGGGGAGCAAGGCTCAACGCTGACCCACGTGACCTCACCTTGCGTAGGACATGAGGTTCGATCTCGGGTCCTCCCCGAAACGAACGCCCTACGTAAAAGACCCAATACCAATTGACCCAAAGGCCGTTGGTGTTCCTTGATATCTTCATCCATTCAACATCATTGTGAAAAGTCCCCTCCATTATAACGCATTGGCTTCAATTTAATTTTCCAAAATTATTTTATTTGAAAATTTGATATTGGATACGGAAATCTTAAAAGCTCTCCTCTCTCACTTTATTTCTCTTTGGCATTTTCCTTTCCAAGAAATTATATTTGAGCTATTTCTTTTATTATTACGTAACCAATCTTGACCTCTAATCACAAGAGTATAATATTGGTTTTTTACCAAAACAAGAATATGTTGGATTAGAAACAAAATTTTAAAATAGATTCATTCTATTTCTAATCTATCTTTAATTTAGAATTTAAAAATAGATGAAAAATCTAATTTCTAAATTTAGAAAGGAAACTATAATCCATTTCTAAATTTAAATTCATATAAAAAATAAATGATCAAATGAAATTTTGTGAAAAAACAAAAAATCTTTTTTTTCTATTCACAACAATTATAAATAACTTTAAATATATAAATATTTATAATAATACTTAGAAGACAATATGTGTTCAATTGCAATTTTAATTACAAACATGTGGAAGGTTTTGTGTATGTAACGCTTCGGATGATTCTCGTACATTGGTGATATGTAGTATTGTTTATTATTCATTAGTATTTCTTGTTGGACAGATTTTGTATATAAATTATTCACTAATTAAATTAGCTACTTTATTTGTTGGAACAACTATTATTTATATAGGTTTATGAAATAAAATTATTTTTTATTTCTTTTTTGTGCTGGATATTTATAAATAGATAATTTTTCTCAATAAAAGAATTTATTTTATATAATTTTATTATACTTAAAAACATATTTAAAACATAAATTTTTTATGTTTCAAACTTGTTTCTAAATTATGATATAAATGTATTTTAAATATATTTCTGAATTCTTAAATGTATTTGTAATGGAATTTAAAAACATACGTAAGTACATTGCAAATTCATTTCTAAATTCTAAACTAAACAATTTCGGTTGCTAATTGAATTATGATTCAACGGTAACAAGCTGCTCAACACCTGTTGATCGAAAATAGCCAGGAATTGGAGAAAGAGTAAAATCTTATTACTAAAAAAAATGATGATCACAAAACTGATTTTCTCTTGCCCGTAGGCTTACAATAAATAGGCGAAATGAAAATAACACTAAGAAATGAGATAATTTGAAAATATACCAAAAATTATAAATTCTCAAATATCAGCAAGAAATAACAGTCTTAACAAAATAAGGACTATTGCACAAACATCTCACAAATCAGAGATTTCTATCCTAAGATATAATGAAATCAATTATTACCAAAAATGGCAAAATTAGGATTTTCGAGGCCTAAACGATGCAATTTGTCCAAATTTTGGTATGACACACGAGTTTGTAGGACACGAGTTGTGGGACACAAACTAGTGACTTTTGTTCCTTGACCCGTTTCCCATCAAATACACCCTGTAGAACCATAAAATCCCATCGCCCACCAAATTATCGAAATACCCTTGCATCGAACTTCTCCATGTACGCACATGCTAATTCATCTATACGCCTGTAATCATTTCGCCAGCCAAATTACTAAATACCTTTGCATCGAACTTCTACATGTACACACATACTAATTCATCTATACGGCCGTTATCATTCTCCCCATGATGGAGAGAATTCACCCTAGAATTGTCATCATCTAAGGAGTCATCGTAACAGGGTATCAAGTGCTTGGCATTGAAGACATCGGTCGTTCGAAGATGGCTCAGTAATTGCAAATCGGTAGGCATTAGGGGTTGATCTTTTCAATGATTTCGATTGGCCCGATCTTCTTGGCTTTGAGCTTGTTGTATTCTCCAATCGGAAAATGCTCCATAGACAGCACGACCCACACAAAGTCTCCTACTTCAAATTCAACATGACGGCGGCATTGATCGGTATGAACCTTATAGCGTGCATTTACTGTAGTCAGGTTGTCCTACACAGATTGGTAAATACTTTGTACGCCAGTCACAAAGTCAGCTGCTTTTCCCATGGATTCAAGTCTTCTCCGGAAGGGGAGCTAAGTCGAGGGGTCCACGAGGCAGGATCAAATACACCACTTGAAATGGGCTAAACCCCGTGCTTCGATTCGTGGCATAATTGTGAGCGAACTCCACCTGATTTGGTTTCACGTCCCATTCTTTGGGATGATCACCAACAAGTCAACGCAGCAAGTTGCCGAGAAAGTGGTTGACGACTTCAGTTTGCCCATCAATCTAGGGATGATAGGCGCTACTGAAATCAAGGCGAGTATGAATCATCTTTCACAAACTACGCTAAAAGTGACTGAGGAATCGTGTATCCCGGTTAGAGGTAATGGAAGTAGGGAGGCCGTGGACGCGGTAGACGTCCCGAAAGAAGAGTTGGGCTACATTAACAGCATCCATCGTCTTCTTGCAGTGAATGAAATGAGCCATCTTCGAAAAATGGTCTACCACGGTAAATATAGAATCACTACCACGCTAAGTGCGAGGTAAGACAAGCACAAAATCCATGCTGATAGCCATTCAGGGCTGTGAGGGCACTGGCACGGCAAGCGTTAGACGGGCGCCCCCTTTGGCTGTTTGGCAAATCTGACATCTCTGAACGAATTTGGTAACATCTTTGTGAATGCTGGGCCAAAAGTAAGAGGACTGAATTAGTTGGAACGTTCGGTCTCTTCCCACATAGCCTTCACTATGCAACTCCCTAACAATTTGCTCTCTCCAGCTACATTAAGGGACAAAAAGTTGATTTCCCCGAAATAAGAAACCATCATGCAGCAAGAAATCGCCCCGCTTCAGCAGGTAAAACGCATGGCACTGCCCACCATATCAAGTTTACAATGAAAAGAGACAATCCTTGGTTTCAACTTCCAAAGTTTGCTAAGGTACCAATAAGTTTGCTACCATCTCGAGGGATACAGTCCAATACCATGTCCAGATTGTGCAGCAACAAACATCTAGCATGATCAAGTTCTTCATCCTCTATAATCACACAGTCATCTTAGGCAAGCAAGTAAAGCACTGGTAGGTAATCAGTTTATATTTAAAGTGGCCGCAAGTACATGGTGCTAGATTGCTCTAGTGCAACTCCAATAATAGCATTGTTTGCCTTCATGCTAGTGTCTTACCAAGAAAGCAACAACTATAATCTTAGAGCAGTTTGCCACAATAACAAAGCCTAAGCCGTAAGAGGTTCCAATATTAGACCAAGATTCATCACAAAATTTTGAAATAGTAGAGTTAGAGCGGGTAGTTAGGTACCCTGATATTATCGTTTTCTTTGAGTATACTTCCAAGTATTTCTCAAATATTTTGAGTTGTTGATGCATTATTGTCATTGAAAACCTTCTCACATTGGGTTTTCTATATCATTTATGTACACGTAGCTATCAAAGCTTTCAAAAACTAATATCCGATACCCACTTTAGATCTCCAATTTTTTAGGATTCATGATCATCAATAAACACTCTAGTTTTGATAATAACACTTATAAATCCTTCAACCGAATTTTCGACAATCTCCATTTAACTGACACCCCGAAAAATATGCTTAGTAATTTCATTGCTTAGGCCACATAAAGGGCACATTGTTCGCTACCCCAGGTTAATATTGGACGAGTATTGAATTGTAGAAGTTTTGCTATGGAACAACCTTCACAAAATGGTTTTAACACGTGGGGTTATTGGCAATCTCTATAGTGCATTCCAACCCATTTAGTTATTTGAGCAGGGATTGTGGTTTACGTAGCTATACATTGTATTTAATGTTCTAGAGCTTGAGCCGTTCAAAACCCAAACATAATCATTTTTGCTCTTAGAGTTAAACACCATTTTAGAGAGTTGATTACAATTAATGTTGCAACTCACACAATTTACCAAACCATCACAATCCAAGGTGTTTAAATTTTAAAAACTTAGAAATATTTAAGGATTCATAGGGAAGGTCTATGTTAATGTAGGTGAGTTTATAGGATTGAGGAATATTAAAGATCCAAGGGTCTTTTAAAAAATGGGTGATATCAGGGTTGTACCTATTAATCTACATATTGGATTGTAGCTTTCTAGTCCTTTTGTAAAGCATTATATAAAACAAAAAGGCCATTTGAGGGTGAGAATTGGTTCAAATGTTAAAGCAACCATATTTCAACTTAATAATGTAAATCCATAATTTATCCTCACTATTAAGGGCCTGTTTAGGGTGCAAAAATAAAAATATATATATGGCATCATTTTATTATGTAGGAATGACAAGTGATTATTACAGAAATTATAGCATATTTTTTTCCTACATAATTATGGGTGTTTGAGTAACAAAATAAAAAAATATTCATAAAATATTACATATTTTTTTCTTACAAAAAGTGTTTGTTTTGCATAATAAATAATTATTACATAAAAAATATAGTCGTTGGATTATAACCGTAGTTAATTGAAATTTAAAAAAATAGCCGTTAGAATATAGTCGTTGTAAATATAGCCATTATCATTTTTCCCTATTTATACACAACATGATTCATTTGCATTATAGACATACTCATTTTTTTTAAGTTAAAAGACTCCATAGTTCTAACCATTGTTTCACCATAGATTCCTTAAATCTTTGGAGGAAAAAAAATGAAGAAGATAATCTATTAATGCTCAGCTATTGGTCGAGAGAATGTCCAGCAACTTCCAGAAGTGTAGAACATTACACATCCATTCTTACATGTGCTGCATATGTACAAGAAATTCTTGAAGGTCATCAGGAACGTTGCAAAAGATAATTTTGTATGGAACCTTATATATTTCAAGCACTGGTTGATCATTTAAGAGAATAGTCTCTCCTCTGCAACTCAAAATGGATAATAGTCGAGGAGCAACTAGCAATGTTTATGTACACTCTTGCTCATAATGCTAGTAACCGTGATGTGCAAGAGCGATTTCAACATTCTACAGAAACAGTTAATCGACTTACTCGTGAATACATAGAACCTCCATCGACAATGACATTGCCGGTTATTCAGAATAAGTAATTTTTTTCCCATATTTCAAGGTAGGCACAACTATATATTATGAATTTTACCTGGATTTTTTTTTTGTCGTTTTAAATGTTTACATGTTTGATTATTTCTTAGGATTGTGTTGGTGCTATTGATGGAACACATATTCCTATCATGATTTCTTTGGATGAACAAGATCCTTACAGAAATAGGAAGCAAACGCTATCGCAAAATGTTATGGTTGCATGTAATTTTGATCTTCGTTTTGTATATGTACGAGCTAGTTGGGAAGGTTCTGCTTCTGATGCTAGGATTCTCCAATGTTCCATTGAACAAGGTTTTGAAGTCCCAAGGGCTAAATATTATCTTGTAGATGCAAGATATGCTAATACCCCGAATTTTATTGCTCCATATATAGGTGTCCGTTACCATTTGCAGGAGCAAGGTCGAGCACAATCTAGACCGGGAAATTATAAAAAACTGTTTAATTTGCGATATGCTTCATTAAGAAATCATGTTGAATGCATCATTGGCATTTTGATGATGAGATTTCAAATACATAAAGGGGCTGTTTGTTTGCAAGGCTTGGATTGGGAATGGATTGGGAATGGATTGGAAATTGGCCCAATGCTTTGTTTGGTTGGCAGGCTTGAGAATGTGGGAGGAATCTATGAGGAATGAGATGAGGGGAGAAGGTTGATTGCCATTCAGCCCAATTGGTTGAGAAATGCCCAATCCGGATGGTGAAATATCCATTTAACCCTTGCCTTTAAAACTTTTTCCATCCAACTTTTGTCCTTCTCCTTTCCTCTTCCTTTGGTCAGTGAGAGAAGCCTACAGAGAAACCACCACCGCTATCGGTCTGTGCTAGAAATCCATCCGCCAGCTGCATGATCTTCAAGGTTTGCATTTTTCTACAATTGAATTGTTAGTATTTGCACTTTTCTTTCATGGATACTGGTTAGTATCTTCAAGCTTGTCCTATTCGTTTCTCCTTGTTTGGATCTTCAACATTCTAGATCTCTTCTCTTCTCCTTGTTCTTCTTTCTGTTCTTTATTTCTTCTTTCTTATCTTCTAAAATTTTTCATGTTTGATTTGGATGTCAAATCTTGTTAAAAAATGGAGAACATATTCCATCATTCATCAATAGGTTCAAGGAGTTGAGATACCTCAATCTCTCTTATTCTGGATTTCATGGATCCATCCCTGCTGGTTTTGGAAATCTCTCTAATTTGCACACTCTTGACCTCTCATATAATGATGCAGTTTATGTTGATGATCCTGCTCATAATTGGCTTTCTCATCTTTCTTCACTACAACACCTTGTTGTGAGTGGTGCGATCTTTGGCAGTAACTCATCAACTAGCTTGTTTCTAGCCCTGAACAAGCTTCCTTCCATAAAGGAGATGCGTTTGTCTGGATGTCGGCTTGGAAGCATTCCACTTTTCATTCCCCATCTCAACTTCTCGTCTCTCTCCATTCTTGATCTCTCTTACAACCACATCAATTTTTCAGTGCCTTCCTTCCTGTTCAACCAAAAGAGCCTTCAATATCTAGACATCAGTTACAATTATTTTGATAACATCGGGCATGATTATCAATGGCTTTCTAATCTCACTTCATTGCAACACTTGGATATGAGTCTTGTCAACTTGAGCAGCATGTCAAGTAGCTTGTTCCTAACTCTCAACAAGCTTCCTTCCATAAATGAACTCCACTTGCCCGGTTGTGAGTTAGAAAAGCTTCCACTTTCCAAAATGGCTACAAAAAAATGGCTAACATTTTCTCAGAAGGAACAAGCTAAGCTGAAAAAAAGGCTAGTTTAATCTTCAAAGAAAATAAAGCACCACTCGCTTTCCAAAATAAATGTTGCATTGATCACTTGAGCTACATGCCAAAACACGCACTCACACACACATATAACTTGGTTAAGGATGAAAATAAAAACTTATTTGAAAAAAACTTAGTTACCAATTTATTATTATTATGGCACATTTCACATTTAGTTTATTATGTCTTAATCATCAATATGAATGACTATATTCATTATTATCATGCTCTCCACTGGATATATGAAATGGTTTTTTTTTTATACATATAAGATGATAGTTTCATCTTATAGACTCAAATGAACCATTTGTTGGAGAATAATTATTCTTGAATATAACAAAAAGCTAACTTATGCTTTATCAAATCAATTAAATATAAACGCCCAAACCTTAAATTTCAACTATCTAATCTCTGATCGGCCACCTTACAAACACTTTGAACAGAACATCAAATGAAATAATCACATGATATATAAACCTTGATCATTCTTCCATGTGTTCATGTTTGAATATATATCTTTTTTAAAAGAAAGTCAATATTAATGTTTCCATTTTTATTTATCTGTTGTCATGTTAGTTTATATATATGAAGTGTGTGCCATTCATTGGAGTTTATATATGTAGGGTGTTGCGAACTGGCGATTGTGGAAGTGGGAGCTCAAGTGGCCACAGGTATGTACTTGAAATCCCTCTTCTATTTCACATTATATATGTATGAAGTGCTTGACATATATGTATTTGTGAATTTATTGTTAGCTTTGTTCAGTATGGAGTTTTTGAGCATTTTTGTGCATGTTTGTATATATGATCCCATGAAAGTACTTAAAATACATGATCCTTCATGTGCATCTTCGTGGAAAAACATTAGACTGAAATAATTAATTGTTATTTTAGATATGAATAATATTAAACAACTTCAACGATATGCCACAATGATTATGTGTTACATCTATGGGCTAAGCCTCATGATCACCACAAGTGCAATCAAGCAAAGAAACAATAGAAATAAAATGATTCAACAGGAGATTGTATCAACATCTACACGCCGTCACAGACAACAAGAATACCTCCACCGTGTGGTTTACGAAAGTGATATAAAATGCATTGATAAGTTGCGTATGGACCGACGATGTTTCCATAATTTGTGTCATTTACTAACTACTACTGGTGCGTTGTGAGGCACTGTAAATGTCGGGGTTCAAGAAATGACGCCAATGTTTCTTAACATTATAGCACACCATGTCAAGAATAGGATAATCAAATTTGATTTCGTCCGATCCGGAGAAACAGTTAGTCGACATTTCCATGCAGTATTGAAGTCAATCATTCTTTGCCATGGCGTTCTATTGAAAAAACCAAATCTTGTACCCGAAAACTCAACTGACTTTAGATGGAAGTGGTTTAAGGTAAATAACTTAACTTTTTTTCCTCTTTAGGTTTATTTATATTTTGTAAGTGACATTTATTTCTACTTAGGGTTGCCTAGGAGCATTAGATGGCACACACATCCATGTAAATGTGCCTAAAGCTAATCGTCCAAGATATAGATCAAGAAAGTATGAAATAACGATGAATGTACTCGGTGTCTGTAATCAAGATATGCAATTTACATATGTCTTATCTGGTTGGGAAGGTTCCGCTCATGATGGTCGAAGTTCTTAGGAATGCCATAACAAAGCCTAATGGGTTGAGAGTTCCAAATGGTAAATAAGATGTTCCTCTAAATTTTTTTTTTTGTTTATCTAATATTACTAACAACGGTCCATAAGACAAATTGTACTTTTTCTTACACCTCTTAGGTTTCGACTACTTAGTGGATGCTGGATATGCAAAATTGCCCTGGTTTTCTTGCTCTTTTTCGAGGGCAACGTTATCACTTAAGTGCTTGGGACGATGGACATCAACCACGCACACCTTAAGAATTTTTCAATATGAAACATGCAAGTGCGAGAAATGTGATCGAGAGGGCATTTGGTCTTCTAAAAAATCGGTGGAAAATTTTATCTAGTCCAAGTTTCTATAGCATAATCACTCAACGACGTATCATCAACGCGTGTTGCTTGTTACATAATTTTATTAGGAGGGAGATGGCAGAAGACCCTGTTGAAGATGAAATTGATAACCTAAACATGGAGGAACAAGAAGAAGATGATATGGAAAATATCACAGCTGTTGAACCAACTGAGGAGTGGACACAATTTAGACTTCATATGGCTACTGATATGTATAACAGTTGGTGTTTAGGTTGATATATGTTGTTTCATATTCTCTAGTTATTATATTTTGTGAGATTGTACTCATTGTGGATTTTGGCAACATGTGTCATGAAATATATTTGGTTGGTACTTCATAATTATGTCATTTGTGTTTTGTGTGACATGTGTCATGAAATATATTTTACTTGCTCAACATGTGCTTTTTTCATGAAATATATTTCTTCATATTCTCTAGTTATTATATTTTGTGAGATTGTACTCATTGTGGATTTTGGCAACATGTGTCATGAAATATATTTGGTTGGTACATCATAATTATGCCATTTGTGTTTTGTGTTTTTTTCTCCTAGTATGGATTCATAATCACAATCAAGGGATAGGGGACAAAACAAGCATTTCTGGACTATAGATGAGGATAGAGCACTTATTGACTCATTAATTGATTTATTTACAAATCCTTATTGGAAGGCAGAAAATGGGTTCAAAAATGGGTACCAAATTCAATTGGAACGAATGATGAAGGAGAAGATTCCCCAAACAACACTGAAGGCCATCCCAAATATTGAGTCTCGAGTTAAATTATTTAGGAACAAAACCACTGCAATTGCCGACATACTAAAAATAAGTGGTTTTGTTTGGAATCACGAAAAGTGCACTATCGAATGTGAAAAAAGTGCATATGATGAATACGTTAAGGTATGTACAAACTGTTATTTGGTAAATTTATATTGTTATTTTATATGTTGTTTGTATTACTAATTCTACTTTTCATTGCAATGTAGTCTCACAAAGAAGCTGCAAGGCTTTATGGAAAATCGTTTCCATTTTTCAAGCGACCTAGTCCATGTATTTGCAAAAGATAGAGCACAGGGCACTGCAGGATGAGATATTGGTGATGATGCAGAGCATTATCAGCATGGGAACATTAATTTGAATGATGACATGGCTTTCTTTGAAATGGCCACCGATGATTTTGTTATGTCAACAGAAGAACCCATTCCTACTCAGTCTCCTATGGTATCTGATAGTGGTACCTCAAAAATGCGTCGTAAGAGGAAAATGCCAACAACAGATCAATCATTTGATAAACTAAATGACAATTTGAATAACTTTGCAGAAATGGTTGGTCCAGGATTTCAGGCGCTAGCTGATTCTACAGCTCGTGAAGCTCGTGAAGCAGCCCGCATAGAAGGCCAAGAAAGTTGCTCTTGCAGAGCGTGATGGAAAAGATAACATTGTTAGGTGAAATAATATTTGAAATTGATGGGTTGACGGACGATGAGGCAATGTTCATCTTGCAAGAATTGCCTAACAATGAAACACAAATGAAAATCTTTTTCAACTTACTGGATAGCAGGAAACTACACTTTTGTCTCGTATTTCTAGCGAGATCGTCATTTTCCCCACATGGTATCAATATTCATATTAAGTTCTCTCACGATGTTTGTTTGATAAGTTGATGAAGACTGATTCATTGAATGTTGTTTGGTCATGTTAATAGAGGAAACCCCTATCAGCAGTTTGTAATGTTGTCTCGCCAGGTTATTGAATGTTACAATTGTTGTTTGGTCATAGATTAATTGTTATGTTTGATTGATTTACTTGATTGCATAGCACCTAAAAAGTTGAAGAAGTGATCGAGCACACAAGTGCAAGATTCGACCTTATTTAGCATCTCCATGCAAATTAAACTTATTAATGATGTTGACTATGTCTCCAATTTGCTTCCTTAGTTTGTTTATTTATGCCAAGAATATTGTTTGAAGACACTACTTTCATTCTTACTGTGAACTTGGTTGTTTTATCTTTTGGTGTATGTTTGTTTGTTTAGGTTCTTATTCCTTGTTTGTTCTTGTTCCTTGGTTGGAACTTTTTTGCATTTTGTCAAAAAATAAATAAATAAATAAATAAATAAATAAAATAAAATAAAAATGGGAAAAACAATAGCAATATATATAGGAAAAATGTTGAGAATATTGTAAACAAATAATAATGATAACATATCTGAAATAATTAATACTATAAAAATACAACAACAATAATAATAAATTAAATTAATTCTAAAATAATACAAATAAAATGATAACATTGTAACAAAACAACAATCATAATAATGAAGATTGATTGTAAAATTAATTATAAAAATTAATTATAAAATTAATTATAAAATTAATTATAAAAATTAATTATAAAAATAATTATGACAATAATGACAACATATTACAAATAAAATAAAATTATTGGCCAATGCATTTATTTATTTAATATTACTCTATAAGGGTATAAAAGACATTTTCCACATTTTTTTTCTATTTACTTTTACCATTCCCAATGAATTACTCTCCTATACACTCCAACCAAACACAGTTTTCCTTCCATTCTTAATTTATTCCCCCTTATTCTCATTCCAATCTCATTCCTATCTCATTCCTCCTCAACTCTATTCCTTGCAAACAAACAGCCCCAAAGTAGCAACTTTTCATCCAATCGACGCTCAAACTGATATAGTAGTTATTGTTTGTATGTTACATAACTTCATCCGTATACATAACGGTACAAATGATGTTGAGAATTTTGATAGTGAAGCCGAATAAACTATTTTTTCTAATGGAGATGAGACATATGGAGAGGATGTTGACACCATGAACTTTAAGCGAAATGCAAGTGCTCGTAAAAGAGATGAAATAGCAATGCAAATGTGGAATGATTATTGTAGCTATCGCCGACCTGGACCATAGGTTTGTGGCAATCATGAAATTGTTTCTTTAGGTCTTTTGGATGAAAAAATATTAGGTCTTGTTAAAAAACCATTGTCTATGTTGATTTTTAATATTAGAAAAGAATCTAAATGTTTGGAAAATTTGCAAGTTCCTCAAAAGGATACTTACATGCCAAAAAAAAAAAGACTTAAAATCAAAACATTCCCATAACAACTAGATATATATATATATATATATATAACAAGTTCATGATAAAAAGATTCACCTATAAATCAAAACATTCCCAGAACAATCACACAATAATTGATATCTGACAAGTTCATGAAAAAAAGATATCTGACAAGTTCATGAAAAAAAATTACACATAATGAAAACATTCAAGTTCAAGATAACGAGTTCATATTCGTCTTTTACTCAATTTTGGTGAACATCATTTTGAGCCATGGAACTCTATGATCTTCTTGAAGACATAAGAAGAGTTGAAGATAACTCTTTTCTTTAATGAAAACTTGGGTAGCTTTGAACATCTCTTCTTCAGTGAAAATGCCAATCATTTGGTTAAACACCTTCATGCAATCTTCTATTGTATGCTTTTCCACTACTTAAGTGCCCTTGAGAACATCGAGATATTCTTTATTCTCGTGCTCTTGAAATGCAATGTATTTATCCATGTTGAATAATGAATCTTGTGGCTTTTTTCCTTTTCGGTCCTTTTTTTCTTCTATGTCCATTTTGATCTCTTATTCCCTGAAGAATTTCATTGCTTGAACTTTGAGTTTGAGGATTCAGTAGTTGAGAATAAGGAAGTTCCACTTGCATGATATCATCATCATCATCCGTCTCGTGTATAGGTGTTGGTTGTCTTGAATCATTCGGTGTAAAAACACTTGGACTTGGGGTGTGCACTGGTGATTTAGAAATATCTTCATAATCTTCTATACCACGAGATCGTTTACCTTCAGCATATCTCCCTATATAACAAATATATAATATGTTAGTAAAATAAAAATTTATAAAAGTAAAATATCAGAAAATATATGTTTATCCTCATAAACCTCCTACAACGCCATAAAATATGGAAACGGTTTAGTATGCCACTTCCTTGCATCTCTATTCCTCTGATTGATTTGCTCCAAATTAAATGGTTATAATTAATGTAATCATTAATTATTTATATATATACCTCTAGTAGTGGTGCCTAAACATCATCCGGAGCCGATACAATGTGTCTTTCATAATCCCATCCAAAGCCACTTAATTCAGAAAACCCTTTTAAGAGCTTGTAGGTTTTTTTTCAACTCTTGTTCTAATGCTTTGATTTGGCTTGTGGTAATGCTTTGGATTGGAAAACTTGTTTATCATGTCACATACCATCTTGTTCCATGCTTCTTTGGTCCATCCATTTTGTGAAC
Source organism: Dioscorea cayenensis subsp. rotundata (assembly GCF_009730915.1). Taxonomy (NCBI): domain Eukaryota; kingdom Viridiplantae; phylum Streptophyta; class Magnoliopsida; order Dioscoreales; family Dioscoreaceae; genus Dioscorea; species Dioscorea cayenensis. Next base: position 20,483,071 of record NC_052486.1, on the reverse strand, counting down.
GGTATGCAGGAGTATTATACTCACCCAATAACTTTACTAGGTGAGCCTTGTGAATTTCATTCCACTTTGCTCTACTTTCATGTCTACCTTCACTTGCCAAGCCTTCACTTGCCATAATTGATGAAAAGCACTAATGGTTTGCATAAAAAATTGTTATTCGACATAAAAAAAAAATAGCCATGTTACCTAACACAAAATATAATAATAAAAAGCAATAATGGTTAGCATAAAAAAAGTGTTATTTGACATCATTATTTATCAGATAGAAATTTGGCAATAGCCATGTTCTTTCCCTTTTATTTTATAAGATTTTAATCATTTAACCCTTATTCTCAACTTCATCTGTGAGTTCATGAACAAAATTGGTATTAAATAAAAGATAAAAATTTATGAAGCAAGTCTTTAAAGCAGTCTGGGTCCACACTTGAGTACTGATTACCTATTATTTTGGCAGGGTGCAGAAATGGAGCTATTGCCTTATAGGAAAAATATCAAAAGATGAATGAAAGGCTGTTGTTTTCCTACAGACAAAGATCAGGTTTGATACATTAACAATCCCTTCTCCTAATCAATAGTAATTCAAATACAAAAGATGTATGTGGTAGATTGAAGCATTGATCACCATAACAACAAATTCAAAGTAAACCTAGATATAAATTACATCAAATCAGCTTAATGGTTTATGCATACAATTGTTCTCTAAAGCCTAAATAAACTATGGTAAAATAACAATAAGCTACTTATAAAACAATACTATATGCAACTGCCATTCATTCAATAACCAGCAACTTACAATACAACAATTCAAAGGAAAACCTAGATATAAATTACATTAAATCATCATCAAGATGAATCAAATTCCAATTGGAAAACACAAACAATGGAATTATGCAAATTATGAAACTAAGCACAATGTAAAACAGATCATTGAATAACCATAAATCATGACAAGAAAGGCGTCACACACAAGTAAAAATACTAATAAGCATCATAGATTCAGTAGATTAAATTCATCAAAGAAGTACATGATATGAACTACAAACCCTAGAGAGATGGAGAGAGATCCCTCTACTCTCCTCCGTTGTAAAAAACCAAACTTTCAAATCCAAACACTAATAAGAACCAACACCTGAGTCCCCAATTTAAAGCCCTTTGAAAAAGTTAAAAAAACCAGACCTTGCTGCTCTGCTGGGTTCTCTCTCACTCTGATCCAACAAGATATCAAGGTCACCTACCAGGCCCTCGTCGTCGATCAATCATCGATCAATGGTGTGGTCCACGATGTAGTGAACCTAGGGAAGGGTTGAATGCAAGCTTGATGGTGTTGAAGAATGCATGTGTGGAGGGGGTGATGGTTGATGTTTGGTGGGGGATCAGTGAGAAGGTGTTTGAGATTGAGAGAACCCCAAAAGAGAGAGCTACGAATTTCAGCATAAATGTATATTCCAGTCTGACTGGAATATTTTTTTATGGCAGAATTTTATATTGTAAATTTGGTACCCAAACGATCATTATGCTATAATTCTGTGAAAATATTATATTATGCTATAATGTACAGATTATGGCATAATGCTGGGGTATCCAAATAGGGCCTAAAAAGAATGTAAAATATTTTTGGCCATGAGTGCAATTGAATTAGATATTGAGTAGCAGGATAAGAGATAAAATGGTATTAAGAGAAGAGATAAAAAGGTATTAAGAGGAGAGAGTTATTAATTAGCACAAAATGGTTCCATGGGTTGATGCAATTGCTAGCTCTGTTAACAAGATATTGACATGAATGAATTGACAGTCTCTTTGGGGATAGAAAAACTCTCAAATTATTTAAAGGAAAAGCAATCCCAATCCATGTGGAGAATTTCCTATATGGTCTTACTAATTCTAGTATTACACTAACTAGGGAGACGAGATTTATTCTAGTTGACTTTTTAACTTGTTAGATTATTATAAATGTTCAAACACATACTGCAAAATCTAGAAGCACCTTGGGAATCACTTGTGATAATTATTAGGTCATCAACAAACATGAAATAGGTGAAATTTTTATTCAATCTATTATTGAAACCAAGAATTATACTCATGATTTAGGCATGTATGGCAAAAAGTATTGAGAAACTAGGAGAAATAATAAGGGCGAAACGAGGTTACTCTGTCTTACTCCGTTGTAGCTATTAATTGAATCAACAAGAAAGAAAAAGAGGTAGAAGTTAGACAAGCTTTAGATTAAGATATCCAAATGCTAGGAAAATTCATAAGAGTGGTAAGAACAATATTCCACTTAAGGGCATCATATGCATTTTCAATATCCACCGCAATTAATATCTTAAGGGGGATGGGCATTATATTTTAAGGAGTGAATACTTTCTGAATTGCAATAATATTATCAAAGATAGATCTTACCAACAAGGAAACCAGTTTGAAGGACAAGTAAGGAAACCATTTTGAAGCGATACTTGCCTATTCCTATCTCTTTGGATTTTTTTTTTTCTTTTGTGCAGAAACTATGGGCCTTTTCCTCATCAACATGAGCCTTTATTAGACACACAAAATTAAGTATGAGTCTTCTCATAAGATCTTGAACACAGTTGATAACCCTAGGATCGAAAGTTCCCTTATAATTCTAACATAAAACTTTAAGAGCATCCATAATTTATAATTATTAAGAAATATACAAAAATTTAAAACAAAGGAAAAGAAGTCCAAATGCGGGCAAGTTCCTGAATTCTTTTTATTTTTCAAGCACATGGCATCTTTCCTCTTCCCTTGTGGGCTATAGCCTTGAGTTTTACATTTTCTACACTTGAACTGGTGGCATATCATCGTTTATTTCTTCACACTCATCAGATAGTAACAACTCCTTCATGTTTATTTCTTCATACACTTCACACTCATCCGATCCTTTAAATTTAGATCAAAAGACAGCATGAGGACATTCACAACTCTACTTACTAAACATTCATTGCCAACGATTTCAGGAGTCTATGCCTTCAAATGAGTAGGTACTAGATTTGGAGCCTCCATATTGTGGTCGAGGAAGGAGAGTAGTCATAGCTTGGAGGCTTTTAGTGGTTTACTTTGGTTACACCTTTTTTGTATTGTATGATCTCAAAAACCTAAACAAGACCTTAATTTAGTTGGGTTCCCAAGTTAAATTGATTGTCAATGTTCGTATTTGATTGCTTAGAAAATAAGGCATCTTGATACCCTTCCTTAGGTTTCGTGGTATGGGAAATTTCCAAGTCAAGTGTAGGGATTTCCTCTATATGATCGAATATTGGAAAGTTGGTTAGGAATAATTGTTTGAGATAGGGCAAGGATCGATCCTCAGGAGGACTTCTTTTCCACCATGGAAAGCCGTCTTAACCACATGTTGACGTCTTGACAACAGTTTGTCAGTTCTCTTTTCTAGACATTGTCACTGCCATGATGAGTGCATGAAATGCTTATATCTTGTATTGTAAATGCATGAAATTTATTTATTTTTATTTTTTTGCATATTTTCTTCTATTATAATGCTATGTCGGGTATTTTGTGCTTTAGTGTGTAGGTAAACAAGTTTTTTTGGGACAAAAATAAAATAAAATCAATGCATCTCAAAGTGAAATGAGTACAAAAAAAAACAATTTGTAGAGAAAAAAGTAGTTGTAGCATTGCCATGTTTAGGGTGTGTAGAACACTAAATAGAAGAATCTAAAGAGCATACTCATCTACATGATTCTTGTGCCAAGAGCACGATCGTGTTTTATAAGCACAGGCGTGCTCTTTAGCCATGCAAATATCTGGATCCCAAATTTTTATGCAAAATCAAGTCTTAGGTATCGCTAGCAATCAGCACGGGTCAAATACACCCAAAGCATGACCATGCACTAGCCCATTACCTGTGGTTTAATATTCAAAAACCAAGTTTTATGAGGGAAACTTTTATCAAAAGCTTCATGGATGGCTAACATTTCAATTGGGGGTTGATGATTGTCAATTAAGGACGAGTTTATGCCAATTCTTTGATTCTTGGTGTACTTGACGCCATTGTCATCTGCAATCCAGGAGTTTCCTTCATCATCCATTTGTAGGGAATCTTGAGAGAGTTTTTATAATGCTTTTAAACTTTTATCTAGGATCGGATTGTGGTAGGATTCTATATATTATGAAAGGCTAAATTTTCATTGGTGCTTTGGATCATAAATCTCAAGACTATTTATATTTGATTACTTGTTCATTATATTGATTTTGTATTTTCATGTGAATCTCTTTTTTTTTATGTGCTTGTAATTGCTAGTACATAAGACTCAAATACATATTAGATTGACATGATTAATATTGAGAAATCTATTATGTCAGGTCACACATGAGGTAGAGGTTGATTGCACACCTAGAGAAAAGTTGTATGGTGTCAAATTTTCGGGATTAGAGTTAGATGTAATAAAGAAATTTATGAATCACTTTAATACAATCACAGAGCAAATATCATTATCATATCCGATCAGGGTTGGTTGCTTGGATCAACAGGATCAACTACTGCAGGAATCTCAACAGTCCAAAAACACTTAATAGCCAATATATTAGTAATCGTTTGCATAGATGTCTTCAAGGGATTGTACCTGAGGCACCGTCTTATATCCTTGATTACTATTTACTTAATCATCTCGATTCTTACCTTTTTTTTTCAATTTCTCAATTAGGTTTTAGAAATATCACATGGTTTTATCAGCTAGATAATGGAAGAATAATTAATAGCAGTATAAGTTCTTATGGATTTGATTGTTCGAATTTTAGAGATATTTTATTATTTCATATGATTTGTGCACTTACGGAGTACTACACAAAGGTTGTATCAGGCCAGGTGTTTGTGTGTAACCCCTTTGATCACCAGGAAGCATTTACAAGGTCGCGTGTGTAACCCTCCTTTAATCGCTAGGGAGCACCACCATTGGCCAAGGTTAAGATCATTGTCCGACATTATCTCTATTCCAGTTTTCTTCGGATCCTCTTCAACCATATCTTCATTAGCAACATCTTGGTACTTCGACTTAACCATCAATGTGTACCATAATTTAGCAACACAGTCAAAGCCATTTTTGTCTATCTCAACACCATATTTTTGTTAGGTTGTAAGGCTCGTGTAAGAAGCAAAGTTTTCTTTAGTTTTCCCATTAACAACGTAGGCCTATTGCTAGCTCAATTAGGAGGAAGAAGGAGCATAGTATAAAGAGTTTAAAAGGAGCAAAGTTCAAAGGTTTTAAGGTGGTTACTCCACCCTCACCCTTCATAACAAATTGTAGAGAGAGGGATTGCCGTAAGGCATGGTAGGGGAAGCACTTCTTTTCTCTAAACTCAGGTGTTCGTGAACGTTGTATAAAGAGAAAATTTGAATCAAGTTGGTGAAGGTCTGTTGTTGGAAAGAAATAAAGTTAATTAATTGTTTGTTTATCTTTTCTTTTGTTGGTTTGCAGTACTTGAGAGGATAAGCTCATGGCTTTTCACCATTGCTTTTAGTTTCTCATGCCAAGCCTTCTTAGGCACTGATGATGGAGTTGATGGAGGTGGGCCTAGTTCTTTCGTGTTTGTTTGATTTGACAGTATATAAATTTTTGATATATTGTTGTTTTTGGCGGGTAAACTACATAAATAGTCATTCAATTATTTAAGTATTTTTATTTGGGTCACCAAATAATAGGAAATTTTAATCAGGTTATTCAACTTAAGAATTATAGTTATTTTGGTCACCCATCCTTACACCATGAATCGAGGGTTGATGTGGCAAGCCACATCACACATAATTTACTACATCAGCATTTCCACGTGACTAAAAAAATTCATCTTCATATTATTTTCTACCCTTTCATTCTTACTCAATACTACCTCCTCACTCTTATTTTTACTATTTGAATCATTTGATCATTTTTCTCCTCATTCCCTATTTCCTCTCTTCTCTTTTCTTCTCCCTCTATCTCTCTCTTCTCTAGTTCTTTTTTCTTTTCTTCTCTTTTCTTCCTCTTTTCTATTTACAATCTCAATGCTAAAATCTTTTAACTCCACCATATTAATCGTCTTTTTTTCCCTCTATGCTAGCACCAAGCAACATCAAAGAAGAATAAATGAGGGATGCAAATCTGGACTTGAAATTAGGAAATGAAAGCTATTTAAAATAAGAAAGTTTTGATTGAGGATGATGAGGTGGCAATCCACACAACTCATTCTTAGCCAAATGAAAAGAGTAATGATATGGACTATTATTTTAGCATAAATTTCTAAATTATCGCAATGCTAAAGTTAGGTGACCTAATTGAGATTTTTTATAATTCGATGATTTAAATAGGAATACCTAAATAATTAAGTGACTATCTATGTAGTTTATTTTTATTTTTTTAAGGTTTTTTTACATATACTTGAAAAATAGTGAAATCATCATGATGTAATTTCTCAAATATGACCTTTGTGATCTTTATTTTTTTATAGTTGTCAAAATGGCCTAATGGTCAATATATTTGTTAAAATGGCTCTAGGCCATCAAATCACAGTTGAATGGATATTTTCAAATTAAAAAATCGTGGTTTTTTTTCATTTTTTATTCATTATTTTTTTTGTAATTAATAAACCATTTATTTATGTCTTTTTCTAAAATTTATTAATTTATTAAAAACCTTTTTAAAAAATATTATATTATTTTTATTATTATGAAAATAGGAAGGATTATTTGGAGAAAAAGTTTGGTCATCTCATGTTTTTTTTTTCAAATTTCGTTATCAATTTATGACCATAATTTTATTTCGCATGTACATTCATAAATATTTTTGAAATTAAATTTATTATTATTTTTATATACATGTGTTAAGTCTGACGACATGGATTAGCATTATGTGACAAGTCAAGAGGTGAGAGAGATGATGTGGCAATAATGACATGGCAAAAAGGAGTGACTAAGATATTGATATGGCTAAAGCTTGGTGTCATGACAAGTGAAGATATAAGGACTAGAAGATCATATTTAGAAGAAATTTCTCTCAATAGTTCATGTGATGGTTAACTAAATTCGGAAAGCGCATCAAGATAAAAGGATCCCTTCAAGAAGGGTAAGTTTTATTTTAGAAATGTTTATCAATCCTTGGTAAGATTCAGGATGATAAATCATATCCTTGGTAACACTCCTTTTAGAAAAAATCTACCTTAAAAAGAGTGAGAGGAATGTTCTATTGTTAGCAAGAATAAAGATCATCATGAAAATTACATGGAGCTTAGTTTGGTGTGAAGCTATTTGAAGACACAAACTAAGTTAGGCAAGGAGAAGCCAAGGTGATTATCAAGACCATATTTAGCAACACAATTTGAAGAAAGATCTAAGAGCTAATTATGGGCGGAGCTATTCAAGGGGACAAATCATATATGGAGGATTGATTAAAGATTACTTAAGATTTGATTGAAGATTTGAAGATCCAAGCATGGATGAATGGAGATCATGCTTGAAGATATTGAAGGCTAAACTTGGATGAGATGAGATCAAGTTTAGTAATAATTTTTCCATGAGTCAAATGAAGATCATATGGGAAGACCAAACTTGGACCAAGTTTGGAAAAAAGATCGGAGATCTTCGGTGACCATCTTTGGTGAGATGTTGCGTGTGCCTTGGTAGGCGCATTCCTCTGGAGAGGAGACCTGCTGAAGTGACGTAAGGAAGGAAACGGCGTAGACAGGAGGAGCTCGGGACAAGTCAACTGGTACGAAGAGGACTGAAGGAACCAGGAGGGTTGAAGGTGTCCAAGTTCTAGTGCAACTGGCTAGAACTCAGTCATGTTCAGTAAGGTGGGCAGTGTTGCAATTGGGTGTTGCAACATCTAACTTTGGAAGGTGTTCAAGTTAGGAAGTTGCGGAGAATTTTAAAAAAGAAAGGATCTAATGAACGTAAGTGTGTCTATATAAGATATCCTGTTTGAAGATTTAGGATGAGCCACAAGTGAAAAACCCTTCGGTGAGGGATGAGGAGAGTGGGCATCGGGCAATCTTAAGATGGTATTCTTTGTCTTGAGTGAGTAAGGGAGTATTGTACTCTTTATTCTATCATCTCTTTTAGTGGATTGTTTTTTCAGGCTTGGCCCCCCAGATGTAGGTAAGGTTGTGTCGAGCTGGGTAACCAACATGTGTGTCTTCTTTCTCTTGCTTGATTGTGTGCTTGTGCTTTATATTCTTGTGAGATTGAGTCACTCCCCTAAACACAGTAACCCACCAAAACTATCAACATGTATAAAAAATAATTTATTTATAAAAGAAATTATCAATTAAAAAAAAACCCCACGATTTTTTAATTTTAAAATATCTAGTCAGCAGTTAATTAGTTAGCATCCATGTTAGTGTTATTTTGACAAATTTAATGATTTGGCAATTTTAATAATAATAAAAAAAAAAGTAAGGGTCACATGGGGAAATAGCCAAAAGTAATTTTGCTAATTTTCAAGGGTAGTAATGAAAACTCAAATGCTTACGTTCATCCATCGAATGTATTACATCAAAATTGAATTAATGCAACTTGAAGATGAATTATAATTATTTAAAAGTAATTCTTCTTTTAAAAAAGCACAATTTTTTTAATCAAAGTTATTTCATTAAGAGTAGGATTTATCTTTCACCGTTCTTTGTGGGATTATATTACGATGGAGCTAATTCGAATTCAACATGCTTATAAATAATTTGATGAAGACATAAATAATTTTTACTAAAATTTGGACTGACTCTCTAGAACATAAATTGTTTCATTTAAGATAAGCAGCTTTGTATTGATTAATATTAAAATATATTTTTTCTAATCTGTTGATCACAATTTGTGAATTAAATAAATTATGGCTGATGAATTAAATACATATATATTATATGAAAATTTGAATAGATACACAAATAAAAGTGTATAGTTATACAAATATTACATAAAAAAAAAATATTTTTTATCTAAAATAAAAAAATCAATGATATTTAGTCCAATCTTGTTACCATGATAACAACAACAACAACACAACTTAATTACAAAACAATATTTTTTAGAAACAATTTTAGTTAACTTTGACCAAATTAAAAGAATACATGTGCAAAGTTTGATATTATACTAATCAAAGAGAACGCTAGGTTATCACAAATGTCTTTGTTAACTAATTAATTAAGGTTGAAAAAAAAAACCCTTCCTAATTTTGAAGTAATTGTACTTCACATCACATCAGTGCGTAATTCCAATTTGGTGAACTATAAATAGTGCAAATATAAATGTTGGTGAAAGAAATGGATTGAACTTTATGTTTGTATTTTTTTTTCTTTTATGTTTTTAATAAACAGTCATTGCTTGACATAAGCAATTATCTCACTACCTTTTTTAAAATATGGGGATATTCATGTGAATGTCCCCGGATGATGTTTTGCCTATATATATATATATATATGACTATTGCCAAATCAAGAATTACTGGAGTCATTTGAGTGAGATGCTCAAACGAGAAAGGTTGACAACCAAAGAAATAAGGTAGAAGCACAATAATATATAATATAAAGGAGAAGAATGCCATAAAAACAATCAAAGATTTAGCGATTAAAAAACAACAACAACAACAACAATATATATATATATATATATATATATATATATATATATATATATATATATTCCAAAGGTTACTAGATTAACCGCTATCCAAAGGTGCAATATTTGAAACATAATTTATATTAAGAATACATAACATCAAACTTAATTGATATCACTCTAAATATATAAAATTACAATAAGATGATGGAACAAGACCTTGATAAATGACTTTGATAGCCGAGTATACTCAAATATGTCTCTACAATGTGGCCATATAAAATAACAACTAAATATAAACCATCTAAATATATGTAAGGTATGATTATTTAAAATAACATCGTAATATATCTAAATCAGTCTTTCCTTAGTGTATAAAGGAACATAGTACACAAGGGTGTCTTTTTACCTTATCTCGTTACTAAAAGGAAAAAAACAAGCTCCAGATTTTGACATGAAAAGAAGATAGCATTGTTTGTTGAGAAGTCATTATTGAAGAAGAAGAAGAATATATGGTAATGAGAAAGAATAATGAAATATACTAAAATGACATAATAGTCCACTTTCATACTTATACAATATGAAACACAGAGTTTATAGCTTGGAATATTTTTTTAATGTAAAACCTAAAAGATAATAATATTTCAACAAAACATTATTAACTTGAGGAGGCATTGAACTTCCTTATATTTTTGTCTAAATTAACAGAAGCGGGAAAGATAATAACGAAATTTCAATTACACACTACAAGAAAACATGGGCATTTGAGATGAATTTTTCCAACGGAGTTTTTCCATTGTTGAAATATATCATCAACAAGGATTTTATGATGGAATTCCAACAGAAGAGATTTGGCACCTCAAGATATATATATATATATATATATATTAGCAACAAAATTTAAGATTATAACCAACCAAATTTTGTTAATATATTAGTGACGGAATTGCCGACTATTACGAACGGAATTGCGGTTGGTGAAAATTTCCACCAAATGTTAATATTTTAGCAAGGGAATATCAACAAAAATCATTACATTATTAATTGCTTATAAAAGGTATCAACTGCTTCTAATTTATATATTACTTCTCTCATTTATGTTATTGGAAGTGCATTAATTGTATTTGCTATTAAATATGTTTACTAGTTTGGACAATATCATGTATATTAGTGTTTGATTATGAAAAAATGATTTTGAACTTTATAACTAGTGTGTTTATAAAATGGTATAAGATCACATGTATTATTAGCAAATAAAGCAAGAAGAATAAAATTAATAATAGAATAAAAAACTTTCAGGACGGAATTTCATTAATAATAAGGATGCTTAGTGATGGAATTTTATGGGTGATAAATACTTTCAGAGATAAATTTCTGTCGATCAAAATGACTTTCAAAGACTAAATTTAATGGTGATAAGTATTTTTAGGGACGGAATTTTGTTGGTGATAAAAGACATTAGCGACAAAATTCTATAATTAATGAAAAATTTTAGTGACAGAATTTTGTTGCAATTTGGTCCTTTGGCGATAGATGTTTAATTTCAATCTTGTTTAATTAATTTTTTATAATATATTTTTGACAAAATTTTATATTTCAAAAAAATTCTATTGTTAGAATAAACTTCAAAGATGAAAATCTGTCAGTGTTATTAACATTGGCGACGAAATTCCATTGTAATAGATACTTTCAAAGATGGAATATCCATTGGTATTGATAGCATTAGCAATGGAATATTCTGTTAGTAAAAACTGAATATTAACAACAGAATTTTTTTCTTTGACGGAAAGCCTTTAGCAACTTGATTTTTACTAATGGAAATTTCCTACAAAATATTATGTTGGTAAATGTTACCACGAATGAAATTTTGACAATTAGTAATGGAAATTTTCATCTCTGATAGACCTATTTCTTGTAGTGATAGACATTGACATTCACTAATAATATTTAAGAGAAACAATCCAAAAAACTATAGGTGTGAGAAACGATATCTTTACCATAAATCACATTTGCAAATAGAAAATCAACTTAAAAAGATATGCAATATATGTGAGGTAAAAATGTAAAAAAAAATATTATTATATAACACAATCTCACTTATATATAAATATTCATAGCACATAAGAAGACTTCCTAATACAAATATTTTCACCTAATTTAACAAGTCTACCATCATCTATGCTTGGATGATCAAACCCCTCGAGCTGAATCGCTTTAAATGTGTAGGTAGGGTGAGGGACGAGATTGCATATCAAATGTCCTTGGTTTTTCTTATCACAGTTCTAATCGATTTTAATTTATCAATGAACTCAAATTAATTACTTTGAAAAATAACATAATTATTATAATTGTCAAAAATTCTAAAAGCTATAATGATTTTAATGGCTCAACAAATGCCATTATTCATTTTAGCTCTCGAACTAGATAAATGATTTAATTAATTATTTTTTATAAAAAAAATTATATTTTCTCATACTGATCAAATAAGTGGTTCCTTCTAGAATGTGGCTAGATGAGATTTTTCTTAAAAATAAAAAACAATTTGTTCACTTAAGTGGCAAAAATGAACTATATCTATTTGAATATAAAAATATGTAAACAAATTTATATATATATATATATATATATATATATATATATATATATATATGCAAGTTATGTTTTTTTAAAAAAAATGATAAATTAAACCCTTAACTCAGTAGAATAAAAGGTACACAAATGTAGTGATTAATCCCTTCTTACGATAGGGTAGTGATTTGATAAGTATATAATTTAACATATTTTTTATATTATTTCAAGTCATGGGTCATGCATAATGAATAGGAGTGATCTAAAAGAAACAATATTTAACCAAAATAAGAAAGATAAACCTCTCTCAACATCAAGAATAAGAGAGCAGACTAGATAGAACCGTAGACCTTCTCGGTAAAACAGATCAAACTTACTTTACGGTCATTCTTATGGCCATAATTTTCTACAGCCTCATCGAAAGAACCTTGCGGGTATGCTTATGTACATAAATAGACACATAATTGCCAAATAGAAAGATTTTAGCTAAAATTTACCCCTGTAAGCTAGGGCATAAGGTTCATTCAAAGGAGTTTATGGGGAGCACAAAGACCATAACAGAGATCACAAGCACTATTTAAAGAAGTTTTCTGTCTAACACTTACGGCCGAAAGCTGGACTGCAACACCAAGAAAGAAAACCTTACTGGTAGAGCTTATGATCGTAGAATGCCTGTAAGGCATGTGAACCATCATTTCCAACTCCTTATGGCCTTATTCTTACTCCTATAAGTTACCCGTAAGGGGTTAAGTATGAAAGACTCTATTGAGGGTTTTGGGAGGATCTTTTTGGCGGATGAGTAAAGGAGGAAGAAGAGAAAGATCCCCAAGCTATTTTCTAGCAATTTAGCACTTGGAGGGCTTCAACTCATGATATCAAGCATCATTGAAGCCATTGAGAAGATTTTCAGAGATCGTTTGTGGAAGATTGATGGAAGATTCACAAACACTCGAGGCGATGGCTGCAAAGCAAGTTTTTAATATTTTCATTTACTTTTTCCCTCATTGATTGGATTGTACGATTATTTTTCCTTTAATGGAGAAACAAAACTGTGGTGTTTGAGCATGGATAGAACCTAGGGTGTATATTTTTTTATTAACATTGTTTGTGAGACTTCAAGCTTTCTATATCGATTGATCTTTTACAATACCTTGATGTTAAATTCAATTATGTGTTATAATCTGTCTTAACTCTATTGTAGCAAATCCTGAGAGCTCATGATTAATGTACTTGTATGACGAATGGGAGAGATCCAACTAATATGAGACATACACAATTAAAGGGGATCACGAGTCTGCCTAGAAATAGGGCACTTTGGGACTAATATTTCTCTCCACATGATTCTTCCGAGTGAGTTGACATAGGGTTCTGAGTGTAATGCAATCATAGATAGTGAGTATCAGGAGAGATTCTGATCTCACTTTATATGGGATTATAGTCAATTACCACGAGCAAGGGATTGGCTACTCATAGGATCCGTGTTTTCACTGGATGAGGGAGTTCATCGGAGTGCTGATGCCGGTTATAGGATAGTCTATACCAGGGGCCTATATGGACTAGTTATTGTTTAGTTTGAGAAGGATAATATGATTTAGGAACTCTCCTCGATTCATTTGTATTCTAAAACCTTATGTAACCTTGTCCAAGACTTAACAAACTCCTAGGGGAATTGTATACCCGAACACCCTTCTTATATGACTGATTTGCCATGATTTTGCTTTTGTTTCAATTCTTAGTTTCTGTGTCACCCACAATTTCAATTAGGTTAATTGACGGTTTTAGAATTACTACTAGTATTCTCTAGTTCTTTGTGGATCAATAACCATGTAATATTGTATGCTACTTGATACTATATGTGCACTTGCATTTCATAGGTGACATTAGGCCCTATCATGATTCTTCACTCTTCTTCCTTTACTTAAAAACTTGAGGGTTTGAATCCTTCATCACAGCTTGTCCATAATTTTTCTTTTTAAAATAAGTGGAATGATTGAAGGAGCTCATCATTGATGCAAAAAGAACCTCAATTTCAATGACTAGATTGAATGGGTTGAATGACTCCCACTTGTGGTCCTTTAACAATATTGTTCATTTTCCCAAGTGGCTAGTAAGTACACTAGTTATATCAAGTATAGAATATAGTGTACTTTCAGAAGTAAGATATTGATCCCACAAGGATTGAAATTACTAGTACTAAGTCTTTTCCCATTATCTAACCTAACAATCAATCGGGTTTGATGTATCTAAATTAAATAGAATTTAAATTGAAAATAAGTGGACAAACAATCAATAGAGGAGGTATCCGAACATGATCCCCTAGAGTTATCATTGTAATTGAATTCCAATATCGAAAAGAAAGTTAGATTGTTTGGACCATGGAGATTTTTAGATTATATTAATGCTTCTTTCAAGTCTATTAGTACCTAATCCCATACAAAGACCAATTGACAACTCTTTCTAATTGGATCTCCATACGATTGCATTACATCCTATAAGTCTCTCTATTAGAATTAAAGGCATCCCTCTCCCTAATTCACAAGAGTCACGACACAAAATATCTATAACTTTCTTCACCTATGCAAGATCTATACATAATTAAGTATCTCTTAATAGTATACACAACTCAGGTATGAATCAAAGCTCTCGCTATAATTATGATTCAAGCATCAAAACACAAGGTAAATCACAAATGAATGTATAAAACTGATATAAAAATATTCGATTATAATTTCATCTAAAAGGTTCTCCAACTGCCTAAATACCCAGGAGTTTAGCTCCTCATCCTAGAGATTTTCTCAATAACAACCAAGACAAGTACAATCAAAAGAAATAAAATGTAAAATTCCTTCAACTCTAAGCTCAAAGTAGAACCACTTTAAGGAGATGCATCCTTGCTCTCAATCTTTTTCTAAATGGTGCCGATGACACCACACGGAATCTCTTTTCACTATCCTTCAACTCTAGATGGCCTTATTTTAAAAAGCGCAAAAGATTGAATAAGTAGAAAAAATCCCTAGCGAAATCTTGACTAGTCTATTTATTCCTAGTTGAATGTAAGTAAAACACGACGTTACGATGTTCGATGCCATGTAATAACACCCAGGGCTCTTGAAGAAATTAACAACAAAATATAGCGAAGAGCTGATTTCTTGCAATTTACATGGCCTTGAGCTAATTTACATATGGTCATGATGCTCCGGTGTGCTCCTGAGAAATTTGCTACAATAGCCCTACTATAGTACCTCGACACTGGTACTTTGCTATAGTGATTCTAATACGATTACAAGGTGTATATTCTACAGTATAGATTACATAAGCTTTAGTGTATTAATCTAGTTAGGCTCCAAAATGCTTCAATATCCCTCATTTCTCTCTAAAGTGCATAATTTCGGTGATTAAAGCATGAGAATAGAAGTAAATTGAGTGCAGACATACGGGTGAAGTATGATGTAGTATAGTATACGCCGAAGATTGGGTGAGTCGAATCCACAAGGATTAGTGCTCCTAGTACTAATTCACCATCTATTATCTAGCCAACTCAAATGAGTGATGTTAATAAATTTCCAAACTACAAAGCAATAAGATAAACTAATGACAGTAGCCAACTTGAATTGGAATCCAAATGAAAACATGGCACCTTAGATTCTTATCCTCAAAGGCTATCTTACAAATGATTTCACATATTGAGTACTCTATGTTGAGTTTTACCGTGGAGACTCCTAAACTAAGTAGCCTCTTTCTCAAGAAACCAACCCGAATCCCTTTGATGACACCAACCACCCTATGATTGCATTATCTCTTCATAGATCCCATGTCGGTTTAACTCTGATTCTGAAAATTTGACACTATCTCTAGGCATACACTCAACCCTATCATCTATTCTATGACCTAGCATGATTGATTTTTCAATCCTAATAATGCAATTCAAGTGTGCAATTAGGGCTTTTAAGCAAGCAATTACAAGCATGAAGAATACATTGATGGTTCAAAAGAGCAAACAACGAGTCAATATATAAAACAAGAAAAAATCAATCTACAAGTTCATCTTAAGGATTCTAATGAGTGTACAATGTTCCTGTATTTTCAAATCATTTTTGTATACTCGTTCAGAGCATGTATTAGAACCATATTATGGATCGATGCTAAATCTAGTGTGTGCATTCTCGGGGCTTAGAGCAACACTTCAAAAGTGATAGAGAGCCAAAGAAGCATTCCAAAAACTTAAACAAAGAGTTGGAGCTCTTTTGACATCATTTGAATAAGGACAGAGAGCGGCCAGCTTATAGGCGGTTTCTGACCCAAACCTACGTGACCGTAAAGTAGATTCGGAGAACTTTGCGGGCATGCTTATGCCCGTAAGGATTGAGCCATATTAAAAACTTAATAGGTATGCCCATAAGGATGCTTATAAGAACTATCTGAGGAGTTTTGGGACCACGGCATCGCTATCGTAGTGAGTGATAGAAACAACACGAGAGACTACGGTTACTGATAGCTTACGGTCGTAGTCGCACTGCTATACAAATAGAGCACTCTACGAATGAGATTTAAGGCCGTAGAGTATTCCTATAAGGCTCGCGAAAATCTTTCTGGGCGGGCCAAGTCCTTATGCCCATAAGCAACCTATAAGCGATCGGATATAAATAGAACTAACGAGGACTCGAGCATTCTCTTTTGGGTGATTCTTGAAGACAAAGTTAGGAAGAAGAAGAAGAAAATTCGATTACTACAAAGGGTGATTTGAAGGGATTATTTGATACACATTCAAGAGCTTGGAGGTCGTAGCCATCAAGTTCACCTTGGCGCTCGTGGAAACTTTCCTAGGGCTTCTCAGCGATCCTTCATTAGCGCACGTAGAAGGAGGTTTTCATGTTTTTCATGTCTCCTCCTATTATTTATATCTTGAATACTTGCCCTCCTTTTAATGAAGAGCTAATTTTGTAGATCCTTGGGCATACATGAACTCTAGGATTTATTTTTATTGGGCATTGGTTTATTGATCTTTGATGCTTTAGTTGTTTTGGATTAATTGCAATCATCTCTACTTGAATCTAATTTGCGTAGTTTTTATCGAATAATTTCTATTGTGGTGAGGATCCCCCAGTTTTCATACGTGCATGTGCTTTGTGAGTGAGAATAAATTTCACTGAAAGTATAGACATGCATGAATCTAGAGTGGCAGTAGCCTCTAGTTCAAGTGTACTTTGAGACACTCGTCTTCCTGCAGTCCCTTCAGGTGGTGGGTGATAATCAACCTCTTGCAGTACTTAGTCATGTAGAGGTAGATTTTAGGATAAATCGATTTCTACCTCTATATTGGATTAGGGGTAGTGTCTCTCCCTAGGGAATCATCCTACTAAGAGATCTTCATTAGCTCACGGAGGTTTCATAGAGTGTTAATATGATTGTAGTGGAATGTTTTGTATCAGTGTTCTACACTATTCGGTTACTCTCACAGAAAATTGGGGTTTTGACTAATTTCTCGGAAATCTCAGGTTCAAATAGGATTGCATATTTAGACAGCCATTGTCCTTTATGACTTTTAACCCTAAAGGGATGCTGTACTGCCCAAACATGCGGTTTTCTCTTCTTGGTTTTTCTCCGTTTCATGCTTTTCTTTTGCATATACATCACTATCATGAGTTACTTACTCTCGCACACTATTATTATGTTATGCTTTACTTGCGTCCTAATCAAGTTTTCGTCTATTGTTGCGGAAGATAAGTGATGTTGAGACACACGTTTTCGTCACTTCTAGCTAATTCTTTTCTTTCTTATTTGCTTTTTCTTTGTTTACCATGTTATTCTTTTCCTCGTCTCTTTTCTTTTGTTTAATTTCAATGTATGCCACCAAAGTGCAAGGCAACAATCTTTGCGAAGACAAGAATCATCATAGAAAGAGTGATTCGGGACAGATTGAGACGGCTTTCTTGAGCAACGAGAGACCGCGACGGGTGTGAGTGGTGACCGAGGAGAGAAGTTGACGCGCGAGGCAAACGTCAAGGGAATCCAGACTTGCCGGACCCTCTCAGGTATCCTTTCGGTCCCATCACTCATGGTGCAGGCTCGCAAGTATAGTGCGCACTAGTAGCTAAAACAATCGAGCTTAAGCTTTCGCTTTTGTGTCACGGATGGTCCGTACTGGTGCGTCATGGATTGCCTGATGAGTAAAGCCCAACAAACGTATTGGGGGATTTCTTGGAGATGGCGACATGTCGCAGAGATCAAGCAATGTCGAACGAGCCGCCATCAAACTTCAACTAGCTTTCCATTTGTACCGGGCGAAGACCAAGTCGTGGTTCCAAGCTCTGACCTGGAAGCATCATCATGACTTAGGGAGCAGCTACGTGAAGCATTTTCAACCCACATGTCACCAGGAAAGAAACAAGTCATGCGTTAGGGAGATCAAAGCACTATGCAAGCTTGGACCACCGAATCACCTGTCAGAGGTGGAGGAGAGATTCAAGGACTAAGTAGAAATGCCCGATCGTAACTCTCCCAGATGGATCAAAGTTCCATACTACGTCGAGGGGCCCAATCAGGCAATGCCAAGAAGCTGAATGACTCGACGAGAAGAGGATCACTTAGTCAGACCACACAGGCAATGCAAGTAACGCTGACATAGAAGATAGCCAGTTTCGAACAATTACCAGTGGAATTTCTATAGGAAAGTCCAATTGGAAAGCCCATATGGGATGATTGAGTGATTTGAGTACGCTCACGTCATAGGCCACCAGGTTGAAAGGCTTTGAGCACGAAAATTAGTGACGGTCTCGGTCTGTGAAGCCGAGTCTGCGATTCATGAAGCTCGGTGACCACATGTGGGGAAAGGACATGCTCTCAGAAAATGCCCACGCTGTAGGATGGCCGGTGCATAGACCCTCTTCGAGCGACGTAGATTTACGGTGGCAATGCCCTTCAACAACAAGGAAATCCTCATAGCACGTGCGATAACCTAAGATGGTGGGATCACTCAGTTTCTCTTAGAAATTAAGCAACAAACATGAAGGCTCGTGCAGGATTTTCCTCCTTACCAAACAAAATGATAACAAACTCTGCATTTGGAGGACGCACTTTACTGGAACGTTCATTCCTATAGCTTACGGATGGTGAAGTTGTCACGAGCAAAACCATTCCAAAGCTTAAAGGAATTGATGAGAAACCAGCAGGGCTTCTCGTCAGATATAGATAATTAGGTGCAAATTGCTAAACGCTATTATTTGAGGCGCCCTCAAGGGAGTTTTGCAAGTAATACTAAAGTCAATACCGAAAGGAGGCATCTTGAGGTTATCACTCTTTAGAGGTAAACGAAGTGGGGATGGGTAAGCGTAGGGTGATGGAGAAAGGGCCAGGAGCGGAAATTGAGATTGTTTGGGAGGTCCAAGAATTGAAGAAGATACTACTCGATTCGGCGGGAGAGAGAACACCGCCAGTCGCCAAAGAGTCGATCCCTCACCTTTCGTGACGATCGAGATTGGAAAAATGATCGTCATCGGACCCGAATAATTCAAGAGATTTCTAGATCTATCGAGCAACGCATTAATGTATTAGTTTTGTTGAAGCTCTTTCCCAGAATTCGCTCACTAAATTCATGTAAGGACATATCGTAATAAATAAAATACGAAAAATTTGAAAAAGTGTCGTCGAGTACATCGAGCGAGGGAGCCTCGGCGTTGTTTCCGTCAGCAGGCCACCGAGAAGAGAAAAGATCCAAGGAGTTTTATCTATTCCTATGCAACATTAGTGATTTGATCAAAGAAAAGCTCGTAGCGGATCTCAGATACTTGAGATATGAATGTGGTACTGACTTACATTATGTTTAGAAACTTAGGGCGCTTAGTGACTTTCTAAAGCCGACTAGAGATGACCTTTGCGCAGTGCAAACCGGTTCCATTAGGTCATCATAGAATCGCTAGGAGTATATGGTTAAGGGCCATACACAAATTTATTTTTCCCTGTGACTCAGTGATTTTAAGAAGTGAGATGAAGATGGTGGTACCCCTCATTCTTGGTAGTCTTTTCCTAGTCAATCTCAAAGCGCACTACACGTTAGCAATGGTTGAATGACACTTAGTTAGGGAATGAGGAAATCATGTTTGTTTTCTCTGATGCCATGAAACATCCATCTACTTCTAATTATACATGTTATTTCAACGATAAGACAGTCTCGATTATTGATGAATGTGTCCAAGTAAAGTTTTGCACGAGGCCTTTCAAGTAGTTAGCGATGACCACGGCAAAGTAGGAAGAGACCACCCTTTTCACTTTATAACAACATTGGTCGAGGAAAGCATGATTAAGAGAGCATTTGGTGAGAGGTCACTTTCTCCCAAGAGAAGGCATGCAAAACCTTTGCCCAAAGAGATAACAGCTAGTCAATAACTCTCATTGGTAGCTCTCTACTCTCCGATCTCATAATTGGGCCTTCGGAACGGTGATAGTAGTTTTGAGGAGTGGGCATTTTAAATATCCTTTGACTTGTATGCGTTTCACTCCACGTTAAGCTTCACGATGTTAGAACAAGTGCTTCTCGAAGGTAACCCAAGCAAAGAAAGTTTTTGTATTTTGGTGAGGTTGAAATCTTTAGTGAAACTAGTTTGTAGAAGCTGTTTGAGTTAGAAATAAATTTCTCAGCATGTCTGGATTTTTCATATGTGTTGGTTGGATTGTTTAGTCTCTTTTAAACACTCGCATTTTATCCTCTTCCTAGTCATATTTGAACTTGAGCTTAACTATAGGAAGTAGGAGGAACTTTGCCTAAATTTTTAGGACTCTTTATGTTACTTAGTCCAGTAAGAGGGGTGTAAGCCTCAAACAGAGCTTTAGGCCGTATTCATACCAAACCACCCCGCAAGTGGGCTCCAAAGAGTTCCCACGAGTGCACTTACGGCCTGTAAGTCCCAGCAGCACAGCCTCGTAGGTTCCTTGTAGGTAACTTGTTCCTTTGAAAGGGCCACAAGAGTCATCCGCATTAGCCTGGCGGGTGTATTCAAACCCATACGGCCCGTTACTACCACGGATACAACTCCAGTTCCCACGGCAATTTGGCGGCCCATAAACTAGACCGTAAGAGCAAGATATAGGACTTTACAAAGTTACAATCTAACAACCCTTAGCCAGTCGAAGTTAGTTATAAAGGAGATGTACTTTACGGGCAAGCCTTATGTCCGAAAAGAACCCTTTAATTATTCATTCAGAGAGATTTATTGTCACAACTTATGTCCATAAACCTCCCAATTACCTAGGGCAGTAGCAATCGCTGAAAACCTTTAATCTTCATTTTGGATTATTTCTCACCAAATTGCCACATCACTAGCGCCTTTCCTTTTATTCTCTCCCTTGTCCTTATCTCCTACTTTTGAGTGTTTTTGAACTGGTTAAATCAATTCCAAAGTGCTTTCTTAATCGGTCAAGGTTTTTTCTCCTTCTTTCTTGCCTCCTCACAGCCCTCTCTTATTTTCTTAATTTTGAGTTGAACGATGGACAACAATTCAATTGAAAATTATTGTTTGCCTCAAAGGTATTCCTTATTTTTCTTAATTTTTGAGTTAAATCAATTTCATTGTTTAGACGCGATTTTGTAAAATTTGAGCCCATCAACGGGAGGGGTCTCCTCATGCCTAAGTCATGGCTTACGGCCCTAAGGTTGCCGTAGAAGGGCCTTTTTCCCAAGTCTTACCGCTTCTAGTTTTCCGCAAGCAAGTTATACACCTCGTTAAGTTAATTTTGTATTTTGTGTTCCAAATCATATTTTTCTTCCTGTGATAGTTAGAGAAAAAGAGGTACCAGCCGGGAAAAGGAAAGAGACCCGAGGCACCCACCTCGCATAGCTTGTCAGAGAGAAAGCACCATGACTCTTCGGGCCCCTTCAGCCTCACATTTGGCTTGAAGTTCGCTTTGAGGCTGGGTTCACCGCTTGTGTTGATTTAAGAGGTTCGGGCCAATCCATATGGTGGATTAATGATTTTGGTCTTAGTTGGGGATCAAGGAGGAGGCGTAGTGGTGTTGTAGTTAGAGGACGGAGCTAGTTATTCTCAGCTGGAGGAAAGGGTGACGATGTGATACGCTCTTAAGGTCTCTTTTCGCCTACCTTTGAGGTAGACCGTGTTTCGTGGGATTGCTAAACAGTCGGGCTCCATCTCGATTTTAATTATTCAGAAACAACAATTGAGACCGCGCTGTGATTTGGTTTCCCACTGCTAGATGCAAGGACACGGACTTAACCTCACCACCAAAGACGAAAGTACCTCATTGACTTCCCTCGCTGGCATCACACCTATGGACCCATGTTACCCTTAGTAGAAACTGGCGTCAGCTCACGAAGCTTCCCAGACGTATCACCGCCCAGCGTATATACATGTTGTCATAGCTTGGTCCTCGCGTCGGCTCTTCCATGACCGTGTGGTAGGATGGCAATGTGAAACTCCTTGTTACAACGATCGGCACGCCCTCTGTCCATCGACCTAGTACAGTCCGAAGTCAACTCTTTATCGCATATTTATTGGGAAGTGCTACGTACGCCTAGGTACACCTTACCATCCCTACATTAAGTACTAATGTGAGGGTTAGTCGCAAATCGACCTGTGTGATGTGGAGATTATTGGCTGTGATTACCCCTAGGGACGGATACCCTACTACCGATGGGGGATGGCAATGCCCTCAATTTAGATGGGACCCATCATCCTCTAATCCTGAATTCCTGAAAATCCACCAGTAGGGAGATGAGTCCGAGGACGAGGAGCTTCCACAATGAGTCCATAGTGAGTTATCTCAAGCATCGGCCACTACACCATCGAGTGCATCCAAATTCAACAGCCTCCCAGATGCGCACGATGAGTCTGGGGAGTTACTAGCCAAGGTTAGACAAAAAGGTGGAGAGCCAAAGGTTATTCAAATGAATAATCGCATATGCAGTCGGGTTCTGACTATGCCTTTGGATCTTCTATTCAGTCGGGTCCTCTTCCTACTCCACCCTCCAACGTCAACCCTCCTTCATCCCACATCTACTAACCAATTTCACAACATCGACGCCACCGAGTACCTTAGTTCTTTCTTTATTTTATTTTATTTTTCATTTTAGACTTTGTATCATTATTTTTGGCAAGGGGTTGGCCCCCGCTATTTTGTATCTATTCATACCATTATTGGATTTTATTTTATGTTTTTATTATTTGGATTTTGTTGAGTTGTAATGTCTTCATGTACTTTGCAGACTTATATGCAACACTAACATCCTCAATTACAAGGGGATGCTCACTCTGGCGTTTCTTGACCTTTAAGTGGCTCCCCTAACCGCTAGAGCACAACAACAAGATATAATTAGCTGATTCCAAGATCAATTTGAATTGGCGCAATCATATTACACTCCTTTTATTCTTTTTACATTGCGTTATTTTTCTATTTACACACATTGAGGATAATGTATAAATTAAGTGTAGAGGGGTTTAAGCTTTCATTGTTAATTCTTTTATATGCCAAGTATGATTTATGATTTATGCATTTCGTAAAGTCGCAAAGTGGGGGAGTTTCTTAGTATTAGGGTGACACATGTGAGTTTGTTTCATTTGACTCTATTTTTTTCTGGGTGTATTCTATTCTTAGATATTCACTTAATTAGAGCACAGCCTTTTCTATTTACAAATTTATAGACCATTGTTGGGTCATTTCATTTAGCATTTGTTCATTTTACTTCTCATGTGGCGTTGAATTGAAAATTCGCAAATTTGAAAGAATTTGTTTAAAAAAAAAAAGCAGTTAAGAAAGAAAAGTTGGTGAAACGAAAGAGGCTGTATCCATGTTGGAAGAGTGAAGCTTTTACCTCGATAAGTCGACACTATATATGCCCTAACAAGAAAGAGCCACTCTTTAGGTAAGTAAGAGCTACCATATTCTATCAAAGGAAGTGATAAGGGCCACCTCCTCTTAAGCGTGAAAGTCGCTCACAAGCCTGTGGGAAAGCTGCTACCTTAGGAGTCACAGAATACCACCTTCCATGCAAATATGTTATTTGTGAATTTTTGCTTTTAAAGTCCTTCTAGGGTCAAAAGAAGGACGAGAGTTGTAACACACACAACATAATCTTAAATAGAGTGTTCACTATTTGTGAAACTTGAAATTTTTAGTGCATTCTTATTAAGACCAACTATTTGTGAAACTCCCAATTCTTGAGCACCCATTTTCACTTTCTCCACTTGGTTTGCAATGTTTTATTTTTTGTTTGAGGATGACCAAAGCTTAGTTGAGACCCCGAGTGCAATGCTCCGTATTTCATATCATTTGTACACTTCCATTATCCGTGCTGTTATTAGAATCATATTGTGAAATTCGATACTAAATCTAGCGTGTTTTATATTCTCAAGATTAGGATGGCACTTCAATATGAGAGAGAGAGAGCCAAAAAAGAATTCTAGACCTGAATTTACGATTTGGTTTCCTGTAATCATTTGAAGAAGGAAAAAGTAACCGGGTGGCTTACTAAGCCGCTTATGGCCAACCTCACCGGGTAAGTAGATCCAGGTCTGCTTATGCCCATATGATTCAAACTGAATGAGAAACCTTATGGGCATGAAATTTTACGCCTACAAGGATACCCATAAAACCAATCCGTAGAGTTTACGACTACAACATACCGTAAGGGCAACACAAGAAACAACACGTAAGACCTTATGGTCGTAAGCTCCTATGGCCGTAGAACTAGACCGTAACATAAAATGTAATAATTACGGACTAGACTTACTACCGTGAAGTATTCCCGTGAAGTAACTGGGTATAAATAGAACTAATGTGGATTTCGTGGCATTTTTCTTTCTCTTTCTTTTCGCTTTGGGCATTCCTTGAAGGCAAAAGTTAGAATAAAGGAGGCAAATCTCCACAGACGTAATCGCGATTCCGGAAGGGAGATTTGGATCCACATATCAGCGGTTTCGGAGGTTGCGTCGGGCCGCTGATCATGTCATGGCGCATTATGTATGTGAAGTCTTTTCTGGGCTGCCCGATAGTCCTCCATTGGCGCACTGAGAAGGGGGTTTTCGCGTTTGATTTATTTTTGATGCTTGATGTGTTTAACTTTCCGCTTAATTTGAATTCATATCAAAATTAGTTAGAACTCCTTTAGAACCTGAAACCAATGGGGATCGGTCTACGCATTAGGAAAATTATAACATGCATACAGATGCAAAGCTCCTTTAGATACATTCCTGTTCTTGTAAATTATTAATTGATTATCTCAAAAGGATTAGGAATTACACATGAGAAATTTCATGTTCTTTTTCCTTAACTTTACGTAGTTACATGTGCTGCGCTACAAGTTGCATAGATCGTATCGACTAAATAATAGTGTGGCACTAATGTAGGGTTATCGATCACAAAGATAAGCGACCATCAGTACCACTGATCGAATCTATTATCTCCATCCGAATAAAAGGTATGACTGACGAACAAAAACATAAATCAAAAGCTAAAATAAACACAATTAATCGCACTGGATACTATCAAGCATGTAGATCCGGTCTGGACAAGGAACTCTATGTGTTTACTCATGCCAAAGTAGGATATCGACTATCGAGCATATCAACGCAGCAAGTGTTCCAAAAATCATTCACACCTTTTTCCTCAAGGCGATGAACAAATAATCCCTCACCGAACTAGGTCAAAATTTCTTCCTTGCATAGGTACAATTTTGATTGTCATGAACACTCATGACCCCGTAAAAGAATTACCTAGATTTCTTAAATCACACTAATCCCTTTTTCAAGGCAATTAGTGACTAATCCCTCACATGGCTTTCCTACCTTAGCTACAATATGATTTCATAAACGTTCAATAGAATCCAAAAAGTAAGGTAGCACTAATCAGGACAATTGAAGCATGCAACCTTCATCTCTAGCTAGGGCCTTCAATTGTGTAAATCTATGTATAGTTATTTCTCAATCCCCCACACATGTATCAAGCATGAAATCAAGCTCGTTATATGGAAATTATGGCATTAAAAAACACAATTGAATCACAAACAATATCTAATGTCCAATATAAGACTACATCCTAGGGTTCATCAATGTCTGAATACCCTAGGAGGTTTAGTTCCTTATAAAAAGAAAATGTGAAATATAATCAAAGAGGACTACTAATGACATCAAAACATAATAAAGAAACCCCATTGTACCCCATCCTTCCTCCCTTACAAATTTGCCAATATATTTTCCGATAAGCCATCGAGGACCTCTTCTCTGGCATCTTTGATTTTTGATAAAGGTAATCAGAACCTTATCTAATTACTGTTGGAAAATCTTTGAAAATGTTCCTCATCTAACAAATATCTTGGAAGAAGGCTGGAAAAAAAGCCTAATGAAAGTCTCCTCAAAACCCTTACGTCTATCTTTTTATAGTCTAAGTATCAGGCAAGTACACAGGGTCATATACGGGGATGTGTGCTAGGCCTTGTAGCCCTCTGCAAACCAAAACCTCTGAAACCTTAGGATCACAGGGCCACACCACCCTTACACAAGACCATGTGGATTCCAAACGAGGTCATGTGAAGAATGCATGGAGATCAAAATGGGGTTGTGTCACTATTTTGAAGCACACTATGAATTTCCCTAGATCTAGTTCACTACTGTGCATGTAATTTCCGCAAGTTTCTGAAGTCGGGGAAACTTGATGCTCTTCAGCGCCAGTGTGTGGAACCCCGTATAACCCTCTAGAACTCCATTTCCTCCCACTTTACTTTGATTTACACCCTTCTCACTTTTCTTGCTTCAATCTCATGATCTACAAATTTGACGCTCATAAAAGGTGAATAAAAAACCAATTAAAATAAAATTTGCCAAAAAAGGCAAACTAAGTGCATTCAATTGTAATAGAAAAGTATGTATGCATACTCAAACACTTATCAACACTCTTTTATATGTATTTATGCCAATGTATTTCCATTGATGGATTTTAATACTTTCAATGGTTAGTGGGATGTTATAACTCTCTTCTTTAATTTTATTCTACATGTCACTTAATTTTCTTAATTTTAGAGTAATTCTAATGTTTCTTTTATAATGCATATAATTGAAATTTAATGATATGCATTATAGAAAAATATTATATGGCCAAATGGCCTTTGGTCCAACGGTATGGGCTCCACTATAAAAAGTTTGATTTACGAGACTTTCATTGTCCTAGTATGAAACACTTCGGATGCAGTGATGATAAAGAAAACCAGATTTGAATGTGGATGTGGGTTTGCATACTAAAGTCCCTGTCAGTCTGGTGAAGACATGCACAGGTGGACTTTCATTGTAGCTTATGTATGCATAGCCCTGATTGTACATGTGCTTATTGCATTCGTCAAAACAATATATGTATTATATCAAAAAAATACCCAATAATATTTGAAAAGTCAAGCTTCTTTCCTATTTTTAGGTGGTGAGAAAGAAAAGCTTCCTTATTGTCGAACAGCAAATATATGGTAGTTGAGGAGACATTTTCAAATGGTTAATGGTCGTTGAAAAGTGATTAACCCCTCCAAAAATAAAGGCTAGTAATAATGCGCCGAGGCTGTACACTTGTGTTTTTATTCAAACAAAAGGGAAATCCAAATGCTAATCTCATCTACGCTCATAATTTAGTCATTGACAAATGAGGATGGAGACCGTGACCTTTAAACAGTATTTTTATTCCATCTCTCAATGTATATATATAAGTTCTTATTGCATGTGCGTTTCATACTAGGTTAATTTATTCCAATGGGGAGATGACCTTGTTGTGCAAAGGTTGGGCTGCAGAAAGGGCAATGGACTGCAAAAGAAGATCAGTTACTTATCAAATATATACAATGCAATGGTGAAGGTTGTTAGGTATGTGGAGCCTGATTGTGTGACACCCTAGGAGGTGCGGGAGAGCATCGGTTTAGGTTGGAGGTGCGGGAGAACGCCCCCAGATGAGGATACTAAAGGGTAATTTGTATATGGTTAGGGATTATAGTTTGATAATCTTGTAAATTGTACTCGATTGGATTTGTATCCGGATAGGTTTAGGATCCGGATAAGTTTAGGATCCGAGATAGGGTTAGGATCCAGATATGATTTACCCTCTTCCAGATATGCCTCAGAGTTCTAATCCAGATATGCCTCAAAGCTCTAATCTAGATATACCTTAGATTTTTTCTATATATAGGCAGTCCCTTGTAAGATGTAGTGTGCTTTCGGATATTGAAATAAAAACCCTAGTGCGTGAGCGCGGATCGTAGGCAATCTTGCCGAACCACGTAAATCTTGTCTTTCTTTTCGATTGTTTTTCTACTTTATTTTTCTCTCTCGATCTTCAGTGGGAATCCGAATTCCCAACAACTGGTATCAGAGCCTAGGTTTGAAAATAAGAGTGGGAGCAATGATGGAAGAAGGAAAGGTTCGAATTGAGAAATTCGATGGCGGTGGACTTCGATTCTAGAAGATGCGAGATAGAGGACTATCTCTACCGGAGGAAGTCGAATGAACCGCTATCGTGGAAGAAGCCGTAGAGGACGGAGCAGCGGTCCGGATCCGCTTGATCGCCAGCGCTTGAGTGGTTCGCTTTGACATCGACGAGGAACGTGGCTTTCAACATCGTCAAAGAGAAGACAACCGCGGATCTAATGAAGGCGTTATCAAATATGTACGAGAAACCATCTGCCTCGAACAAGGTGTATGTCACACCCACCCCTTCTACCGAGGTAAATGTGGCACCCATCAGTTAAAATTTTCTTTTAACTGGAAACTGACACCCTGCTTTAAACAAAATCAGACCTACAAATCACAATTCACAATTTTTTCACCAAGTACATGTTCAAATACATAAATACAATAAATATAATCACTCTAATTTATGGGTACAACCGCTACAAGATCATGACACCAATAACAAGAAAGAAAGAAAGAGAGACCCACTGCAGTCCCCGGACTCAACCCCGACTAGCTCTATACCTCGATCGAGCAATCTAGGGTCCCCGCCTCCCGCAGCCTACATGACACATTCGATTGGTCGTGAGTGGCTTAATAATTTCAAATACTAAAATACAGTGTATATAAAGTATATAAATACCAACTTCTCAAATAATTTTCCAACTTTTCCAAAATAATGGAATTCTAGCAAAAATACGCCTTTTAAAGAACTTTTGAAACATAAACTCATCATAAATCAATATCAAATCAATTTTCTAAGAAAATCCAAATTATTATGAGAGATCGCCTCCTAAGAGCGACAACTGGGCTTCGCCCCCTCATCACAACCCAAAATAACAAGTAATATAAAAATTCATTCTCAATTCCACAGCCTGAAAACTCTCCCCCACTTAGCCGCCGTCGCGACTAGGGTTAGGAGCCGCCAAGGTCTCTGCACTCTCGACGTTGGCCCATCGGTCCCATGTGGTGACTGCGGGATCCCGATGTATAATCCAATCGTGGCTCTACGCCTCCCACCCGATCCGGACAAATCAACACTCAGTCCACCACGCCACCTCTAAAGGGCCGGGCCCGTGGGGACCCACTATCTGCAGAGGTCGGGCGCCTGCCCGCCGTCACCATCCAAAACCAACATGTAGATGCAAACGAATAATACAAATCAGATAAATCATATCACATGGTCCTTATCCGGGACATTCACGAGACGATACATGCATAATACCAGTAAAGTCCAAATACAAAATACCATTCCTATGCCAGGAATGAAAACCAGTCCCACAAACATTTTAATACACGCACATGACTTCACAAATCATTCCAAATCAAAGCATATATAACCATCCAAAAATAAATTCATGAACCGAATAATTAAATCACATATACGTGTATTTTATACTATTTATAAATACGTATAATTATACGAAATTGATGTATCAATACGATTATCAAGAACATCAACAGCAAATAAATATACGTATACCTCAACATTATACGCCAATTAAACATGATAAAAATACTTAAACAATTATTTTTCAAAATACTAGCCATTAAATAATTATTTCAAAAATAATAATAATTAATCAATTATTTAAAAATAATAGCCACTACCAACTCACCGGTGTCCTCGGTTCCTTGCTAGACACTGAACTCCCTCCCAAGACCGAACAACACCTAACGAATAATATAATAAAAAAATAAATAATATATTTAAACTCAAAAGAAAATACAAAAAAATAATAATCAACTCTATCATAGCACACTCACTCCAATCGGTTAAAAATCCGACCTTGCATAATCCAACCTGGCTTTCAATTGCACTTAAACCAACTCAATTTAGACTAAACACGTTAAAACCAATCTGAACCAATCTCAATTCCATTGAACCAAGCTCAATTGCACTGAACCAAGCTTTTAATTGCACTGAACCAAACTCAATTAAACTGAACCAGCTTGAACCAACTCAATTCTTATTCAAAATCCATTGAACCAACTTGGTTCAGCACAAAAACCCCTTTAACCCAAAATCAATTGAACCAAACCCAAACTATCTCAACTCGATTTGATCAAGCCCAACTCAACCAAAATCAATTCAATTCAACCAATTCAATTCCAACTTGGTTTTGATCCAACCAAATCAACTTGGCTAACTCAACCCATTTCAATCTAACCATTATCATTAACCTCCTAATCATCATAATCATCAATTTAATTAACTAAACCAAATTTTAATCTCGGTGCTACTAAGAATACTACTGAGTAAAAACCGAAAAATCTCATCTCCATTTTTCAAGCAATTTCCATCCTAAATACTAGGTTTTTCCAAAACAATTTCATACACTCATCATCTACAACAACATACCAAGTTTTTTTCTACTCAAATCCATCATTTT
Source organism: Dioscorea cayenensis subsp. rotundata (assembly GCF_009730915.1). Classification (NCBI taxonomy): domain Eukaryota; kingdom Viridiplantae; phylum Streptophyta; class Magnoliopsida; order Dioscoreales; family Dioscoreaceae; genus Dioscorea; species Dioscorea cayenensis. The sequence continues at coordinate 20,452,136 of NC_052486.1, read as the reverse complement.
TTTCTTCATTAAATCCACCAAATCACACACACATACATTCAAGTATATAAATAAATAAATCATCAAAATACTTTACCAAAATAATACTTCATCCATTCTCCCTCCAAATACCAAACTTTATCTCTTCCAATTTCTCTCCAAATCTCTCACTCTTTTCTTTCTTTTTTTTTAAAAACTCTCGGGTTACTGTAGCAAAATGGTGGAGAAGAAGATGAACACTCAAGCTCTAGATTTTTCTCCAATCTTATGATTCAGCCGAAATTTACATTTAGTCCCTCAAAACATAATTTCTTACAAAACAGTCCCTGAAAAACTCATAAATGGTCCCTGAATTATAAAATAGTATTCTCAAAAGATCCTTTCAAATTATCCAATGGTCCTTGAAGTATAACACAATATTTCAAAAAGGTCCCCACCGCCTTACCTTTCAGTCCTTGGTTTTCAGAAACATTTCATATCAATCCTTTTTCTATTACTCGTTAACCAAAAATCTTTTAAAACTTTTACACTTAGGTCCTTATTCTTTCCACTTGGGGTTTCTCCACAAGGTTACTCTGTAGAAAAATTCTTACTGTAACTGTAGTAATACCCTGAATATATTTTCCAACAGGTATCCAAAGGTTCAGGGTATTACAGTATATTTGATGCGTCGTCTGTTTAACTTGAAGATGGTAGAAGGTGCATCTGTTACAGATCACATTAATGAGTTCAATGTGATTACGACTCAATTGAGTTCTGTGGAGATCACGTTTGAGGATGAGGTAAAGGCACTGATTTTGCTATCATCCCTACCGGAGAGTTGGTCAACGATAGTAACTGCAGTGAGCAGTTCGTCAGGAAGTGCGAAATTAAAGATGGAGGATATCCGAGATTTGATTCTGAGCGAGGATATTCGCAGAAAAGAATCAGGAGAATCGTCGGGATTAGCTTTGAGCATACAAAGCAGAGGAAGGAGTCGACAGAAGGGTCAGAAAAAGGTTCACAAATATATTGTCTGTTGGAATTGCGATAAGAAGGGCCACTTCAGTAGTCAGTGCAAAGCACCAAAGAAGAATAAGAAGAATCAATCAGAAGATGACGATTCTGCAAATTCAGCCAGCGAAGATGTTGTAGATGCTCTTGTTTGCTGTGTTGACAGTCCTATTGAGTCGTGGATTCTAGACTCAAGTGCGTCGTTTCACTCAACACACTGTAGAGAATTGCTACATAATTATGTTGCAGGAAAATATGGAAAGGTATATCTTGCTAATAATGAACCTTTGGAGATTGCGGGAAAGGGGTGAAGTTCACATAAGGACGCTCGATGGAACACAGTGGAAGCTACAAGAAGTCAGGTATGTCCTAGGCCTGAAAAGAAACTTGACTTCCATGAGTTAGATTGACAATGCCGGATACACTATCGTGTTTAGAGGAGGATCGTGGAAAGTAACCAAGGGTGCAAGGATTGTGGTACAGGGCAAGAAGATGGGAACATTATACATGACTTCAAAGAGCAGGGATACAATATCAGTTGCGGATTCTTCAGTTGATTCAAAGTTATGGCATTGAAGACTTGGGGACATGAGCGAGAAAAGGATGAAACCCGTTAGCATCAAGCGGAAAAAGCGCCAGTTGAAGACGGTTAATGTAGGTCTTTGTGAAGACTGTATTTATGGGAAGCATAAAAGAGTCAGTTTCTCAAAGTCTGCAAGAGTATCAAAGGCAAAAATGCTACAGTTGGTGCACAGTGATGTATGGGGGCCAATTCTAGTAAGATCTCTTGGAGGCTCGCGCTACTATGTTACCTTTATCGATAATTCCGCTCGAAAGAATCTGAGAATAGACAATGGTGGTGAGCCGGAGTACTATACAGAAGCTATGCAAGTGGAAGATTCGTCGCAGTGGGAGTTAGCCATGAAAGAGGAGATAAACTCCTAGAGACGAATCGAGACTTGGGTGTTGACTAAGCTCCCGAGAAGAAAAAGCCTCACGAGAACAAATGGGTGTACCATGTCAAGGAAGAACATGATGACAAGAAAAGGTACAAGGCCAGATTTGTGATGAAGGGCTTTCAGTGGTTAATGAGGATGAGACACTAGCACTGAAGAAGATACTTAGTGCGAGAGAATCCAATGAACATGTTGACAAAGGCCTAGAACATCCAGCGAGGCTATGCATGGCCTCAGTTGGCCTCCAAATTGCTTGATGAAGAGGAGGCGCCTCACTAGGAGCATCATTTAAGCTACAAAGATGAGAACTATAAGAGAGCCGCTTATATTAGAAGATCAGTCTCCAAGTGGGAGATTGTTGGGTATATGGAGCCTGATTGTATGACACCCCAGGAGGTGCGGGAGAGCATCGGTTTAGGTTGGAGGTGCGGGGAGAACGCCCATGATGGGATACTAAGGGTAATTTGTATATGGTTAGGATTATAGTTTGATAATCTTGTAAATTGTACCCAGTTGGTTTGTATCCAGATAGGTTTAGGATCCAGATAAGGTTAGGATCCAGATATGATTTACCCTCTTCCAGATATGCCTCAGAGTTCTAATCCAGATATGCCTCAAAGCTCTAATCCAGATATACCTTAGATTTCTTCTATATATAGGCAGTCCCTTGTAAGATGTATGTATGTGCGATATTGAAATAAAACCCTAGATGCGGGCGTGGGCGTAGAGCGATCTTGCCGACCACGTAAATCTTGTCTTTCTTGTGATTGTTTTCTACTTTATTTTTCTCTCTCGATCTTCAGTGGGAATCCGAATTCCCAACAGGCAACTGGAATTCTCTCCCTTAGAAAGCAGGTGATATTTTAAGCATGCACGATCTCTTTCTACAATTATTAATATGCTTAACATATAATATATATATTATTTTGGTGTTATATATTTTAGGGCTTCTTAGATGTCCAAAGAGTTGCAGGTTGAGATGGATGAACTATTTACGACCTGATATAAAGAGAGGGAACATATGACCACAAGAAGAAGACCTTATCATCACGCTCCATGCATTGCTTGGTAACAGATGGTCACTGATTGCCAAAAGATTTCCTGGTCGAACCGATAATTGTTGGAAATCTATGATCTAATGTTGGAAGCGAAGCATGAGAGCAGGGATGATGATGGGCGAGGGCGTGCAAGAGCACGCATCCCCTAAGAACAATTTCGCCTCCTTTTTGCAGTGCGACAGGAACACAGATGGCGTTGTTCTCCAGGATTCAACAGTCAAGTTCTCTGTTCGCGCACCAGAACAGAGAACATACGAGTGCTCAGATTTTCGGGTGAAAGGAAAGAAAGAAAAAACTAGTGTTCGAATCTGGGATGGATCAGGGTTTTTAATGGCAGCGAACAGCCGGGAAGGTGGAGACGCAGACGGCGAAGAGGCACGGCAACGGGCGGTTCTCGAAGGGTCGCGGAGGGAGAAGAGACGCGGCCGGAACCGTGAAGCCGTTCTTTAAAAAAGGCGCAAAGAATTAAAATTTTTAAAGATAAGATAAAGGGCAAAAAGGTAAAAACCTATGGGCGTGATCGCACTCCAATAAACTGGTGCATTCGTGTCCGCACCATGCGCCTACGTGAGTTCGAATTTCTAAGCTAATTTCAATCAAACCCCGAAATTTACACCCCCTACGCTACGCGTAAGAGAACATAACCACTAAAGCAAGGTTAAAGGATAATGAATAAGTACTATATATAAAGTGGATGAATTCCTTAGCTATGTAAGCAATGTGGTACTAAACCTTTAGTAGGAATGTTTTGAAACAATATGGGCCTAAAGAATATGGGCCCTCTAACAATCCCCATTTCAAAAATATTCGAGGCAGTAGGGAAAGAAAGCGGAAAAATGAAGATAATGCGTCGAACTAGTGCCTTGTGGGCTATGAACTAATTCCTAGAATATATAGAAGTGACTTACAGGGAACTTTGGTGAAATAAAATTTCTATGAACCAGCATTCCTTGTTGTAAATCAATCGTCTCATAAATCACATTACCTTCTTGAAAACTGAGCAACTCTAATCGGGTTGTACCTTTCGACCATCTCTAAAAACACTGGAATTCATAAGTGCTCTAGAAAAACTTGCCTAAGTTTTTTCATAGAAAGCTGCCCCACTTTCACACTTATATAGGTGAATCCATCAGGTGTAATATTGCAATTAAATACACCATTCAAAAATTGAACTATGGAATTCATTAAGAATCAAATTCATCCTTTCTACATTGCAATTACACTATACACCATAGGAAGGGATAAGAAACAAATAGTGTATCTCCAAACAACCAATGACTTGTTTTTACCCATATGAACCTATTTCTTGGATTTACCAATCACACAGGTTGGGTTACTATCATTGTTGAGTTTTGTTATAGGCAATAATCCCATTCCCCTCGATGTCTCACACCAGTTTTCTACCTAGTGCTTTAGTTAATGGATCAGCCAGATTTACCTCTGATCTTACATAGCTTAGTGATATCACTCCATCTTCAAGCAATTGCCTAACAATATTATGTCTTAGGCGTATATGCCTACTCTTACCATTATATGACTTACTCTTGGCTACGTACACTATGACCATGCTATCACAATGAATTAAGCTGAAGAGGGCTGGTTTCTTCCAAAGGGGAACATCGGTGAGGAAATTCCCTAATCCATTACGCCTCGATTACTGTTTCTCAAGTGCAACAAATTCGACTCCATTGTTGATTTTCTTTGTGCAAGTTTGTTTTTGAAGACTTCCAAGACACCTGCAGCCCTCCTAAAGGTGAAAATAAATCCACTTGTTGACTTTGTTTCATCACGAATCAGAAATCCGATTAGCATCACTATACCCTTCAAATCTTGCAGGGATAACTGAGAATACATTAGTCCAAAATCAATAGTTCCTTTCAAATATTTTTAATATCACGATCAGGGGCAATCCAATGATCCTTATTTGGACTATGTGTATATCTCGCTCAATCATAAGCGCATAAGCAATGTCGGGGACGAGTGCAGTTCATCAAATACATTAAACTACCAATTACTTGTGCATATTCATTTTGAGAAACACTAATCCCTTTATTCTTCCTTAAATGAAAAAAACATCTGTCATATGGAGTTGAGGCAGGGCTTGCAATTAAATTGATTATATTTCTTTTAATACCTTTTTCAACATAATTTTCTTGTGAAAAGCATTATTCCATCATCGATTTAGAAATTTTTAATTCCAAGAATAAAAATGTGCTTCACCCATGTCCTTCATGTCAAATTTAGATGCAAAGAAAAATTCTTTTGTCTCAACTATTATTTCTAACAGTACCAAAAATAAGCATGTCATCTACATATAAACAAATTATAACACCCACCTTTGTTAGAAAATTTCTTTGTAGATGCATTTATCGATTCATTTATAAAATAGCCATTTGAAACTAAAACATGATTAAATTTTTCATGCCATTGTTTTGGTGCTTGTTTGAGCCCATATAAAGATTTCATAAGTTTGCATACCTTATGCTTGTTGTTAGGAATCACATACCCTTGCGGGTTGATCCATATAAATTTCTTCTTGAGATCTCCATTTAAGAAAAGCTGTCTTAACATCCATTTTGATGAATTATTAAATTGTTAATAGCGACTAATGCAATTAAAAAGTCGAATGGAAGAAATTCTAGTAACGTGGAACATAAGTATCAAAAGTAGTCAATGTCTATCTTTTGAGAATATCCTTTAGCTACTAATCTAGCTTTATATTTATCAATAGACCCATCGAGGGTTTTAAGTTTTTCTTAAAAATCCATTTTGCAACCTATAGTTTTTGAACCAGGTGGAAGATCTACTAATTCCCAAGTATGATTAGATAAAATTGACTCTAATTCACTATTAATAGCTTCTTTCCAAAACACAGCATCAAAAGAAGTGATAGCTTGAGAATAAGATTGAGGGTCATCCTCCACAAGAAATGTAATGAAATCATTTCCAAAACTATGTTCTTTCCTAGTCCTTTTACTCCTTCTTAATTCAAAATCAGAGGCATTAACATTTACTGAATCAGTATTAGAAGAAATATGAGGTGAATGTGCAATGTTATCAACACATGATTTCAAAGGAAAAATATGTTCGAAAATATCTGCATTTTTAGATTCCACAATAGTATTAGGTTCCATAATGTCACTCTTAACAACCATGAATCTATATGCAGCACTATTTAAAGCATATCCAATTAACATGCAATCAAAAGTTTTGGGACCAATTTTCCTCTTTTTAGAATCAGGTAAAAGTACTTTTGCTAAGCAACCCCAAACCTTAAGATATTTTAAATTAGGTGCATATCCTTTCCATAATTCAAAAGGAGTTTTACCAGTTTTCTTAAAAGGAATTCTATTTTGAATATGACAAGCTGATAAAATGGCTTCTCCCCATAAATTATTAGGAGCGCCTGAACTAATTAACATAGCATTCATCATATCCTTAAGAGTTCTGTTTTTCCTTTCAGCTATTCCATTAGAAGCAGGTGAGTAAGGGGGAGTTGTCTCATGTATTATGCCATGGTTTTCACAAAAGGTTTTCAAAATATTATCTTCATACTCTCCTCCTCTATCTGATCTAAGTCTTTTGATTTTCTTATTTAGTTGATTCTCAACTTCATTTTTAAATTTCATAAACATTTCACATGCTTCATCTTTTGATCTAAGCAAGTATAAGACAGTATATCTAGAGTAATCATCAACAAAGGTAATATAATATTTCTTTCCTCCTCTAGTCATTGAATGTTTTAAATCACCTAAATCAGAATGAATTAAACCTAGTAATTCAGATTCCCTTTCAATAGTTTTACAACATTTTTTGGTAGATTTAGATTCTACACAAATCTCACATTTATCAATTTTATTGGAATCTGTCATGTTATGAATCAACCCTAGTTTTTTCATTCTCTTGATGTATGAAAAATTCACATGTCCCAATCTAGCATGCCATAAATCAATTGAATTCACCATGTAAGCAGAAGAGGATGCTTTATTTCCATTGTTAACATTGAGTACATTGAGAATAAATAAACCTTGACTACAATACCCCTTCCCAATGAAAAAACCATTCTTAGACATTATTAATTTACTCGACTCAAAAGGCCACTTTAATTCCAGCCTTTTCCAAGCAATGAGACGGATATTAGATTAGCACGAAGATCGGGGGCATGCAACACATCATTCGGAAATAAAGTCTTTCACGAAGTAAGTTTTAGAAGTACCTTCCCTTTTCCAAGAACCGGAGAAGGAGATGAATCTCCCATGAATACTTGTTCCTCACCTTTGGCTAAAGGAATATAGGATTGGAAAGCATTCCTATCGCCGAGAATGTGCCTCGTGGCTCGGAATCTACAATCCAGTCTTTTGGATCCGCCACCATAAGTGCTTGAGAAACAACGATCGCTATGATATCATCATTGCCTCCTTCCGATTAAGTTGACTTTTAGCACTTGTCTCCTTTGGTTCTTTCTTGAAGTGACATTGAGATGCATAATGCTACGGTTTTGCCACAAACATAACACGCACCTTTTCTTTTTGTTTGAAAATTCGATTAAATTTGAAACCATCCTTCTTTTTGTCCGTTGAATCTTTGTGCGAGCCTTTGAAATTATTTACGGTTCCTTTGAATTTCTTGGGATTCTGTTGAAATTCGATTTTTGTTTCGATCTCGCTTCAATGAGATTACGCCTTGGATGAGAGTTCTTTAATCTTATCGCATTATCCCTTTGCCGATTCTTCTCTTGATTCGGATATGTACAATGATGTCTTCAAGAGTCATGAGTTTCCTTTTTATGCTTCGAGTTGTTTTTGTAGTGTTTCCAAGATTCGGGAAGGCGTTCAATGAGGAAAGCCCTGACAATGAATGCATCGGTAAGATGATTTCTTCATTTTTCAGATCATTGACCAGAACATGATAATCATGGATTTGAGAAGATACATCCTTGTCTTGATCATTTTGGAAATCGGAGAAATTTCCTATTAGCGTATTTCGATTCCGGCATCTTCAACTCACGTATTTCTTATGTAGTGAATCCCGATTTCTTTATCTGTCTCGAGATCGCGATGAGATGTCATACAATTCATTTGAGAGAGTCTTGAGGATGGTATGACGAGATCTTGTTTCCTTTCTCCCAGTTGGCAAGGTTTCCGCATAAAGCTCCCGATGTCGGGTCCGGCTTTTGGTTCGGGTCCAGGATATGTGCGAGGTTGAACATGTCTAGCGCCGAGAACACCTACGTTGCCATCGTTTGAAGAGCGTGCCGGTGAATTGATCAATCTTGAGACATCAGGAAGTGACTTAGCGGTGGTCATCGCGTTATCCATAAAATTGTTCTTAAGATTGTTGGAAATCTATGATCTAATGTTGGAAGCGAAGCGAGGCAGGATGACGATGGGACGAGGCGTGCAAGAGCACTCGTCCCTTAAGAACAATTTCGCCTCCTTTTTGCGAGTCTGACGAGGGAACACGAGATGGCGTTGTTCTCCGAGATTCATGATCAAGTTCTCGTTCGCGCACGAGCGAGAGAACATACTGAGTGCTCGATTTTTCGGGTGAAAGGAAAGAAAGAAAAAACTAGTGTTCGAATCTGGGATGGATCAGGGTTTTTAATGGCGTGACAGTACGGGAAGGTGGAGAGCAGGGACGGGCGAAGAGAGCACGCAGCAGGGCGGTTCTCGAAGGGTCGCGGAGGGAGAAGAGACGCGGCCGGAACCGTGAAGCCGTTCTTTAAAAAGCGCAAAGAATTAAAATTTTTAAAGATAAGATAAAGGGCAAAAAGGTAAAAACCTATGGCGTGATCGCACCCGATAAATCCGGTGCATTCGTGTCCGCACTCATGCGCCTACGTGAGTTCAGAATTTCTAAGCTAATTTCCGAATCCAAACCCTGAAATTTACACCCCCCTGCGCCTGCGCGTAAGAGAGCATAACCACTAAAGCAAGGTTAAAGGATAATGAATAGTACTATATATAAAGTGGATGAATTCCTTGTAGCTAGGCAATGTGGTACTAAACCTTTAGTAGGAATGTTTTGAAACAATATGGGCCTAAAGAATATGGGCCCTCTAACAAGATCAAGAACTACTGGAACTGTCATCTCAAGAAGAAACTCAAGGACCAAGGGTTTGCAATCAATGAAAGCCGTCTTACGAAAAGAAGGAATGTTATCAACTATGGTAACAAATACAGTAAGAGTAGGAATAACAGAATTGATCATCTGAAGAAGAAGAAGAAGAAGGATGGTGTGACATGCATTGAAGATGAAACAGGGACCAAGATATATATTCCAAAGCCTAAAAGGTTTACAAGTATTATTAAGAGCTCTGTTAATTATCAAGGAAGCAGGGAAAATGATGATATGAATGAAGGCAGATTAATCTTAGAACAAGGCAATTGTGCAAGAGTAACAGTACTATTATGCAGCATCTGAACACTCTAGGATTTTTGGAAGATGTTTTCCTTCCTGATGATGAGTTTGCCATTAATGATCTCTCTTCTCTTGAGAAGCTATTCCAAGAGTATTTGCAGGTTTTGAACTCAAATGAAGATCAAGTTCTTGATCTGCAAGACCAGTCAAATTAAATATCCATTAAAAAATGGATGGTTCATGGGTGCATGCATATGTATTATATATGTAATATGTCAACCTCCTCTAAAGGGTGGTAAGCCTTATTACAATACATATATATATACACACACACATGCACTCTCAAGCATTAATTTTTAGTGTGGATGGCGTTTGCATAAATTAAGAATAATGTGTGTTTAAATGTAACCTAATCTATGTATACTAGCATGATGTCCATGTTTGTATGAGTTTGTATATCTAATGAAATATTTATGTTTTAAATAGTATATTGTTGTATGCATCATTTTCTCAATTAAATAGATCGATATATATCTTGTATTATATATATATATATATATATATTCTTTCCTTTGGGTTATGTAGAAAGTGATGATTCATTGCATATTCTTCATATTTTTTAAATAGTTTTATTTTCATAATCAATATTAGTGAGTTACTGAATCATCATTATTATTTTTAATATATATAATTATTAGTACTGAAGAT
>NC_052486.1:20411014-20441082 GCF_009730915.1 Dioscorea cayenensis subsp. rotundata | reverse complement strand
GTTACGTATTGTCGCTTTTTATCACTGTCTAGATGTGTTACACCTGCTAAGGGTTTACCCCTGCATGATGAATATTACCTTGTTCTTGAGGATATAAACTGTAGCTCTGATACCACCTGGGTTTGGGGGTGCCTTTCAACTTACTTTAGTCTCTATCAGTGATGAACGTTGGTGAAGGGTCTAGAGAATAAAGTGAAGTAAAGGTTAGGGTCAGAAGCTTAGAGAGGGATATATATATATATATATGTATATACAAGAACAAAAGGGGATATAACAAAGAAGCTTAGGAATTCTTATTCATTCAAAGGTGTCCAAGGTGTTGTGTTCACCTTACAATCACTAAGGAGCCTTGTATAGACTTCAAGGGACTTAAAACCACTTACAAAATCATGGGCTAAAACCACTTAAGCCCAAGGTTTTACAACAGGATTATGACAAGACCCTGCCAAGACACTTGACATGACTGATATGATGTGGAGTACAAAGATTGTTTACTATCTACACTACCGATACAGTTATAAGCCTATTTTACATACTAAAAAAAATAAACCTTGCCTATTTTATATATTAAAAAATAAACATTCGCCCCCTTGGGTTTGGGGATGCTTTTCAACTTACTTTGGTCTCCGTCAGTGATGAACGACGGTGAAGGGTCTAGAGAACAAGGTGAAGTAAAGGTTAGGGTCGGAATATTTGAGAGAGAGAGAGGGAGATATGCAAGAATAAGATGGGATTTAGCAAAGAAGCTCAGGGATTCTTATTCATTCAAAGGTGTTCAAGGTGTTGTATTTACCTTAAAAGCACTAAGGATCCTTATATAGACTCTAAAGGACTCAAAACCACTTACAAAACTATAGGCTAAAACTATTCAAGCCCAATGTTTTACAACAAGATTATGACAAGACCCTGACAAGACATTTGACTTGATTTACATGATGTGGAGTACCAAGATTTTCCACTATCTATAATAATGATATAGTTACAAGCCTATTTTACACAATAAACAAAACAAACATTGCCTATTTTATATACTAAAAAATAAACATTCTCCCTTTTTACACACTAAATATATCGCTTCAGTCCACCAGAAGATGAGCAATGTTTAATTCTTCAAACTGGGTAAAAGGGGATTGATATGAGTTATAAGGATTTGATGGTTTTGATGGTTGTCCTTGAGGAATTCCCAAAGGAAGGTCTTCATCGGGATCTTCAATGATTGGGAAGTAGCTAAAAGAATAATCTCCCAAGTGTTGAAGTGAAATAATAGCATTGTCATCTTTGAAGTGTTATATTGCTCGGGGGTTATTATACTTGAGATTTGGAAAAGGAATGTCTATAGGGAGTACTTCTTTTCTTCCATAGACTTTCATGGTGGCGCCCTCCATTGCTAATGGATGATAGTAATATTGTTTGTTGGAGATAAATGTGAATGATGGTAATTATAAGGAGAGTTGTTTAGTAACTGGAGTAGTAAACAGCTACAACTCCTCTGTGAATACTTCTGTATTTGACTACTTTCACAGTGATTAAATGTCTTGCATCTCTTAAATATCCTTCATCATAGCTCGATGGAATAGAGGTAATTGATAAATTTATGACTGCAGGAAACTTTATCTTCCTGAACATTTTGACCATTAGATAGGAGAGCTTCTAATGCTTCTGAATAGCTTAAAAGATGATTTGATGATGAAGAAGCCTTTTTCACAATGACGGTCTTGGTGGTGGTGTACAATATCTTGAAATAGATCAACAGAAAGTGTCATACCATGGGGGCATGCATCATCTTTAGCCATTGCTCTAAGTAATATTTGAGTTTGAACGAAGTCTTTATAAGCTGTATTCAAAACTTTTTGTAATATAATTTGTTGAACAATACGAATTGTTGGAGGAAATCTTTGTAGAGGTTCTTTTGTTTTTTTGAGTCTGAATCATATACTGGGACATCTCATCATAGTCATAGGTCATTTTTTGAAGTTTTTTAGTGAGCTCATCTATTTCTTTTTTCTTGACTTCAATTTCTGTTTCCATCAATTTGGTTGTACGATCTTGAACAGTAAAATGTTCAATAGTTGGTGGTGAGAAAATTTTTGATTGTGGTTGATGCGATGTAGAGTTATAAGAGATGATATGGTTGGTTGTGGAATTTTGATCTTGAAAATATTGATTGAGTGTTTTTCATTACATGGAGAAAATGACAATTGGCTCTATTAGCCCAAAGGTTATCAAGAAGAGTTTGCTGTTGATGGTCTAAAATATTGGATGGTGTGAAATTTAAGATTAGATCCCAGGGGGAAAACAGGGAGATGAAGAATAGGATCTAGGGAAGGTTGTTCTTGGGTAGAAGAGGTTTTTGATATGAACATCTGGAAGACAAAAGTTGGTCAGTTCCTATTTGTCTAATTTTAAAATTTATAAGGGTAAGATAATCCAGACTCCCACCATAGTAGGAACATGAATGGACTTGCTGGTTTTGCAGCCACTGTCTAACTATGCGGATGGACTAGTCTTTCGTGTTCAGTATGCCTACTTTCTTGAATAATTCTACTTAAATGATCTGCTCTAATATTATTTTTTTCCTTTGATATGTTCTATAACAACATGAAAACCATTTCCAACAGTATAATCTATGAATGTTAACCATATGTTTGTGGATAATTTATTTTCTGACTTTTTTTTTGATAAGAAGATACTATTGCTTCGACAATCAATTCTTAGAAAAAATTATTTACTTTCTATAACAAACAACTTGAATTTTTCCATAGCCTTTATACATGCTAATGTGCTTGTTACTTTAGTATTATAAGTACCACTATCATATCTACTAATTTTCTTTTCATTTTTTAAAGATTCTTTACTGGATTTAAATTTTGAAACAGCTCCCAATCCTCCTATGAGATCATCTGTTTGAATTATTAAATAAGAATTTGGTGGTGGTAACTCTAAAGGTTTTATATTGCTTACGATATGTTTGATTTTTTGAACTAGTTTGATATCTTCATTATTGAATTTTCTTTCACCATTTTGTTTTGTCTTATTATATAAAGGTCTAGCCAATTTACTTAGATTAGATATGAAATTCCGTGTATAATTTAATTTTCCTAAAAAGATTGATTTTTTTAATCCTTCTAATTTATCTGGCATTTCTAAGATGCTACTTGCTATATGGTTCTGTAGTTCTATTTCTCCTTTTCCAAAAATTACTCCTAAGAATTCCATTTTCTTGTATCTTAATTTTTATCTTTCTCTCAGATAATACTAGACCATAACTTTCGCATTTGTGGAAAAATGATCTTAAATGGTTTATATGCTCCTTTACATTATTACTGAATACTAGAATATCATCAATATAGGTGACAATAAATGAATCATTTTTCTTTGAAAGATATGAGGAGCATTTTTTAAGGGCAAATTGCATGACTTTCCATTCATAATGTCCATTGTGAGTTACAAATGCTTTTGCTTCTCTCGTGCACTACATATGTTTCTATGCAACCATTTAGTTGCCTTTTTATTAAACTTTTTTCCAACTGTCTCACATCCTCCTGTTCTCAAGTAAAATGCCTTACAACTGTTGCATAAGATCTATTGTAGAAGTTCTATATATCCTATTGCAACGGTTTCACACCGTTGCCTAAACAGCTCTAGTTAGCATTGGCTTTTGTAGCTGTTTTTAATATGCAGTGGTTTATTTTGCAATGGTTATTTTATATAATGCAGTGATTTCACAATACCTAGTACATCGGTTTTTTAATAACTATTGCATCGGTTTTGTAATATCTATTATAACGGTTTGATAATTATTTTGCAGTGGTTTTGTAATATATGTTGCAGTAGTTTGGGAATAACTATAGTAACGGCTGTGTAAAAACTATTGCAATGGTTTCATCGAATCTATTGCAGCGGTTTAGAATATCTATTGCAACAATTAATAAATTCCATTGTAGTGGTTTTATAATCCTATACCATTTTACAAATAATATTTTTTTAATAATTCAATTCAATAAAATTATAACATTATCAATCATCCTAAAATGTAATAAACACTTAGAGCCAGCAACATCATATTAAAATTGACAAAAATATTCAATAACATAAGAATTCAAGGAGAAAATTAGTTAATACAAAATAATTTTGAAGTTAATACAAAACAAGTCATCTTCAATGTTTTGAATTTCATATGCACCAATGAAATTTGTATTTTATTTTTTCTTCAAAAAAAAAAAATGGGCAAGTGATGAGAATATAAATGTCGGAATGGAATTAGTATTCTCACATTTAACTTCTTCCTCAAATTTTCTTCTTCTTTGTCACACCGAATCCTTTCTTCTGAAAATATATCTATTAATGCCTCTTGTTCTTTATGTAGCTCTTCTAGCTTTTTCTCAGCTGCTTCTAACTTGTAAAAAGAGCAAGTGTTATTAGTAAAATCACTTGGAAAGATACAATATTATACGAAAAATGATAGACAGATATATCAATTGTTTATCTAAGGGTGTATGAATAACAGAAGCAGTTAACTATTTTGATTTTTTTTTTGTTGTTAGGAGTTTGTGGGACATTTTGCCTCTATTCTTCATCAATGTTGATGATGATCCATTTGCAGATTAACGAGTGATTTATATATATATATATATATATCATGAGCATGTACATAATCACTGGAAAATCTTGTTTTTATTGAGGTGAAAGTGTAATAAGGTTTCAGATGTTTTTTGTGATAAGTTGTCTACTTTGATTCTTTATAGAAATGATAACAAGTGAGATTATTTTTTTATTATCTATATTATTCTATATATATGTTAGTTTTAGAAAAGAGTTGACTTCATCACTGATGATCCAGTAGTGATGATGAAAATTTTAACAACTTGAATTAAAATGAATAACTTGGCAGATTTGAAGACTTCTGATAAGGTTAGATGAGCATGAATAGCAAAATTTTATGTCTTGTTATGGAAAAAAATGAATGATGGTTATTTAAGGTTAACAAATATAAGTTAAATGACTGCTAGCTTATCAAGAAACTTCACATGATGACTTAAAGATTGGTCACTTAAATGCAGGTGCCCATGGCTATAGTATTTGATGCCTCATGAATAGGGGTGTAAATGAGCCAAGCTATTCGTGAGCTACTCGAGATCGGCTCGATCAGTGCTCAAATTTGATTCGATTTTTCACGAGCCGAGCCGAGCTCGAGTTGCTCGTTTATGTTGTCAAGCCAAGCTCGAGCCCAAATATACTCAGCTCGTGAGGCTCACGAGCCTAAACGAGCTTATATAATACATATATATATATATATATATATATATAATATAAAATTATTTATTTATTAATTATAAAAATATATAATTATATAACTATATTAATATTAGATTACTTACATTATATATATTAATATATATTATGATTATTATCCTAAGTTCCTAACCTAATTATATAAACTATTCAACTAAATAACTAATCAGATTCAAAATTAACCAATAATGATTCAATAATCAAGATTCAACCAAATGAAATGATTCAAATCTAACTAAGACTAAGAGTAAAGATTCTACCCTAACTCTTACGGGTCATGACTCACAGGCTCACAGTCGTCGTCTCCTCCAGTCTTCCCACCGTCCCAAGCCACGATTCCCACCCAATCGGCCAGTCCTCGTCGGCCGTCGTGGTGTCGCTCTAGCTCAGATCTCTTCTCTGGTTTTCGTCGACCTTGACTCTACCGCTTTTGACCTCATCCCTCTCGCGGTGAGTACATAGCATCTTCTCCATCTCACCATCCATGATCCGTCTCAATCTCTTCCAGCAGTCTCCTCTCTTCGATTTTGTTCCCTAGTTCTTCCACAAATCCCTCAAGCTATGCTCTCTTCTTCTACTGTCGCCTAAAAGCAAATCAAAGTGATCCACTCCAGTAAGTCTCTCTCTCTCTCTCTCTCTCTCTCTCTCTCTCTCTCTTTGTTTTCTTAGAATCGAATTTTTTTCCCATCATGCGCTTTCCCTTTTCAGAGATGAGTTGGATGTTGTCCATGTCTATTCCTTGGTTTTATTAATGTAATTCATTGAATTATTAAGTCATGTTGATTTCTTTTTCCGAAACTGTATTTTTATTGATTGTAATGTGTTGCATTTGAACTTTAGATTACTGATCTGCATTTCCTTTTGGATCCTTGTTTTGTGATGATTTGGATGTGAATTTGTGTTTAGTATGAAAAAGTTCAATTTGTTGGTTCTATATTTTTATTATGTTTTGTTAAATTTTGTAATTCATTGCCTTGTTGATTTTGATGAACAAAGCAGGAAATCGAAAAAGAAATCTGCTATTTATTTGGACCATCAAAAGAGCCTTTGTGAAAGAATTGTTTATGGTATATGCTTTTTCTTGCAATTTACCTTCAATGAATGCATTATAACAAGTGAAATGCTTTTTGTAACTACCTAATTTTGTTAGTTTTTATGTAGATGTCATCTTGTCAAAATAATTCAATAACTAGTCCACCATAAGAAGATGAATGTTCTCCAAATGCTACCACAAATACCAACATTAATACAACAACAACAACAACAACAACAACAACAACAACAACAACAACAACAACAACAAATACAAGAGAAGATGATACATTTGAAAAGAAAAAAAGGCAAAAGACATCATCTGTTTGGTCTGAATTTGTTGAAGTTATTCTTTCGAATGGGGATAAGAAAGGACAGTGTGTCCATTGCAAGACTAGGCTCTCCATACTTGCAAGTGGTGCCACAACACACTTTGCAAGGCATTTGAAGACGTGTTCATTGAGAAAATCTGTTTTAAGTCAACAAAAAAAGATTAGTTTTGAACAAAAAGAGATGGAATGCGGTGGCATAGAAATAACACCAGCATTTTTGGATGGCAAATTGGACATGGTGAAGATGAGAGAGGCAATTGCTCATTGGATCCTAATGCATGAGCATCCATTTTCCATTGTTGAGGAGGAAGGTTTTAACATGATGCAACAAAGGGGCATGCCTCAATGGGAAAAATTTCTCTTGTCACAACAAAGAAGATTGTATGCTTATGTATGAGAATGAAAAGAAGAGGTTGTTTGCATTGTTGAAGAATGTCAACGAAATCATCTTGACGATATGTGGATGTCATCACCTCAAAAGATAGAGTACATGGTTGTGACAGGACACTTTGTTGATGTTGATTGGAAACTACAGAAATGTGTTCTTAATTTTGTGCATCTTACTCCGCCTCTTCATGGTATTGACATTGCTGATGCTATTTATAAATGTTGCAAAGAATGGGGAATTGAAGGTAAGGTGTTCACAATCTCGGTGGATAATGCTTCAAAGAATGATGTTGCTATTAGAAATTTGAAAGACACTTTTGCAAGACATAAGAAGTTGCTTTGTGGTGGACGAATGTTTCATGTTCGATGCACAGCTCACATTTTGAACATAATGGTTCAATTTGATCTTTCAAAGATTGAAAGTGTCATTGAAAATATCCGTGATAGTGTGGTTCATATTAAGCAATCTGAAGGGAGGCTAATTATGTTTTTTGAGATTGTACAACAGTTGCAATTACCTTATAGGAAGTTGGTGCTTGATTGCAAAATAAGATGGAATTCAACTTATGAGATGCTATCACTTGCATTGAAGTTTAAAGATGTTTTCCTGAGATACAAAGATCGTGATATCACCTATGATTATTGTCCAAGCAATGAAGATTGGGAAAAAGGTAGAAAAGGTGTGTGAAATTCTTGAAGTGTTCAATTCCATTGCCAAAATTATTTCTGGAAGTGAGTATCCTACTTCAAACTTGTTTCTAAATAAAGTATTTCGTGTGGAAGAAGTGTTAGATAGAAAATATCAAGAGAGTAGAGATTGAGATAACTTCATTTTTGATATGGATACAAGTATGAAAATCAAGTTTAAAAAATATTGGGGCGAATGCAATTTGTTGATAGAAATTGGTGCTATTTTGGATCCTAGGTGCAAAATGAGAGCTAATGAGTTTTCATTTCCCAGAATGTATCATTCTTTGAAAGCACAAACTCATATTCTTGATGTGAAAAATTGTTTGTATGAGCTTTACAATGAATATCTTGTTGAGTATCAATCCATTGGTTCTGAGAATAATGCTGAAACTACATCAATTGGTTGCACAAGTAGTACAAGTAGTGCAAGTGGTTCTTCTTCAGGATGGTCTCAATTCCAAGCATTTGTGAAGACAGTTGAAACTATTACTCCCTAAAAATCTGATTTGGATATTTATCTCGAAGTTGTGATGGAGATTCTCGCATGTTCGACGCTTTGGAGTGGTGGAAGGCAAATACCTTAAAGTATCGTGTTTTTTCTAAGATGGCTAGAGATGTTCTTGCTATACCTATAACTACTGTAGCTTCTGAATGCACTTTTAGTGCTGGTGGACGAGTTATTGATTCATATCATGCTTCATTATCTGCTAATACTGTACAAGGTTTAATTTGTGGAGGTGATTGGTTGCGTTGCGTTCATTGTGTGAAGAAAAAGAGTAAGGTATGTTTATTAAGTGTTTTGTTTTTAATTGATTTATATATATATATATATATATACACATACATACATACATAGTAAGTAACGCATATCAAGTTTCTTTTAATAATGTTTACTTTCTTATTGTAGAAAGAGAAGAAAGCGAGGAAATTACTCTTCCTATCAATCATTGATCTTTTTTGGAAAATGCTTGGAGTGGTGGTTCAATCATTTATTTATGAAACTTTTTTGTTGTATTTTCAATTATGATGAAACTTGTGTTTGATTTGGATTATTTAATTATGGATATGTTACTTGTGTTATTTGTATCTGGATCTTGGAAATTTTATTTGGATATGTTGTATTACTCTTCCTATGATCCTATCAAACATTGTTCGTAAAGTAGAGGATATGGAACGTGAACGTCGTGAAGAGCAATGGCAGCCTCTGAGATTTTCCAAGTTTTTTAAGGTAAATTTTGGTCCTTTTTTATCCTCTCGTTTGATTTTTCATTTTGGATCATTCCCTTGGTATTTGATAGATCTTTTGATGGATTAGAGATGGCTTTAGTTTTTCTATGAATTTTGCATGATTGTTTGTTGGTTATGCATGTTTTGACACTTGTATTATCCTACTATGTTTTCTTGGTTTTCAGCAGTTGCTTTCGAAGTTAGTGATTTATAAGCTTTACATATCCTATGAATAAGGAATTTGCTGATTAGAAAGCCTGAATAATTAATTAACTTTGATGATAGTATTGAACATTTTCTTACTGCCTAACTATCACAACAATGGTAGTTAGTCACTAGTGACCACAACACAAATAATTTTGCAGTTCTAGAATATTATGGGGTCAGATATATTAAACTTAAGAAAATCTGTTTCAACAGGAATTCATCTGATATCATGCAAGACATAAACACTCAGCTTTTGAAATTATCTTGTTCTGCAACATATATGATTCTAGCCTGTCACTTCCACTCAGAAGATGTGTATTTATATCTTCATTATCTTCCAAACATATATTTGTATTATTAGGGTCACTTTTGATATTGTTATCTTTTGTCTGCAACTTTTTATCAATGTAATGGTATTAATAATTTAAATTTATCATAGATCAGTTGTCATAGTTGTATCTGTGAATGAATATGTGATATTTTGTATGTCTTGGATTAGCAACTAGCTTAATAATGTTATATCATTCTCGTGTTCATAGGAAGCCAATGAGCAACATCGCAATAAAAAATTACTCAATGCTTTTCTGCGGTTAAATCGAGAAGTGAGGTGAACCAATATATATATATATATATATGTATATGTTTATAAATCTTCGGTTTTTCCTCTAATGTTTTCATGATTATAATTGCACTCCTAATTAGTGCAACCTAAGATTGGCAGCGAGTTTTGCAGATGTATCATTTCCATGCTCGAGCTCAGCACTTAGTTTTGTTGTTGTTTGTCATCTTTTGGCATCCACACTTTGCTTGCTGGCCAGTGTTCGGTTGGACTCCTGGTTTGTTTCACCGGCTGCTAGAAAGTGTTCAAGCTACCTCCACATTAGCACTGGGTCCAAAAGATGCCTGTAATTTGCTTTGTCTCTTGGTATGAATGCCTTTCTGGTTTAGCAACTTCTATGCTTGATTAATGATTGTTGACTTACTGGAATGACAAAGAAAAACAAAATGAAATGAAAATGAAAAGTGCCTTCTATTGCAACAGTAGTCGTATACCATATAAATAACTGTAGAGTTGCTTAATATTTTCATAACCTATCTGTTTCATGGTGATCTATTGACTATTGCCCATGGAAGATATATGGCAATGGAGAAATAAAATACCTCGATTAAGTGTACTTAGAGCTTTGAGTGTCAGGACAATACTAGGACCTAAAGCAGAGCAATGCGTGAATTGATATTTGCAGCCTGAACATCTTGCAGTATTGCTTGTTCGATTAATGTCCCAGCTTGAGAGAATTGCAGAACTAGTCCTGCAATTTGCCTTTGTTGTAAGTATGACAATTAGGCCATTATTCTTTTTATCTTCTTTATGTGTAGACTTATGCTTAACTGATTTGTCACTATGCCATCTTTTGATAATTCTGACTTCATTTCAATTATATCCAAAAGGCCTTGGTTATCAAACATTCTTATGCTTTTGTTTAATTCTGTAGGTCGATAAACTGTTGTTCATGTATCCTAACAAGCTTAGGTTGTCAGCCGTATAATGATTGTGCCAATAACCATATGAGCCACATTAGAATGGAATAGAATAAATAATACCTTAAACTTATTTTTATGTTCTATGTGATTGGTTTATAATTGGGGACTTTATCCTTGTACCAAGTTTATATATTCAAAGTGTTTTTTACATCTAGGCATCTTATAGATTCATTTTTATTTTTTTTCTTTCCTTATGGTTTCTCCAGGCTTGCTTTAGATTGCTTCAGTATTGAAACTTTCTTCTTCTAATACCAGTTTGAAACTTTCTTCTTCTATTACTTCAGTATTTCTTTTTTGTTGTATCTGTTCATGGCTTCAGCTTGTCATTGATATTTTGTCGAATTTGATTTATTTTTGTTACAGGTGATGAACCAGCAAATGCCTAAGATGTGATTTATGGATTACTTGGGATGGCAAATTTGCTAAGCTTGTAAAATAATTATATTTCAACATTTTTCTCTATGTCAAACTTAAGTCTGCTAGTGAGTTCATTTGCAATTGTAACTCTGGTGTCAAGTTTATTGTCTATTATGCATGTGTTTGTTTATACAAAAGCTTTTACCTTATCGAGCTTAAACGAGCTGAGCTCAAGCTAATTGAGCTTTTCAGCGAGCCGAGCTCGAGCACAGAAAACATGGCTCAAACGAGCTCGAGCCTTCAAATAATATACTCAAGCCGAGCTTGAGCTTGGTGATACTCGGCTCAGCTTGGCTCATTTACACCCTACTCATGAACGAGGTCTGCAGCATGTAATTCCAATATATGAACTCTGACAATATCCCCAATATTAGGTCTGTAAATCAACTGCAATAGAAAAGATCAAACACTTCCATCAGGTAAGGACACCAGCTACAAACTTTGTTATAGTTAAAGGGGAACAAGCAACATGGTTGGATGTTGATAATGAAGCACCGCCACCTAATTTTGATTACTAATATTTAGCTCAATTGTGCATTAGATGGATCCAGTGCTACAATATCAAGACTTGTTTAGTCATATAAATAAAATTTCCAATTGATATCCATGAAATCCTGTATGGGGTTATTTTGACATTGAACAAAAAGTTCAATCAATAAATTTCAGAAATAGTACATGTTGGTGCACATGAATTGCATATATATGCTTCAGCATTAGAAGGAGACAAAAAGTTTGTTTCCTTGGTGATTTCAATCTACATTAGATAATAATTCAGTCCAAAAATTGTTTATCTCTTTAGTACCAGAGGAGATTAAATTTATGAATGGTCATACACATGCTAACAAAATTTATTACCAACTATTGCAGAGTTATGGGATTTTTAACCAAAATTAAAAAAATGTTAATGTTCCACATCTAAATGTCATTTCTTTAGACAAGCAAAGTATTTGATCATCTAAAGCAAATAGAGAAGTTTTTTCAGAGATGTGTATGAATTTTGGCATCACGTCATATAGTGAATCCTAAACTCCATCCAACATAAACTTCAAACTAATGAAGCTTCCTAGTAAATGGTAACAATGCAAAACACCCTTTGAATGAATAAATAATTTGGTTATAAATAAATCAAGATGGGACCAACAAGCAGTAGAAACAGTTCCTTGTCTTCATTAATACAAGAAAGTGAGGCATTGAACAAGCACATGCCTAAATGAATCAGGAAATCCAATTCTCCAACACTATAAAAGAACATAACTCCTTATTCTTTGATTATTTTTTAATATCTAATGGCTGCCTAGGGATTTTTTTCTAAATTGTAAACATTGTTATATATATATATATATATATATATATATATATATATATATATATATATATATATATATATATATATATAATATGATTAAAAAGAAAGTAAAAAACATCAATAATACATAAGAAACACCAAAGTAAAGATGAAAAGAAGAAAACTACCCAAATAAAATAAGATGTATAATTGAAAGAAAAGAAAAGCATGAGTTTCACATCCACCTGATTTGGTATTCCAATTTGTATTAATACACGTCTGTATTGCTCCTTGGAGCCTCAATTTATCTTCGGTTTGGACCGTCTGGGTCTCAACACAAACCAAAGAATGGCAAAGACAACCAAGAATGCAAGGATCATCGTTAAATCAAATTGTACATCAACTTTCCTTTCCTTGTTGCATTGAAGCGGATGCAAAGCAGAAATAGTGGAGTTCACCAAATTAGTATATCTACAAATAGAAAAATAGGAAGAACCCAATAGCAGGGAGAAATAGATGTTAAGAGAACTTAATCATTTACTCAATAACAACAAAAAGAGAAGGCTTCAATCAGCTTATATGTATATATGCAAATATTTGTGCATGTTAAACATGTAGATCACACTACTGTGCTTTTTATAAAGTCCAAAACAAAGACAAGATTCTAGTAGAAAAATTGCAATGACATACATCATCCATGATTACATGCAATTAAAGACTTGTCTTGAAGACTTTTGAGTAGAAAAAAAAAGTCATGTTAAAGAAATTATCCTCAAAATCATAAAATATAGCACCATGGAGTAGCACTTGGATGTTTCATAATTAAGGAGTTGAGAATGATAGTACAGAGATGCCTAATTGAGCAATATAGTTGAGATATACTAAAACAACATAGTTATAAGAATGCTAATCAAGAAATGCAAACATGCTGATGTAATAACCAAGATATTCTAAACAGAGGTGAGCACAGAAAGTCCATGAAAGGAGGTAAAGAGAATCACTAAGGGGTAAAAAACTTTTATTTGGGAGAGGGTACTAGTAAATGGCATTCTTTATAATACAAAGCTTGAATAAGGATAGAAGTCTGATCCTTTTGTAGTATCCTCAAGAAAAGTAAGAAGATTTAGAGCATCACCATAGTGCAATGAACCAGAAACACTAGAGATCTACAAGCAATAAACATTATATGTTACCTGATTAGAGATGAAGCGGTTTGCTAAATGCTTGATAGTGCTCGCATCGACTGCACCAATCCTAGCAAAGAGCTTGGGAAGATGAATTTGTGACCATAGGTAAGTAGCTGCATTTAGAAAATGAATTTCAATGGATTATAAATGAAATTAAATTACCAAAAGTTGACCAACAAGTTCTTATCTACTTTGCCTGTCTACATATATCCTCATCAATAGGAAGATGTAAAGTTGAAAAGAAGATTTCAAATGTAAAAATGCATGGGTTAAAATTATAAGGATACATCATAGAATAAAACTGATTTAATGGTCAAACAATTGGATAGGATGAATAAAAGATTTCTAGGGGCCAGTCATCATATTTTATAACTCAAAGCAACATGTTCCATGGTCGTACCTCATATATATATATATATATATATATAACATTAACTAAAACCAAAGTCAAGCTCACACAGATTGAAGCTTTCAGAGAAAACGCAGAGATCACAAGGCATGAACAATCAGACATGATATTTAAAATATTATTTTTTTTAAAAATAATTCTAAAATTCTATTATATTTCTTGGTTCGTAAGAATCTACTTTACCATATATTTTATATACTTCAAAAACATTTTACTACAATAAAAACTAAACACTTTCAAATGCATATCAAATTATTTTTAATACTCCCTTCTAGTTGGCATCTAACTAAAATTACCTTTGTGTGTGTGTGTACTAATATCAAAATTTTAGTGGACGCATACATATAAAAAGAAACCTACTTCAGACAACCAATATAAATTACAATCAACATTGTACGTTTGATTAAATAAAACTTAAAAAAGATAGCAAACCAAAACCAAAAGCATGATCAATTAAAAGTAGGTGAAATATACCAAAAGCTCACTGCACCCCAACAATGTCTATTCCCTAGAACCTGAGGCCAAAAGGCCCAAACTTCAAGCCCTAATTCTCTAATTAAGAAACATTAAACCAAATCAGTGTCATAACAAGTGGTCCATAAACCTCCAATTTCTTCAATCCTAAAACACCCAAGCAAAGCATCAAACAATACTTAACTTTAATTCCTTTAAATCCTTTTATTATTAACAAAGAACAAACTAGAGTTATTGAATAACTTGAGTAGTAGGAAGACAGCATCACTACAAGCAAATAATATTTGAAAAGCAACAATTAGAAGAAAACAAAATCATAAATTGTTACATGGACTGATGAGGATAGGACTATTATCTATCACTACTTCTGCCTCTCGCATTTCCCATTTTTCTCTTCAAATACCAACCAGAACTTAAAAAAATTCTATAATCTATATCTGTACATATCTCACTATCAACTAAAACCAAGTAAGTAAAAACCCCAATTCCCACGAGACACCGATGAAGCATCATCCTTCTCAAGCTAAGAAAAGCAAGAATGAATTCAGAGACATTTTTTTGGATAGAATCACATGAGTAATTGATAAAATCTCAAAAGCAAATTTGAAGAGATGTTGAAAACCATCAAAATCGGAGAAGGAAAAAAATTGATGAGTTTGAGAGGATTTTAGAAGAGACAGGTAGAGAAGTGTACCTCAAAGAGACCTAAGGCAATGAGACCGCAGTGGCCTTCCCCGGGGATGAGGTGGAGGCGGCAGCTGCAGTAGTAGCAGCTCCAATGAGAGAGAGGATTTTGTTGGCAAAATTGAAGAACTCTCTCCGACAGTGTCACCGACGGAGAGTTTCAAAGGGCTAACAGCCAAAGAAGGAGAAGAAGTAGGAGAAAGAGAACGAATTAGGGCGGGGGATCTCAGGAGGGATGGCCGGAGGAGATGCAACAGGGATCTCAATGGGAAGGTTTAGGAAATTTTCTCAATGTGAAAGTTTGGGAAAATAACTGCATGGCCTTGTAGCTTCTCAACAAAATAATTATATGCCTAAATTTTGTCTAAATTTTGTTTAGGCAAAATTTATTGAATATATATCTATAATTTTTCTCCATGTATATATCTCACCTTATTTATCCACATGTGTACTCCACTATGTTTGATTATTAATTTTCTTGATTAATTAATAAAACTTTTTTAAAAATTTTAGTTATATTGTGTGACAAATAAAAATACAACTTTATTTTTGGAAATATTTTACTTGCTCACATCTGTTTGATTTTTCCAATGGTGTTTGGAGTTTTTGCTAACATTAAATTGATGTTCACTTGGATATACAAGGTAACCGCTATGATAGATAGTCTATTGTAGTTGTTGTTGGCGGGTATATCTATCTTTAAGTTTTTTTTTAATTAAGTATTTTATATAATTTTGGTTATGTAGCCCCATTTTACTTTAGAGATGGGAAAAAAGTTAATAAAAGGCTGTTGACTGGTTGCATAAAAAAGTAAGTAGTGTACAAGAGAAGTGAAAGAGACCACAATGGATTAGGCATAACGTTTAGGAGTAGTTTGGTGGTAATTTATGCTAACTAGAATTATATAAAATATTGCAAAAATAATAAATAGCCGTCAGCCTGACACCTAGGGATCTACCATAGTTTATTATGGTGGTTCTATCTTGATGATTGAGAATCGAGATAAGCCAATAAATTTATCAATTTTTTTTAATATATATATATATATATTGGTTTGTATAGTTAATTATGTTTTATTTATTTATTTTTTTATTTAGGAAGTATAATTAGGGAGAAAGATATCCATGGTGGAGGCTTTTATGGAAATCTATCAAAAGAAGATAATAGGCTAGAATGAGTAGAGGGCCCTTGTAGTTTACTCAAATATAAATTAAATTTAACTCTTAATTAATGATAATTTTTTCTCATAACAAATAGAGGGCCCTAGTAGTTCGCCCGTCGTTAGTCATAGTTGGTTAGAGCATCTCTAGACCTACAATGCCACCTCGATAATGATCGTGCCTCCAAACAATGGAGAGCCACATTAAGGCACTTCGAGCAGAGCACCAAGCGATTCAAGCGAACCACCAAGCAATCCAGGCAGACCAGTGCACTATCTTGGACCCCATGCGTGGATTGAGGCTAACCTTCACCATGCTCTGGACATCTTGGCCCGCTTGGCCTCAATGCCTCTGGCATTGACTCCATCGACGACTCCATATACACCATCCGACTCCACTTCTACCCTTGATGCCGCTAAGCCCTAGATTTTGATTTCTATTTATACTTTTTATTTTTATATTATATTTATTCATCTTATATAGCAAGGGTTGACCTTGCTACTTGTGTATTCTATTCTTGGAGTTTTAGTGGATTATATATATATATATATATATATTGTTAATTTTATTTTATTGAGTGTTAATGATCACCTTTGGTTTCGTGGGACAAGTGAATGGAACATCCAACACTCTCAACTTAAAAGAGATATTCACTCAGTCTTTTCTTGACCTTGAGTGAACCTTTACTACTTGGGCACTACAAGAATGCACCATATCAATTTAAGAATTATACTAATTCAATTTTAACCGGAGAAGTACTCGTTTTCCTTCTACCTCCCATATCTTTGACATTGTCGTCCCATTTATGCTTTTTTTCGCACACTGAAGGCAATGCATGATTTTAAGTAGGGGGAGGAGATAGGATTATTTGAGCTTTTGCATGCCAAGTTGTTAACCTATGAGGGTGTATTTGAATGATTAGTTTGAGTTTCATAGTATAGGGGTGGACATACGCTTCAATGTTTATTTTTGAGTTCATTTTTTTTAGTTTTGTTCTATTCTTGATTATTTGCTGAATTTTAAGTGCACAACTTCTCTATTGTAGTGACTTATACTTTTGATGACTTCGTATAGTTTGAGCTTACATTAAACGCATGTGGAATTGTGAAAAATTTTCAATTGTCAAAAGACTTGTTTAAAAATGAAAAAAATACGAATGGAAATAGCTACCCTTAGCTGATGTGTAAAGCTACTCTCGATAAATCAAATACCGTATATACTCTAACGAGAGAAAGAGTTATCATTTTAGGTGAGTAAAAGCTACTGTCCTTTAGAAGAGGGTGGATAGAGTTACCATTTTTAAGCTTGAAAGCCACTCTTCGGGGCCCCGAGAAAAAAATGCTACTTTAGAAGTTGTGTAAAGATACTGTCTTGAAGAAAAGAAAATTTTAAAGTGTAAATTTTTACTATTAAACTCTTATAGGTCGAAAAAACGAAGTAAAGAGTTGTAACACACACACTCGAATAATCATGAATAGA
This sequence comes from Dioscorea cayenensis subsp. rotundata, assembly GCF_009730915.1. NCBI lineage: Eukaryota > Viridiplantae > Streptophyta > Magnoliopsida > Dioscoreales > Dioscoreaceae > Dioscorea > Dioscorea cayenensis. The sequence continues at coordinate 20,423,278 of NC_052486.1, read as the reverse complement.
ATTGAAGTGTTTTTGGAACTTGAAAATTTTTAGTATTCATTCATTGAAACTCTTTTGACTACTCTTGAAACTCGCTAATTTTGATTACATGAGATTGTGCACTTATTTCTCCTCAATTGTAATGTGTCTTTTTGTTTAAGGATAACAAAAAGGCTAAATGTGGGGGAATTTGATAAGTGTATAATTGTACATGATTTCATTTTATTTTATATACTTATTTGACATGTATTAGGGTGTTTATTTGGAATATGATGTTAAATATGGTGTAAATTATATTTTCAGTTGATGGACAACGTTTAATGATAGAGCTAAAAGAAGCAATTTGGTGATAAAATGAAGAAGATAGAGTTATTTCAACATCAATAGCTGAAGGATAGACCAAATAGAACACCTTACAGTTAGAATTATGTTTGTTAGTCTCATCCTAAGAAACTTGAAGGCATGCTTATGCCTTAAGGAGGAGCATATGATCAAATAAAGGAACTTACGGGCATAACTTAAGCATAATGCATGATTTATGCCCGTAAGCAAGACCGTAAGGGTTGTCCATAAGATTTTACAAGGAGCAACATACACCTATAAACGGGGTCACAAGAATCATCCAGAGAAGTTTATAATCTAGCACTTACGACCATAAGCTGAACTGTAACATCAAGACAAAAGACCTTACAGGTGAAGCTTATGGCAGTAAATGCCCGTAATGCATGCGACCCATCATCTCTAAGTCCTTACGGCCTCATTCTTACGCTCGTAAGGAGCCCGAAAGTGGCTAGCTATAAAAGATTCTGATGAGATTTTTTTGAAGGATCTTTTGACAACCAAGCAAAGATAGAAAAAAAGGGAAACTTCTCCAAGTTTTCTAGGGCAATCCATTAAGGAGAGGAGACTCACCCACTATCAAACATACCATAAGAGCCATCAAGGTACACCCATGGTGTCATTTGTGGAATATACAAGGAGGTTCATTGGCATCTCAAGAGCCAAGAAAAGAAGGGGTTTTTATGCTTTCAATCATGTCTATTGTCTCTTGTGGATTGTATGATTATTTTTCTTTGATGGAGAACTAATTTGTAGGTGTTTGGGGATAGATAAACTCTAGGGTTTACAATTTGATTGATTTTGGTTGTGTATCTTTAATGCTTTTATGCTGAATTGTTAATTACAATATTTGATTGTTGAATTCATTGTGTGTCTCTATTGTCTTGGATTATATTATAGTGAGAGCCGTGAATCCATATTTGGTGTGCTTGTGTGACGAGACAAGAGACCCAATTGCTATGGGCAAGTCATTATGTAAGGGGATTTCAAGTTTATATAGAGATAGGGTATTTTGGAGTTGAGAGTTCTTCTCCCATAATCCTTCCAAGTGAATTAAGAATGATTTCTATTTGTATTGTTTTAGTTTATTGTTTTATGATTTTTGATGGCATATGATCATTTTCTTGAAGGTTCATATGAGTAAGTGATGAGTGTATAATGCTCACATATTTTATATCAAATTGTACACTCAATTGGCATGTATTAGAACTCTAATATGGAATTCGATGCTAAATATTGTGTATTTTGCATTAATAGGCTTAGGGTAGTGTTTAAAGATGAGAGAGAGAGAGAGCCAAAGAAAGCATTCTAAGCCCAAAACAATGAGTTTGGAGCCCTCTCGACATCATTGTATTAAGGACAAGGCAAACTAGGTGGCTTACGAGCATCTTATGGTCATTTTTACGGCAGTAAGTCTATTCTAGAAGACCTTCTGAGCATGCTTATGACTGTAAGGAGGATTCATACTTGGTCAGAGGACCTTACGGGCATGCTTACGCCCGTAAGGATACCCGTAAAGACCATTCTGAGAAGCTTACGACCACAACATATGTCCATAAGGGTAGTCACAAGAAGCAGAACAGTGAGGCTTACAGTCCATCATTTACGGCCGTAAGTGAGACCATAATGAAATCAAAAGACCTCATAGATGGGGCTTACGATCGTAAGTTATCCCATAAGGCTCATGACAATCTTCCCCATCTCCCTTACGACCTAGTCCTTACGCCCGTAAACGGCCTGTAAGCAGTCAGATATAAATTAAATAGAATTATGAGGATTTCTAGGGCAATCTTTATTCTATCTTTCTATTCTTTTATGGATGATTCTTGGAGGCGAGGTTGAGGAAGAAAATGGCCAAACCTACATTACCTTAGGCAAGATTTGCAGAGGGTTTTAGCCCGATATTCAAGAAGATAGAAGGCGGTAAACGTCGAGCTCAACTTGATGGCATGCGTGAAAGCTACCATGACGACTCTCCATCCTAGGGTTTAACAAGGGGGTTTTCATGGATCTTATGTTTCACCCCTATTCTTTATGTTTGGGATGCTTGCCCTCCACTAATGGAGGGCTAATTTGTAGATGTTTGGGCGTAGTTAAACTCTAGGGTTTATTTTTTATGACTTTGGTTGTTGGATCTTTGATGCTTTAATTGATTTCATAGTTGCAATCATATCTATTTGAATCTAATTGTGTGTTTGCATGCTTGGTTGATAATGAGACAGAAGCTCTAAATATCATGTTTGATGTGCTACGTGATGAGTAGAAATACCCATCAAGCGTAGGTATGCCGTTATTAAAGGTAATTGTGAGTAAGCCTGGGTGTAGGGTACTTTTGGAGACTCCGTCTCTCTCAATTCTCTCGAGTGAGTTGTTGGCAATCTCCGTGCTCTTTGCAATCATGTGGAGCGGATTTTAGGAGAAATCGCATTTTTACTATGTATTCGAATTAGGGGTAATCTTTCTCTAGGGGGATATAATCTACTTAAGAGATTGTACGTCATTAGCTCACGGTGAGGTTTCATGTAGTGTTAATACAATTGTGTGGATGTCTGTATGAGCTCTGTACCAATTTAGTTACTATTCACTTGAGAAATTGGAGTTTAGTATAATTCTGGAAACCTCTCAATTCAAATAAGATTACATATTTAGAAGACAATTGTCCAGCACTCAACAACCCTAGAGGGATACTATACCCAGACATCGCTTTCTTCCTTGAATTCTCTCTTACTATTTCCCGTATTTTTTTGTCTTCTTTTTCTCTTGTTCACAGGCAATCACTCCACTATTCAGGTTAATTTTCAGATCTAGAGTTTTAAGTAGTATTCACTGTCTTCCCTGTGGACCAACACTCAGCACTTACGCACACTATATTACTCAATCGGCACTTACATTTGTGTTCCTATCAGTAAGATGTGTAGTTAACTTGAAATCTTTTTATATATAATAAGCTTGTAATTTGGACAAAAGTTTCCATATCAATGTAAATATTTTTATACAATTGCATAGAGGGTTATTGGACTCTCTTGGTGTATAGCTTTTGTAACGTGACGCCCATCAATATATCCCCCAAAAAAATATGTGCTTGCATACCTATAAAAAAAAATTTATTATTTGTTTATGTACCTTGAATGTTGAGTTTCTATTGATGTACAAAATTATTTAATTTTTGAAATAATCCTGGAATTAATTTTATGTATAGATATTTGAAAACCTCAAGGATATCAATTTATTAGTGATGAATTGTACAACATTCATGTATTTCATATCACTTTGTACACTCATTGGGCATGTATTAGAATCATATTGTAGAATTCAATGCTAAATCTAGTGTGTTTAACATTCTCAGGCTTAGGGTAGCACTTTAGATGAGAGTGAGCCAAAAGAAGCATTCTAGATACTAAACGAAGAAGTTGGAGCTTTTCTCAGGATCATTTGAATAAGGACAAGGAAAAACTAGGTTGTTTATAGGCAGCTTACAACCTACCTTACATTCGTAAGTAGATTCCAAAGAACCTTGCAGGCATGCTTATGCCTGTAAAGAGAATTCAGAGTCAAATCAGAGAACCATACGGGCATGGTTTACGCCCATAGAACTTTACGACCAAAGCATGCGCCCTAAAGGGTGGTCGCACGAAACAACACAATGAAGTATACGGTCTAGCGCTTACGGCCGTAAGATGGACCGTAACACAAACATAAAACCTTATGGACGGGACTTATGGCCATAAGTGGTAAGGCTCGCGACCATCTCCTCTAACTCCCTTATAGCAACGTCCTTATGCCCGTAATCAACCCGTAAATAAAACTTATGAGAATTTTTAGATCATTTTTGGTTTTATCTTAGTTAGTTTCTTTTGGGGGATTCTTGGAAGCGAAGTTAGGAAAAAAATGGGATGACTCTCTAGCACTCAAGAGGTTATTTTAAGGGGGATTTGGATCCACATTCAAAGGGATTGGAGATTGTAGCCGTCAAGCTTACCTTGGTGACGTGCATGGAAGCTTTCCTAGGGCTTTTTCGGTGATCCTCCATCTTCACGATTGAGAAGTGGTTTTCATATTCTCCATGTTTTCTACTATTACTTGTATCTTGAATGATTATCTTCTATTAATGGAGGACTAATTTTTTAGATGTTTGGGTATAGTTGAACTTTAGGGTTTATTTCATTGACATTAGTTGTTGGATCTTCGATGCTTTAATTGTTTTCCTAATTGGAATAATTTCTATTTGAATATAATTGCGTGTTTAAATGGTTGGTTTCTAACGAGGAGAAAGCTTGTGCGAGTAGAAATACCCACCTAATATAGGCATGCCATGATTAGAGGGAATTGTGAATAAGCCTGGGTATAGGGTACTTTGGAAACCCAGTCTCCCTCAATTCTTCTGAGTGAGTTAATGATAATCTTCGTACTCTTTGCAATAATGTGTAGTAGATTTTAGGAGAAATTGCATCTCTACTCCGTATTCTGATTAGGGGTAATCTCTTTCTTTGAGGGAGATTATCTACTTAAGAGATCGTTATTAGCTCACAATGAGGTTTCATAGAGTGTTAATGCTATTGTGTGGATGTCTATATCAGTTTTGCACCTATTTCAATTACTTTTCACCTGAGAAATCAGGGTTTAGTATAATTCTGAAAACCTCTCGGTTCAAATATGATTGTATACTTAGACAACCTTTGTCCTGTATATTATAACCCTAGAGAGATGCTATGCCCGGACATCGTTGCTTCCCTTGTTTTTTATCCTATTTCTTACAGTATTTCTTGTTTTTGCTTTCTTTGCTTACACACACATCAATTCATTAATTATGTTTTTTTAGAATTATGGGTATTACTAGTATTCACTTTCTTTCCTGTGGACCGATACTCTACTTTACACACTACTATTATGCGATCGATACTTACACTTGCATCCCTATCAATTAGACAAAGGGTAGCTTATTTATTTGCATGATTAAATAGTCATGACGTGAGGCGAAAAGCCTGCTGACTCAGGCACATAAGATCGGACAATGTATTATTGTCTTGGTTGTAACTCCATTATATTTAAGTCCACATATTTAAGATAGTGGATATTTTTGATGTGATAAATTACAAAAATATGAGGTATGAAAGGATTGAAAACCTAAAATGATGAAGGGTGTTGATATATATACTGTATATTAACCACTGCTTTTATAACTAATGGAAATTTAAAAAAATATATCAATTTCCAAGATTTAATAATTTTTTTATAAGGGCCCTCATCTTTATCTATATATCTAGAAAAATATTGCATTTGCTTTTATACCTCCAAAGGCCCCTATTTTTTACTTAAGCCTAGAGTTTGTTTCGCATATACATCTTTCAAAATCTTATGCATGGCCTCTTATGATCTAATGTATAGATTTGATTTTGATTCCTTTTTCTATGTTATAGAATAGCAAGGCAAAACAAAATTTCCATAGCTCCATGACTTTAGGTGTACAGCCTGCCAACACAAGGGCATAAGATCCAATAGCGGTGAATTAGGACATACAAATTTTCACCACTATATAATGAAATATGAGTTTCCTTGAATTTTGTAGGTATAAAAGCCACATCAAGATTGAAATGTATAATTATAAATCCTATGCTTATTTTTTTCTCAATTTTTGTAAACATCAAGGGAAGTCACATAAAAAATTTCAAATAGAAACACTAGTGTGTGAAGCTGATGTGAATTAGAGTATATAGAGTTTTAACTACTCAGTGCATTAAGAAAATGAGAGATGAAAATACTTTGTCGTATTATGGTCACCACAATATTAAATTTTTGTTTTAAGTTCTCTAGTCAAAGATTAGTATAGGGTTGTGATTTGAAAATTATCATTATGGTATTAATTGATTATGATGCTAAATGTTTTAGATATAGTATTATTAGTTGATTATGTGTGTTTGTTTTGAACTATTTCAGTTGTTATTCTTATCAATTTTTACTGCCATATGCTCCTATGTTACTGAATGTCCACGGGTCTGTAAGCTTTTGTTACCTACTATATTATATTCTAAATAAATATTTCTCCAAAGATACTGCTCTTAAGATATCTTACATGCTACTTACTTTCCCCTAAGTTATTACCTAGAATAGATCTGCTTCATCATTATGTTTTTGATGTACTAGATTATATCTCTGGTATACGAGGAGAATGTTTGTGTCTTTAGACTTTACCTGAGATATTAAATTATTGTTACCTTTTAGAAAAGGTAGATGTTTTGTATTAAAGTGTGGTTGGTGAACTCTCTCCAGTTATCCTCTCAAATGAAAAAGAAAATCTTATGCTGAGAACCTCATGTTCCTTGTTGTTTTTCTTTCTTGATATGATATACACTGATTTGCAGGGTTTGTAGCTGATCTTCAACAACCATAAGTATACCTGAATGATTTAGCCAGAATGTTTCAATCTTTTAGGCCTATATGTAGGAAAATAAATTATGGATGGCTTGAATAAGCCATAAATTCATTGTCTAATCTTGATTTATCTGCATGTTTGAAGGTTATGTTCTGCTGGGAGGTTTCATTATAATTTTGTTCTTTTAGGCCTACTATACATGCAAGTGTTTTTCACTGTCTCATTCTACTGATGTTGGTTTTTATATTGTATTGACTTTATTATGATGTTGTTGTGGTGTTTTGAATCAGGAATAAATTGGGATAGTTAATATTAAAATGCTCAAAATTGTGTGATCAAGTGGACAACCTTTGTTAGATGACACCACGGGGATAGCCTTAAATCCATGGTATGTCTTCGCCGATCATCTTGGTCATTCTTTCATTCTCGAATTTTTGCATAAGCATTAGTCCATCAATGAAATATACAACTCGTAGATGTTGTTGTATCTGATTAAAGCCATACATTGTATTTCGAACCAAAGCCTAAATGACTAAAATGCTGAATTGAAATGCGAGAAAAACACACCCTCAATTTCCAACTTATGTTATACATGTCCATTGAGATCTTTGGGTTTCTCTCTTGCAGGTATAAAAAGCTAAAACAATGATATAAGAACTGAAATGATAGAGACATATGTGTACGTCTAGGGAAATGAATTTTAATGCTGTGAAATAGGAGAGAAATCAAGAAAAATGGATTTTAATAGTAGGAAATGGATGTTCGGGCATAGTATTTGTCTAGAGTTATGAAGTGCGAGACAAAAGTTACCTATGTTTGCAATCCTATTTGAACAAAAGGTTTCCAGAATTATAAGCGAACAATAACTGAATAGGTGTAAAGCTAATATAGACATCCACACAATCGTATGAACACTCTATGAAACCTTACTGTGAGCTAATGTCAATCTCTTAAGTAGATAATCTCCTACATAGAGATATTATCCGTAATCCGAATACAGAGTAGAGATGCAATTTCTCCTAAAATCCACTCCACATGATTGCAAAAAGTATGGAGATTATCACTAACTCACTCGAAAGGATTGCAAGAGACGAAGTCCCCAAAGTATCCTAACCAGAGGCATACTCACTATCCTCTCGAATTGCGGCATGTCTATGCTAGGTGGGAATTTTTTCTCATCACAAAGCACATCATACGTATGGAAACCAGGGGCTCTCACCTTATTAGTAATCATTCGGTGAAAACACGCAATTAGACTCAAATAGAGATCATTGCAATTAAGATAATAATTACAGCATCAAAGATTTAACAACCAATGTCAAAGAAATAAACCCTAGAGTTCAATTATGCCCAAACATCCAACAAATTAGCCTTCTATTAAAGGAGAGCAACAATCCAATCCAAGTGAATTAAAATACATGAAAAGAATAACAAACCTGCCTCAAAGTTTGCAATCTCCTTGGATAAATGAAGTTCTTCAAAGATTCCCCAAAATCACTACTGAGATCTCTCTACGAATGGCTCCCTTGAAGCTTTGAACCTTCTCCTAATCTCTCCCTCTTATTTTCTTCCTTCTCCGGCAAGATATCTAATGGAAAACACTCCAAATTGCTGCCAAAAAGACTGCCAAAGAGTAGAGAAGAAGATCCCCCAAAAACCCTAATTTCTGGTTTTTATAACTCAAGAATCGGGGGTTCTTATGGCCACTACAATAACTCTTACGGCGGTAACAGTTGCCTGTAAGGTTCTCGGATTGGGGCTTATGGTCGTAACAATGATGTACTACAGTAATAACACCCATAAGATCACCCGTAAGTCACTCTAAAAACTCTATTCTTCTTCCAAAATTAGCTCAAATCGACTCAAACTTGTTCCTCTTGATAAATATGTTCTCATTCTAGCCTAAATACGACATAGAAGCGAATTAAGCACCAATTCAACCATGTATTCAATAATTACATAAAAAGTGTTATGAATAATAATAATAATAATAAAAATACATTCATTGAAGCACTTATCATGAAACAATGACTAAAATGGCAGCTCAAGCTTGCATTACTTGCTTGGATAATCCATGGAGTTCTATCCACCAAACTTAAGCACATGGCATCAAATCAAGGCTCTGTTTTTTTCACATATATACAATATGAAATAACAATACCAATTTGACCAAAAAAAAAAATCCGTTTGTACTTAAGCAAGATAAATTATCCTTGTCCTTGATGCTCATGACCTGTTAATGTAAATGAAGTTAATATACTTATGAATGTGTTCTAAGATTTGCTTACAAATTTGCAGCTTGAATGGTTGTCCAATTAGTTTTTAGTTGTATTCCTGAAATTGTCATCAAATCCCAGCTCTTTTCATATAATAATGGAACACATTAAATTAAATGCACTTGATGAGCAGGTTTTGAATTAATTAAAAATTATTAATTTTTGAGGTCGGTTATAATTGCCTCTAAATGTATGAGTAAGTCTATTTAAAAATTATTAATCTTTGAGGCGGTTATAATGATTTATAAAATTATAAAATTATTTTTGAAACAAGTATAACTGTTTATCTTTGAAACTGTTTTACTACCAAAAATCTACTCCACTCAAAATTGACTCTAGATGTTGTTTTAATTGTCTCTATATGCTTTGAAAACCCTTACAAAGATATTTTTGTGGTGCAGTGACACTTCTGGTTATATTTTTCTTGAATTTTGTTTGCTTTAATGTAAGCTTTTTATTTAAAGAAAGTAAATTAGCTCTAATGTAAGATTTTATATTTAAAGAAAGTGAAATTTACGGTTTTGTTTGTTTATGTTTTTTATTTATTCTGAAGCTTTGATATACATGATATATTATAAATGCATTAGCATGAAACTCAGTTGTTGTCACCCTAAGTATATAAAACTACAGAGAGAGCATACTCATATGTTTTATACAATGTGACCATATAAAATAACAATTAAATATAAACCAACCTAATATATGCAGGTATGAGTAATATATCTAAAACTATCTTTCATTAATGTATAAAGGAATATAAATACACAAGGGTGTCTCTTTACCTTATCTCACAACTTAAAAGAAAAACCAAATTTGGGATTTTGTCATGAAAAGAAGAGATCATTGTTTATTTAGAAGTAATTGCTGAAGGAGATTAACAGTGGTAGAAAGAATAATGAAATGTACTAAAATAACATAATAGTCCACCTTCATACTTATACACTTAGCTCGCAATAAATTAATGTAAAGCTTACCAGATAATAATATTTCAGCAAAATATCATCAATTTGAGAGAAAACAATTTGAAGGAAAAAACGAAGTATATATTGAAGTTCCTGATATCTTTGTCTAATTAACAGTATAGGGAAATATAATAATAAAATTTCAATTAGAGAAGCATTGACATTCACTGACAATATTTAAAAGAAGCAATTCAAAAACCATTACGTGTGAAGAACAATTTCTTTCATCATAAATTACATTAGCAAATAGAAAATCAACTTGAAAAGAGGTAATATAGCACGGAAAGAAAAACATTATTATATATCACAATCTCACCCATATAAAAATAACTAGAATCGTCCGTCCATATTACATAAGAAGATTTTCCAACACAAACAATTTCATCTAATTTAATATTTATATCAAGTATATTTAGTTTTTTTATGGCTGGCGTAATCACTTTAATTTATCGATCAATTACTCAAATTCATTATTTTGCAAATACAACATATAATAATTATAATAATAGAAAAATTCTCAAAGCTATAAATGATTTTAATGCCTCTCATACAAAATGCAAGTATTCATTTTTTAACTCTCAAACTAATTATATAATTTTATTAATTATTGTAATTAATACATAAAATAATATTTATTATATTGCTCATGCCGATCAAATAAGAGGTTCCTTCCAGAATGTAGCAAACATTTTCCGAAGGGATTGAAATCAATAAAATTGGGTAGTTTAGATTTTTTAAATATATATATATATATATATATATATGTTGGTTTCTTCACTTAAAGTGCTTAAAATAAAGCTATAACTATTTGAATTCACAAAAAGTTATAAACATATTAATATAAATGCAAATTTATTATAAATAAATCATGAATTCAGTCAGAAGCAGACCGAAAAATAGTGATGGAACCATCCCTGCAATGCTTCATTCTTGTCGTGCTCAAAGGTTTTAGGCTGAATTGTATTCAGCGATAGCTTTGAACATTATTTTTATTATACAGTGATGGAAAGAACTTAATTATGCTGAAGAACCTCTCAATTCAATGGACCAAATTGAATGGGTTGAAATAGCTCCACTTGTTGTCCTTCACAACAAATAAAGCGCTGCATAAAGGATATCATGTTTGTTGGTTAATACTATAGAGCATGGTTTGTTGTTTCTAAATTTCACGAGAAAATCATCAAATTTAATTAGAATTGGAGCTACAAACCGGTGGGAATCTCATTTCATGCATATGAAAAATTATAGTGTATAAATCGATAGAAGATAACCAAATTCTCTATGGACACATATATATTCTTGTTCGTTAAATTTGCATTGAGCGAGTACCTTAAATCTTAGAAATTGAATGAAATTTTCATTTACTTTTTCTTGACTTTAACTAGTTATACTCTTTTGTAAGCATTTATGCCAATTTATTTCTTTTGATGGATTTTTACACTTTCAATTATTTGTGGTATATATGTTATTACTCTCTCCTTTAATTTTATTTTACTTGTCACTTAATTTTAGATTAATTTTATATAAATAGGCGCCACGAATAACAACCCTCTATACGGTATATACAGAGACGCAATTATAAGCCATCTGATGCACGTGCGCTCACAGTGAATCTATCGTATGGCGAGAAATAACACAGCGACTTCGCCATGAAGTCACATGGCGTGTCCAAAATAATATATTAAATATTATAATTTTATAATAATAAATCTTTATCCTACTGTGAATTTTGAAAGGACTGGAAAATACAATCTCTCAACCGGAGACTATGCCATATAGAAATATTATATAAATAAAAAGATAAGAAGAGCACGTCCAACTTATCTTTGAAAAGTCAAGTCAGTTGGGTTTTAGGTGGTGACAAGTAAAAGCATCTTCTCTGTCAAATAGAATATATACATATGTATATATATGGTGGTTGAGAGGGTTTCTATATGGTTGAATCATCATAATGACATGCTTACGCGGTCCACATTGTGAACATTTATAATGAAGGTAAAGGTTTTGGGTGTTAGAAATTCTAAGGTACTAATTAAAAAGTGATTAACCCCTCCAAAAGTACAGGCACTTAATGATGCACTGGAAGTGATACACGTACTTGAATTTTTAATCACACAAAAAAATAAAGACACAAAGAGAAGTCCCACATGCTATCTCATCTGTGCTCACAAGTCATTGAATGAGGATGGAGATCATGACCTTCAACATGATGTTCCATTTCTCAATATATATATATAAGCTTTTGTTACATGTTACATGTTTAATATCTACAGGGTACATTGCATATATAGTAGTTATCTTATTTCCAATGGGAGATCACCAAGCAATACGTAACTTC
>NC_052486.1:20374034-20410014 GCF_009730915.1 Dioscorea cayenensis subsp. rotundata | reverse complement strand
GCTGATCGCTTTTTGGTCATATTAAAGATCCCGCTAGGTTGTCCTTGGTATGGATCTCGTGATGTCCACCGCTATCTTCTTCCACTTTCTCACGAACGAAGTGGTACTGAACTCCGATATGTTTTGTCTTTGAATGAAATCGTCGATTCCTTGCAAGATGCAATGCACTCGGTTGTCACAATATAGAGTGATGTTCTCTTGTTTGTGCCGAGTTCTTCCAACACCATCTTCAACCACACCGCTTCTTTACTAGCTTGTGTAGTCGATGATACTGCTTCTATCGCTGACGTAGCCACGATCGGATCAGTAGCATGAAACCCACCACAGCTCCTCCCTCGCTAGCGTGGAATACATATCCAAAGAGTGGATTTGCTTTTTATCAAGATCACCGCATAATCGCGAGATCAACATATCCACTCGACAAAGAAAATCGCATCCCTCATAACATAATGCAACATCTCGAGGTTCCTTTATATATACCCGAGAATCCTCTTAACAACACCCAATGCTTCCGACTGTGGATTCGCCAGTGTACTCAACTTACCACTCCCACCGCATGCAATGCTCTCGGTCTTATACTGATCATGGCGAACATTAGGCTTCCCACCGATGCATACATGCAGTCTAGACATCTCCATCCTCTTCTTCATCGCTAGGGACACATACTTGAGGATAACTTGAAATTACGTGAAGTGGGGTAGAGCGGCTTACGCTCTTGCATGTTGAATCGCATGAAGATCTTCTTCGAGATAAGTCTTCCCGAGAAAGCCAAATCTTCCTATTATTTCTGCTCCCCTGTGAATTTCGCATCTCTAAAATCTTGTTTCACGGGTCCTAAGTCCTTCATTTCAAACTCCCTAGCCAATCGTGCCTTCAACTCCTTGATACAATCTTCTTGGGGCCTCGCTACCAACATGTCGTCAACATACAAAGAACAAGAAGACAAAAATCTTCTTTTTCAAACCTCTTAACATATGCACAAGGGTCTCAGATTGAATCATTGTATCCAAGGCTCATGACGAAGGAATCAAATCTCTCGTACCAACATCTTCGCTCGCTTATGACCCAGATGCAGATTTGTTCAACTCGCAAAACCAATTTCTCTTTACCTTTTTCTTCAAAACCTTCCGTTGGAGCATGTAAATCTCTTCTTCAAGATCTCCATGAAGAAATGCAGTTTTGACATCTAACTGCTCAAGATGCAAGTCAAATGTAGCACACATCGCCAGGACTACTCTGATCGTCAGAAGCTTCCAACCACGTGAAAATATTTCGTTGTCAATTTTCCATTTCCTCGAGCATATCCTTTCACCACCAATCTAGCAGCACGATAACGATCTACTTGATCATCACTATTGCGCTTGATCTTGCAGACCCATTTATCGCCAATGGGTTTTCGCCCTCGTGGTAGCGCCATCCCGCCCCCATGTCCCTATTTTTATGAAGAGCTTCAATTTCTTTCTTCCATCGTCGCCATCCACTCGAGATGCATCCGAATTATTCAGCTTCTTGAAGAGTCGATGACTCTCCATCCTCGCTAGAAGACGAGACGCTAATATTACCCTCCATAATATAGTCGAATGCCAACTTGGTGTCTTTTCTTTGTACTGAGTCGACCGCTCGAACTCTCGAACTCGATTCAGATGGCTCTTGTACCTCGTGCTCCAGTGTAGCTTCAGCAACTCACCTGCATCGTTGTAGTCTTTGTGCTTTTCGAAGTGCTTTCACCATCTACTTCATTTCTTGTTCTTTATCTTCTATGAAGATAACATCGGCCGCCGACACAACCTTACGGGCGGTGGGATCCCAGCTAGTGTACTTCCTTAACACCATCAGCGATATCCTAAGAATCGACATTTTCCTCGGATTTTGGATCCAGCTTTTGTAGTTTCTTGGGTATCGTACATACACTATGACTTCCAAATATATGAAGGTTTGAATAATCAACTGGCTTACCAGATCCACATCTCCATCGGTGTCTTCAACCTCGATCGTAGCTGATGAGGGGGATTCACCACATAACAAAGTGGTGTTGGTCGCTCGCCCTGTAACTTTGCCTAAGCCTCAGCATCCCAACATAGCTCTTGTTCTTTTTCCAACGTAGTTCTATTCATCCGCCTCTGCCACTCCATTTTGTCGAGGAGCGTATGCTCAGAGCGAATCGGGCTTTTTCGATCGCTTGCTTCACTGTAATTCATCAAATTCTTTTGCACAAGATATTCTCCTCCATTATCGCCCCTCAAGCACTCGATCTTCTCCCGCATTCAAGTTCCATCGCTTTGTAAAATTTGAAGACTTGAAACACATCGCCTTTCCTCTCGATAGGGTACACTCAACATCTCCGGAATAGTCATCAATAAATGATCACAGTAATGTTTGCTCCTGTGGATGTAATCGGTGCTTGCCACGACATCGAGTCGAACCAATTCTAGAATTGCTTTTGCTTCTAGAATTAGATGTGTCGAACTTGAGTCGATCGCTTTGCTTACTAACGCAGTTGTTCACAAAAAGGGTAGTGTTACCTTTGCAGAGACCTTGAAGTAGATTTCTTTCTCGCAAGAATCTTCATTCCTTGCTCTCGACATGTGTCCAAGTTTCTCGCCTCATGTCATCGACATCTTTCACTGGACTACTTGTGGCAACTCAAGCTCTCCTTCGCAAAGTTTCTCCTTTAGCATGTATAGATTTCGTAGCCTATCTTTTTCTCCCTTCATGCATACAAGCGCCTCGAATTATCTTCACGATCTTGTTTTGAACTTCAATTTTGCAACTAAGATCATCAAGTTGTCCCATAGACAACAAATTCTTCTTGAGGCCTTCCACACGTCGGACTTCTTGTATGGTCCCGAACCGCGCCATCGTGACATCTTCGGGCTTTGATAGTGCCCAACGCCAACGATCTTCAAAGCTCGATCGCTACAACAGATACGCATCCCCAAGAGATAGGTTCATACTGATGGAACCATTCTCTTCGGGAGGTCATGTGAAAAAGTGGGTCACTTAATCAGAGCCATACATCAAGAAATCTTTACCCCGATGTAGTCTGCTCGCTCACACACCATGGCTTCTCCATCATCCGAGTATTTCGCAACATTCCCTCGAGGATTGGAATCCTTTTTTTATTTAGACTCCAACAATCCTTCTTCGAGTGACCTTTTCTTGCCACGCGTGGTAGCACTTGAAAGTCTTCTAACTCCTCGACTTCGATCTACCACGATAGTAACTCCCACTAGATTCACATGCCTGCTGGTCTTCCTCCTCGTCACCATCAAAGCCTCCGCTTGTCGGCAACTTGCTAGCTTGTCTTCCTTGTTCTTCTGCCGAGTCTCTTCCTTCGAGCAATGAAACTGCAATATTGTCAAAAACTAGATCATCCCGTGGGGACATTATTTGTTGTTGATGACTGAGTTGATCATACGAATCTGGTAGACTTTGGAGTAGAATTTCCATCGCTCACTGACTCTATCAGTATGTCCCAATGATGTGAGTTGGGAAAATAGAGTGTTCAGTGTATTCATGTGTCCCGTCACTGAAGTAGATTCTGCCATACGCAAAGTATAGAGTCTCCTTTTAAGGAAAATTTTGTTGTGGAGTGACTTGCCCTCGTCATGACTTAGCGAGGAGGTAGTCCCATATCTCTTTCGTCGTCTTCTTCTCGCTACGCTGATAGAATTCCATCGCCAAGTGCGAGATGAAGATCAAACGAACCGCGTCCCCGTCCCATCTCGTTCCACTTATCATTTTTCGACCTCACTGGTCTTTTCGGTGACTGGCCGCCAAGCGGTTAGTCCTTCCTCGGGATCGCTCTTTTATCTTGCACTCCACGATGTGAGAAATTACTCCCAATCGAATTTTTCAATCTCATATTTGCTGTACCCATTGCTTCTATTAGAAATTAGCTGCAAGAGCGATGAATCGGTGCTTTCAAAAGGTGAATAATTATCCAACTTATTTTTCCGATGTGGAGGATCCACTAATAGTGGCAACCACGAAAGCATACGATAAGTAGATATATTACACCAAGATCTAGCTCTGATACCACTTGTTGTAAAATGTAGGATCGAATATAGCATTCTTTATCGCAAAGAAATAAATGAAAAGAAATGCTGAAAATAAATGACACAAAAGATGTTACGTGGAAAAACCCCTAAATAATTAGGGTAAAAAAATCACGGAGCAAGGATAGAAGAATTTACTAAGTGGGAAAAATTCCGGGGAGTTACAAACTCTCTCTAATAACGAGGAGAAAACCAAGACTTTCTCTTGTAGTAGAAGAATGGACTAACTCTCAAAAATATATATTTTTTACACTTCCTCACTTTCTCTAATTTTTCTCTCACTCTCACTTGTTCTCCTTCACTCAAGTTGTGTTGAAATGGAATGAGAACCTCTATATTTATAGAGAGGAACCAGCCCACAAATCACACAAAACCAAGGTTGCATGTTGATGGTTTAATGAGCCATTAGTTTAGGGTAATTAGTTTGGGCCAAAGGTTTGGAGGAGATGGTTTTATGAGCCATTGATTTAAGTTGATGGTTTGATGAGGAAATGGTTTTGGGCTAATGGATTATGATCCATTGGTTAGTGCCAACACTAATGACCCTAGCTTCAACTATGGTCAAAAAGGCTTGCCACTGAATCTAAAGGCAAATTGGCCAGAAAGGGATCCACTTATTAATTCCTTGATTAAACAAATCAGGCTAAGTGCAATTTAGAACATAGTTTATATTGTTGTTCTTTAACTTATAGTTGTGCAGCATATCTTACAATCACAATATCACAACAGAATCTATGCCACATTATAATTAACAGAATAACTAATAGGATATGAAATCCAGAATACAGCACTTAGGAGTGTATTTAAGCAAAATTCAAACCAGAAGTAAACATCCTCATGTAAATAAGAATGAAACTGCAAAATAAACCTGATATGGTTGCAAATGATTGCTACAAAGTGATTCCACACCATCTCCGCACATCGAACCAAGTATTTTAGTCAGAGAACGCTCTAAACTAGTAGCTGCTGCAAGCACAGAGATGGCACCTTCTGAAAGATGTGTGACACCTTCCAAGAAAGGCCTCTATAAATGATAAAATCAATCCTTTGTTAGTTGAGACCAAACTAAATTATGCCATATAAATTTGTGGACACCAATTGAGTTAATAAACCTCACCAGCTGCTCCCCATAAAGTTGGTGCAAAATTCTAGAAGAATGCATTATCACTTGAGGAAAATGTAGGGATAATATGGGAATAAACACATTGGCATCTTTCTCAACAATTAACTTCAATTCATTAGCAAGGATAGCCAAAGGATGCTTTTGCTCCGTTTTAGATTTTATATGCAGTAAGTCAAGGACCTGATCATCAAAAAACAAATAGGCGGATAAATCTATATGAGCTCCAAGATGTTTATTAATGAAATGCATATGCAAAAAAAGTGCATTGCTTCATGGATGATTGCCATTAATGGTAAGACTCACTCGTTTGTATGCAGCCTGAATTGACTTTTCCACAAATGATTGCACTAACTTAGATGCTGCTTCAGTTGCATCCATTAATTTGCTACACTGAAATGTACAAATTATAGTTAAAAATTGTTAACTTGAAAATGGTTGTACTACTATTGATTGAATTTATGATCAAACCTAAAGGAACAGTGTGGCACTTTTTGCAAGTTAAAAATTACCACCAGCAGAACACTCATGAATCTCTTGGAGAGACTGTATTACTTCCAATGGCAAACATCATGACTTGATTTGAAACTCTCTAATGTCATTCCATTATTTCTTAACGAAAATGGGCAAATACAAAATCATTAAGCATAGCTCATGGGAAAATAGCAGTAGAACAAGTTATTAAAGAAAGAGAGAAAACAATAGATACTAAAAGCATCGCTTCTCCCAAGTTAATGCAATCAAAGTTATTATAGACAACACTGTAAGAACTTGAATGTGATAAAAGAATAGTTGATATAGAACCTCATTGTCTCTGCATTCATCAGCAAGACATTCCTCCACAAATGTTGCCAAGGTCATCATCCTCTCATAGATGGCAGAGTTATCCTAAAGATGAAAACCACAATTAAAACTACATATAGCTTAACAAAGCTACAAACAGCACATAAGGACATATAAGAAAAGTTATAGATTAACATTTGTGGGATCACAAAGATAAGATAATTTCTTCGTAAAATACAAATAAATAAAGTTGAAACTATCATTGTTTGAGATAGGAAGCAAACACAAAATTTCACTTAGCTCCCATAAATTTGTTTAACAAATTGAGTATAAATCATAAAACATCTTTACATTATTTTAAGAATGAGAAAATGAATAGAGAACATCAAAATATACGGCAAGCTTATGCTAGCAACAAACAAAGGAAAGACAATCAATTAAAGGAAAAGGACCTAAAAATCCCCTAAAACTTTATTAAATATTCTTTACATCCATCCTTGTTCAAAAAGTACCCCACAAATCCCTAATGGAATTCCAATTTTGAACTCTTTTTCATTATTTTCTTCTTTTGTTTTTTTTCCTAACTTCTTCCCTGGCGAGCACACAATAGCCAGAGCAAGCTCATGCACCTTGCCTAGTGAGCCCACAGGTGAGCTTGCTTGGCACCCGCGTGCACTAGAGCCAGTGTGTAAGCCCCTGCAGGCACCCACCAGCAAGTTTGCACACCGGCTGGCATTGCGCACACTCTGAATCATTGCCTGCTAGGAAAGAATGGGGAAGAAAGGGAGCGAAGGTAATATCGGTAATTTAAAAAAAAATAATTTGAGTTATAATTATTTTGGTTGTATTTTGAGAAGTGGAAGGATTTTTTGGTAGTTGGAATTTTGTGAGGGACTTGCAGAGTTAGAGGTCTTTCATTGTCAATCACATATGTAGGCATGCTGCTAGCACCAATATGAAGAGACAACTAGACCTGAATGGCCAAATCTTTGGGTGATTCCACAAGAACACAGTAAGCATGATGTATTGCATAGTAGAAATATTCAAATTAATAGAGATAAAAGTTTAAATTGGCAAATGTTCTTGGTCTTTCATTAAACCAGAAGCAACAATTTGCTTAAGCATCTTTCTTCCCCCTCATTAGAAGCAGCAGAACAAGAAGGATTGTCACATAGCTTATTACAACAAACAATTGATAAGCCTAGATAGAACAAACTCTCGAAAACTTAAACAGCCTACACATATATGGACCACCTGTAGTCATAGTTTCAACATAAGTTGCAAGACATTTGAAATGAAAAAATGCAGATATAAGTGGTGAAGGCAGATGCTACCATGTATCAGATGCTTTAAATTTTTATGCAAACAGGAAGATATTGGCTCAGCTTCGGAAATATAATAGATAGGGGCCACTGGACTTTGTAAGAATTTGTTTAGCTACTCCACTGCGTTAGAAATGATTTTCTATTTTCTAGAATATTATCCAGAATATTTGTTTGTTGTTTAGATGTTATGTAAATTAGAATATTATCCTACGCTATTGATTTGATTTAGTTTTGCGCCTATATAAAATCCATTGCTAGTATGGCACAATAATATTGTGTTTTATATTTTATTTTATACAAATTTGATCCCTATCCTATACAACTCTAGTACAAAATAACAATCTAAATGAGACAGAATAATTATAGGTACAAAGCCATAAAAACAGTTATACTGTCAATACAAAATGATTACTCATTAATTTGTGGGATATACTGAACACTGCAATTGAAAGTGAAGACAAGACAAAATGAATACTTTCTTTAAAAAGAACTGATTAAGGAGAATGATAAAAAAACATGGATTATTTAGTCGGTAAAAGTTATAAAACTGATTAAGGACTGACCTCATTAAAATGCAAATGATAGTCCTCTAACTGCTTGCCACACCACCATTTGATATTAAAGAACACAGCATCTACCAAACTCATCTTCTTTTTATAGCAGTAAACCTCTGCTGAACAAATAAGACTTCTAAAGTACGCCTCCTCATTTACATCACCGTCACTTCTTGATGCAACCTTATGTATTTCAAAGAAGGCCAATTCTAATAGTGTAACCTCTCCGGTCCGTGTGAACTAGGAACAAAAATTTTCAAACAGATAATGCTTCAAAGAATTCCTAGTAAATTTATCAAAAACATGGAAAAATATAAAAAGATATACAATGATAACATGCATTCAAATATTGTCAAATCTACTATGTTGAAGATAAGATATGAATATATCATGAGAAAATGAAAGAACTCTACAACATTTATCAGTCTTAATTTTTTTAGTCATTTGGGGGATTACCAATAGCATATTCTCTTCTGTTTGCTTGAACTAGAGAATAATTTCCAATCAGTCCTACTAATTTATCAATTAACCTAAGAACATTTATAAGAAAATAAGAAGAAAATAAAATGCATTCGAATAATACCATATCTATTGCACCATGTGTTCATAACATGATAAATGATGAACATCTTATAGCAACTATGACAAGCTTAGTCTTCTACTTTGTTAATCCTGATAGAGGGAAAATATCTTGAAACGGCATGATACGAGCCATTAGATCCCAATATAAATGATTCAACATCCAACAAGGCAGAATGACTATCTAGAGACAGCAAAACTAAGTTGGATAAATCAGGAGGCTATAAAAGAGGATCATCACCACCGAGGCAAGGAGGACCGAAACCCAAATTCAAATTTCACACCCTAAACTCCTTTAACTGTCATTGAATCGCAAATCCTCTCTTTCTTCTTCTCCTTCTTGTGCACATACATAATGCATATACTTGTATGAATAAAAGAGAAGCTTATTAATGAACAAAAACAATCTGGAAAATTACACATATGCATAATGAATGCATAGGGGAGCCCTCGAGAGATAACATAAGAACTGCATGATAAAATTAAAATTAGCATACATACTACATCAATTAATGCATTTTTAAAACAAAAGAATAGCGGACCTCAAAACTAAACTAAACTAAACTAAAGAATAAGGGAAAAAAGGATCATTACCTGTTGAAAAAGCACCCAACAATATAATATGTCATGTATCTTTTTAGTGATTCCTAATGTGGGCCAGGTCAGCTTGAAAATGGAAATAATTTCCTCAGCCACCTAACAGTGATTGTCACAGTTATCATCGGAATTTAAAATACTCTAAAGTTAAATCAGTGAAGATTTATGACCAACAAAAATGCACACCTCTATAATCTGACCATCGTCAAGAACATCAAAAACACTGGAGAGAAATTTCTCATAAAGCCTAAGATTTAGATGGTAGCTCTCTGTCCAGTAGTAGGTTTCACTTGGAATGCCAAACTTTCCAGGCTTACTGGACAAACTTGAAGCAAATCTTCTTATAGCAGTCAGAACTTCAACATGTCCAGCGGAGCCATTATTTGAAACCCAAGCCTGAAAACAGAAATGTGAACCATAAGACTCTAATTAACAAGCATAACATAGTACTTTTGAGCACCCTGCAATAAAAATTTATCTTTGGATGCTGGAGGTGAAGATTGATCAAGTCATGTAGGAACAAGGTTTAAACCAAAGTAAGATTTGCAGCAATGTAAGTGGTGAATTCATTTATTTAGATATCATACTCAAAGGATTACTGACCCTTATATTTTTTAGCTCTGAGAAGAAACTACTTAGTTTTTGTTCAGTAACAAATCCATGAGAACCAAGAAGTAGCTCTTCCAAGGTATTTACCTGGGATAGAAACAACAGGATTAAGTCAGACGTCATACAAAACCATAGATGCACAGAGGGGTTTGTTAGGAGTCACCTGTCTCTTATGCCAATGTGTGTATGCCTTCTCATTAGAAAAATCTGACTTACTAATGGTAGTTAGCAGCTCCAGTGCTATTTGGGGAACATCAACATTTTCATTCATTGTCCCTGAACAGAAGCCCCTCAAACCTTGTTTAATGAGTGCATCCATTGATTCTGAAATCTGAGATAAAGAGGAAAGAATTTTATGGAAATAGATTCAGAAGGCAACAACTATAAACACAATACTGCATACTCATCAGCTTCAAGTGGAATACAACCAGTTGATGGCAGGACCACAACAATCGAAATCAGTGAAAAATAGAGAACGACCTAGCAAAAAGCGACACAAGAAGACACACACATACACTTTATCCCTAACTAGGGTGTTTATGAAGGCTTCTCAAGCTGATATGAGATCAACCAACATGATTATCAGCAACTCAAACATGAATATAAGGAAAATCTTATGGTTGAATGTTGCAAATTGGGAAACTTATCATAGACAACGCCCACTTCTCCGAGGATGTCAGATCATTTGGCAACATTCCACCAGATGAGTCTTCAAGCTAAACATATGGAACAAAGCAAAAGGCATTGGATATAAAACAGTCCCACCAAATTCAATCTTTCTTGATTTGAGTAGGAACTGAAACATTTCGTAAAAAGCATTTTCCACTATCACTATGCTCTATGTAAAAAGCATTTTCCACTATCACTATGCTCTATGTCCAATAGTGCTTTAGGTTGAAAGAAGATCCGTCAATCAAAGTTTCCCTTGCATAAAATACAAAACAGTACATGATCTAATATTTATCAGAGACTAAGCATGGTCTAGTATTTAAAAACAAAAAAGAAAACAAAATCAAGAAAAAAAGCAATATATTGCCAGAGTAATTGATCTGTCCGCAGATGCCCCCAGCGAATCATATAGCCTAACAAATGAGCACTGGAAAAATAGTTGGCAATTGAAAAGTCCCAGAGGCAACGAGGGTGTGGCACTAAAAGAAAGAATCAAGTTTCAAATATGCCTTTTCAGAAATGCTAAAAAAAAAGATAAAATGGTAACTATAACCGGTCTACCCAATTTGTGTTGAAATGAAGCAGAAAGCATTGGATACAGAGAGACAGCTGGCAAATTTAAATGGAAGAGAACTTGCCTCCATTTGTACACGAATTATATCCAGCAATTCAGAATAGCTATCTGTGGGTAGAGAACGATGATTTGACACATCTTTTTTAGACCTCAATCCTTTTAAGTGTCTTGACCTCTTTCTCTCTTCAGAGAAATGCACTCGTACTCTAATTTTCACACACAAAAAAAAATCAACACCATTATGGAAAGCAACACACATCTATATATATATATAGAGAGAGAGAGAGAGAGAGAGATGGACATAGAGAAGAAATTATACCCTGAGAGGAACAGAGAAGCAAGCAGAATCTCATAGGCTGTCTCTCTGACATCATCATCTGACAATCCTTTGTACATCCTAAAACTACTGATTAGTATACCGGGGCAATAAAAGCATAGGACCAATTTCTACATATCTTAGAAATATTAGTTAAACAAACAAATGAACAGGCAAATAAAAGTAATTAATAAAAAGGATTTATGATGTAAAAAACCCTTGAAATTTGGACGTATCAGCACAATTAGCTGAGATGACAATAAAAAGACAGACGAGTTTCATCAATGAGAAAGTACCTGTGCGCAAGGCAGGTAAACCTAAAGAGGGCAAATTTGCATCTCTGCCTAATTGAACTTGTGCAACTTCTGCTGCTGCAATTCCTGAACCAATTTCAACACCATACTGGCCAATTTCAGGACCGGTGTAAGGAGTTGACTGCTTTGATAAACATGATGGACGGTCATAAGTTACATTTGATAAAATCTGAGGAGGAATTCGCTGCGGAGGAGATCCAGACATATTCATGTTTGAAATAAGGAAAAATGTACTCCGAGGTAATGATTTTAGCTGTGATAAATGAAAAAAAAAAGTATCAAAATGCAAGTTCTCAAGATCATTAGAAAACAACCTTAAGTGGAATGATATGTTGAAAGTGCAACAAGAAATTGGATCATAAATAATTCCAGAAACCAAAGAAAAATTTTTGTAACACAGAAGATAGACTCCATGGACACTCAATGACATCTCCACTAACTCCACAATTCAAGGGGAAAGAATAGGATATCTAATAAAACCAACCGATAAATACGAAACATTTTTAAGAAATAACTGGATTCAATCATACAAAAACCACAACTTTGCAAGTAATACCTGAACATATTTCACTAAAGATTAAACACAAAGAGGAATAACTCCAAAATATCATTACCATAACAGGGAACTTCATTTCATCAAAGAACTGCTTTTTACCCTCGGAGAAATCAAGACCTCCACCTGAAACATTAAAAAAAACAATCAACAAAACAAACAAACAAACAACAACAACAACAACAACAGAAAGGCAAAGAAGAGGAGTAAACCGGATTGAACGCGATCGAGGACGTAGTCAATGCTAAGAGTATCCAAATCAACAGAGCTCAAATCCAAAGAGGAGTCCGAAGAAGTTCCAGCAGGGGCAGAGGAAAGCACGAACTCGAGGAGCTTCCTGCGGTCGCGGCGGTAGAGGTGGAGCAGGCGAGAGGCGTCCATGGGCACCGTGGTGAAGCTGAGAAGCTCGCAAGGTGTTCGATAGAAGTCCTCCAAGAAAGAGAGAACAAAGCAGTGTCACTCGATTGGATTGGATGAAGAAAAGCAAACGGGCATAAAAAGTCGTGCTCTTAACGAGACTTGTTCAGTGCACTGAAAACTGAGAAGCATTATACTTTTTGATTGAGAATGTTTTAGTGGTTTATTGTATGTTTTGTTTGCTGTTGAAAATATTTTTTATTTTTATTTTTTTTTATTTTTATTTTATTTTTTTTATTTGGTTCACGTGAACACTAATCTTTAGTTTGTCAAACATTGGTTAGTGAGAATGCTCAGATTAATGCTTAATTTTTTTAATTTTTTTTGGATTGATATTCAAGATGATCTTTTTAATTCTGTTAACTATTTTTTTGTGAATGCTAGGATGCCTGTGTCTTAGGGTCTTATGTATATTACTCTCATTTCAAAGATTGAAAAATCTTAAGACTTTTTGACTTTCGTCCCATTTCCTTGTGCAATATTTCTTACAAGATAATTGCTAAGATTCTTGCTAACAAACTTCATATTGCCTTATTGAAAATGAGTAATATGGGTTTCTTCAGGGCAGATCTTCGGCTGACAATATTGTCACTATTCAGGAAGTGGTGCACACCTTAGATAATGACCATAGCTTCCCCCTAGGATGATTGTCAAAATAGATATAGAAAAGCCTATGATACTATCAGTTGGAAGGTTATTCTTGCCACTTTAACCAAAATGAAATTTCCTACTTTATGGATTTCTTGGATTCACTCTTGTATTTCTACCCCTTTTTGCTCCTTTCTGATTAATGGTCAACCGAGTAAATTTATGAAAACTTCGAGAGGAGTTTGGCAAGGGGACCCCCTTTCCTCGTATCTTTTCATTCTTGATTCCCATAATTTGATTGACATCCTTAACTATGCTCTTGACATGAATATGATACCTGGTTGCAGCCTTGGTTTGACCCATAACTTCAATCATTTGCTGTATGCTGACGATCTTGTACTCATAACCAAAGCCTCTAGATCAGTTGCTAGAAACATTAAATTCTGTCTTAATATTTATTCTAATCTCACTGGTCAAAAGCCCAATCATACTAAGTTTGCAATTTTCTTTCCCAAATGGTTTAATTCTAATCTCACTAGAAGTATTAGTAGAACCCTAGAGTTTTGTATTGGATCCTATCCTTTTTCCTACCTTGGGGTCTCAATTTCTCCAAACAGGCTTCTTGTTTCTCACTTTTCTCCTTTAATCTCTAGGTTGCAGCGTCTTACTTCCTTTTAGAATCAACTTCACATCACCTATGCTGGGAAAGTGATCCTGATTAATAGTGTTCTTCTTTCTGTCCCTTCTTACACTCTTGCTGTTTATCACATGCCCGACTCTGTGCTTGATCAGATTACAAGAATTGCTAGTAATTTCCTTTGGCATAAAGATGGCAATCAAAGTGACATCCCACTTTTTTTTTGGAACAGAGCTATGCTTGTCAACCTGATGGGGGGTTAGCTATTAGGAATCTAAAACTTGTGCGCACCGCTTATTTTGCCAAAAATTC
This sequence comes from Dioscorea cayenensis subsp. rotundata, assembly GCF_009730915.1. Classification (NCBI taxonomy): domain Eukaryota; kingdom Viridiplantae; phylum Streptophyta; class Magnoliopsida; order Dioscoreales; family Dioscoreaceae; genus Dioscorea; species Dioscorea cayenensis. The sequence continues at coordinate 20,396,009 of NC_052486.1, read as the reverse complement.
TATGAAATTTCTTAACAAAGATAGAGCATTCTAGGTTGATATTCTTAACCAGAAAATATACCCCAGTGCATCCTTGGGCTATTAATATTCTTCCAAAGTGCTCTTAGTTTTTCAGGTCTCTGCAAGAATTTAGACACTATTAAATCTCTTTTGAAGCTTAAAACTGGGAATCCCAATTTTATCTCAGATTTTAGATGATCCTTGGATTTTTTATTTGCTTGTGAGATTTAAGCCTACTCTTGTCAACATGGATGTCTTGACTGAGAAATTTGCAATTTAATGATTTTATCCATGAAGGTAACTGGAATTTTTAGCAAATTCGGCATGTCTTTAGTGATCAGATTAATCCCATTGACTTGAACCTTGGTTTGGTTGATGTGAATTGTCAAAGTCTTTGGGGTTGGTCAGGCAATTTTTCTAGGGGCAGTGTTGTTTTGGTGGTTTATAAACTTTTGAACAACTATAACATTCAGGATTCTCCTTGGAAGGGCTGGAAGAATTTTTGGAAGCTCTCTACTACTCCTAGAGCTAAGTTTTTTTCTTGGCTTTTACTTCACTGGGAAAATCTAAACTCTGGTTTTTCTTCACAATTTGAATTTGGTCTCTAATTCATGATGGTTTTCTTTTGTGGCTTGCATGAGGAAACCATTGAGCATCTCTTCAATTCCTACCCCAAGACCCTTGTGATCTGGCTGGTTATTAAGGAGATTACTAGAATGCAGTTTTTTTTTCAGGTTCTAATGTTCATTTGGGTTATTGGCTGGAGAATGTGAACAATCATTGAGCCTTCTGACTTGCTTCCCATATTGTCACTGCAAATTTGGAATATTTGGAGAGCAAGGTGTAACTTCATTTTCAAAGCTCAACCATTGGATCCTCATTTGATTGCTTTCCTCTATAGTGACTCAAACAAAAGAATTTTCATAGGAATGCTAATCAGCAAAGAGAGCTTTTCTTTTTGAACATATTTTTGGCAATCATCCTTATAAATTCTTTCTCTTTAATGATGCTTCTTGGCTTCCAAACTCTCAGATTGGTGGGAGTGGTTTTTATGTTGTCAATGCTTTATAACATGATTGTGGTTGCAGGTTGCTCTAATCTCACTGAATATAGTGCTCTTTGGAGGCTGAAACTAACTGCTATTGAACATGGTCTCAAGAGCTGCTGCTGAGGAGATGATCAATATTGCAGTCATATTCACTGATTATTGTAGCGTCAAAATAGGTCTGTAACCCAGATTTCTAATGTTGATGATGGACGATTGAAACTGAAGATTGGAGATTTTTAGAAGGTCCTATAACTTCAACAATTTGAGTGTCAAAGTCATCCCGCTCGAGTGGAACAATCTAGCTAATAAACTTGTTGTTCATGGAAGATCTTGTCACGGCATTTCTCTCTTTCCATCAAAGGCAAGGACCTTCCTAGGTGGATCATGAAGCATATCAGGAGCAGTTTGTCATAGTTTCTAATTTCTAAGTTTCTTTCTCTTTCTCTTTCTGAGCCTTCTTTGTGGTGGCTTTAGTTGGTTTTAAACTGTTTGTTTCTAGGCTATGCCTCTCTTTGTTCTCTTTTTCTTAAAAGTTGATAAATAGTTATTATTGTGGCTCTTTTAAAAATGAAAAATTGATATGCTTTTAAATAAATAAGAAAAATTTTAGAAAATTTAAAAGTTTTTTGGAAAAATTTATATTATATTATTTTATTATTTTATTAAACCGTCAACAATCTATTAACTTATTGATATTGGGCCCATAAGTGTTTGTTTTATAGAGGATTTAAAATTGAACCCCTAAACCCATATAAGATGCGAATATGATGTATTGAAGTATTAACTCCACGCATATGCACACCCCTCACTTCCATTAATTATTTTCTATTTGCACTATTAAATCACTTTCATAACAAAAAAAAAATAGTAACTTTTTTCCTTAGTCCAGTGAAAAATTGAGTCAATTTCATTTCACAATTGATGGTTGGCTTGTTCATATTATCAATATGTATTATTAGATTTTTTAATTAAGTATAAGATTAATATTTGGATTATTTAAAATAGTCATTTTGCCTTTAATCTATTCATGTAATTTGAGTGTCTAATGTGATTTGATCAATTTAAGAAAATTTTAAAAAAAAGTAATTTGAATTAAATAAAATAATAAAGTTCCTAATTTATTTAAAATAAATGATATAAAATGATTTTTGTTAAGCAAACCCCAGACATTTAAAACTTTTTAGGTAATTAACTGAATTATTTTACAAATTATTTGACTTTGATCTTCAATATCGTGTGTTCAAAATTAATTGTAATCTATGCATTCTGTCAAGAATTTCTAACATGTTCATAAGTATTTTTTTGGTCTTTCATATCATCCGAGTTTATTTGACCACCCAATCCATGTGGTGTATGTATTAATTTAACGGTTAGGAGAGAATTTTAAATAATACTCCCCCCTTTCTTTTTTACTTATCACATTTATCTAATTCACTTTGATTAAAAAAAATTGGTTAAAATTAATTAGTTACCTATATTTTATAAAAAAAATTTATTAGTTTCCAAAATTACCCCAATTTAAAACATCACTACTGAAGTATATAATTTAATGCTTAGTTGATTGTGATTTATTAAAAATTATACAAATACATTAAATTAAAAAAATAAAATTTTTAAAAAAAATCAATACTACATAAAATATATCTAATATGACAAATAAAAAAAAATAGAGAAGAATTAAAAAACATGACAACTAAAAAGAAACCAAGGGAATATGAGACTTCAATTCTCTTCTTTCTTTTTTTTTCTTTTCCTGTGCATCAGATAGCCCATGTACATACTGATCAAGGGCATACATAACTGACCATATATATAGATATATTATTCAATTTGAGAAATTTAAATTTAAGAATTATATAAGCTAATTAGATGCTACAAAAACCATAGTTATAAGATGATATATAGAAAATGTAATCTAGCCTATCAGATTGGAAACTACAAAGAATTCTATTTTAAATTTGGTTGTTATACATAGCTTTTAACAAACTAATATATATTATAATAAATGAGTTTGGATTATTAGCACAACCCCTGATTGTCATGTTTTTGCATTCTTGTGAAAGCTGGAAGACATCAAATACTTGGATGATGGTGCATGCTAGTTCCAAGAAATTTGGAGCCTTTCAAAGTGACAACATTTATCATGCTTCACTCAACTAAATATACAAGAACTACATATATAGGTTTGATCATCAAACTTGGCCTAACATGACTGAAATCACCCAAGAATGAAAACTTTTATCTATTGGAACAGACATTTGTGTACCATTTATTAAACTCTTCATCACCCTCCTACGAAATACGAAACGGATAAATATTATGTAATTTTCTCCCCGAATACATTTTCTATAGCATGGATTTCACGGAGCAAACCTTATAGACATTGACAAGAACGAAAACGCATGTGTCGTAGAGGATGCTATAGGAAAAAAAACACTTTGATGCAAGAGAACCAGGGCGTCTTCTACACCTCCTCCCGGCCGTGGTTGTTGCTGCTCTTTATGATGTTGTACTTGCAGAGCGGGCAGGTCGCGTTGATGTATAGCCACTTGTCGATACAACCACAGTGGAAATGGTGGCCACAGGGGAGTTCACGTAGCTCCACCCCATCATCATATGATGAAAGACAGATGCAGCACTCCTGCATACAGGAAGACGAAGATGTGAAATAATTTTCCACTTGGTATTAAAAAAAAAAGTATATATTTAAGGGTGCAAGGATGTGTTCACGACCCTGATGATGATAGTTTTCTGTAATGCTTTTTGTCTCTATTCATTAGATGTTATATTGGCTGGTTTTTCAATGACCCAGATGATCTAGTATTCTATTGTCTCCTAATAATGTAAAATCCAATGCTTAAGACGATTAAAACCTTTGTTAATGTATGTTGGATTTAGCATGCGAATGATACACACTGAAGTTCATGGAATTGAAAGACATTTAAGGACAGGAGTGAAAGGCATCACGCAAGTGCCCTAACAAAGAATATACAAGAACAAGAAAAAAACTTACAGATTGAAACAGGAAACTAGAACATCATCTATTAAATGAACAGATCAAATGATGTTTGCAACTTCTAAAAATATAATCAAGAAATGCAGTTGAACTTGGATGGTTCTAACACATAAGAAACCATTTCAAATATCAAAAAGTATCATTGACTTGAAGAACAGAACACAACATAGGCTTATCATGAGGGGAGAGAGGGTGATAAGGGGAGAGAGGGTGATATTTCACCACAGGCATCTAAATGATCACTCAAAAAACAAAGAGATGTTAAAATAAAGCAAACAGCTAAAAGTTAGAAGAAGAGCAAATTGAGTTTACAACAAGAATTCAAGGATCATTGTGGCATGAAGTCAAACATATCCCCATATGGCAGAAATCAATCAGGCCAACTCTATCAAAAGCATACTAAGCATAATCACCATTAAACAAATTAATGCATATAGCATATCATTTACAAAAGGATATGTACGATCTTGGTTTATCTAGTTTTTTTTACTCTTGATAGAATGACGTGGAAGGGAACGATTCATGCGGCTGGCTGCCTAAATAGATGGGACTAACGGCTTCTTGTTGTTGCTGATACAAAACAGGCCACCAGAGTGTTCCATATGTAGTCATCTAATAGTTACATAGGTAGCTTCTTTTGTATTCATTATCCCAGCCTTAATTAAAAGTTGATAAACCAGTTAAAACTTAAAAAATCAAACAACTAGGCAGCCTGACCAGATTAAGAGATGGCAGGCCAGTGATAAGTATTAGTCTCTGTTGTTACATGTGAACAAATAAGTATCCCTGTAAGGTGCTTTTCATACTCTATAGCAAAAGATGTGTCATGAAGTGTTAATAATAGTCAAGTGAGGAATGTAAATGGCACATAATGTATGCAAGTCAAGATGATAAATGCCTGCTCCCAGTTTTTCCCTTTCGTTGTATGCTATTTCATTGAGATAAGAGGTAACTAAGTCATCAAAACAGCGAAGGATTAATTTCACAAAACACATAATTCAGACCGAAAGGGTCTAAGTGGACAGCTTACAGCATCTTCTGGGGAGAGAACATGCTCATTGGGTGGATCACTGCCACACTCAGCCATTACTCCACCAAAAGGACCAGATATCTCACCACCAAGTTTTTCAGAAGGTCCAATTCTTCGAAATTTGTATTTTGGAAGTTGATGGATGTCCTCCTCGGATGCTCCTTCCTGCTTTAGAATTTGAATGGATATAAATTTTTCAGTCCAACATAGCTTTGTTATTCAAATAAAATCAATATTCATAAAATGAAAGACACCCTGTCAGATGAATATCAATACTAACCAATCAGTGCTCAAATTTTCTTGAACATTACTTAAAGAAATTAAATGGAATAATTTTAAGTTTAAACCTTAACTATTCTACAATTTGGGTATGTGTAAAACAACCTAGAAATCATTTCATTAGCAAAAGCAAAAGAAAACCAATCCATTCAAATGGATTAATGCAACAATAAAAACCATCATAATCAACTCCTGTTGTATGCTGAGGTAACAGTTAAAATAAATTATAAGAATATCACCTGAATTTAATAATAATAATAATAATAATAATAATAATAATAAAAAGATACTTTTTCAGGCTTCTACCAAGATGCTGTCTGAAGAATGAATACCCTCAGCCAAGTGGATGTTGTCATATGCAAAGTCAGGCCAAGCACCTAGCCAGGTGCTTCTCACAGCAAATATAAGTGCAAAAGCTAACTAGTCAAGATTATTAAATGTTCACGTGTTTCCAGGGGATGCCCCCTCTAGAGTGGCCAAAGCATATCCATAGGAAGAACAGTTCCCTGGGCTCTTGGCGTCCCATCATTCTTTGTCTTCCTCTTTTTATACAATGGACGCATGGCATTGGGCAATACCCAAAACCACACATTTTAAACAAAAATTTAATGCTCTTGATAATGCAAATTGTTTCTAAATGAAACACCATCTTCATGGCAACTACCTCCAAGTCGTGTAATTTCTAAACTAAATTCATTTTATAGTACAACCAACGTGACTAATACACAGATGAAATTTGTTGTCAAATGCAAAAGGAGAAAGCATAATTTAAAATTAGACAACAAGCTTTATAACGTGAATATAGACAGAGAATTGAAGGTCAGAACATGTAATAAGCAATTATCAAACAGACTAAACATGTTTGGGATGGTTAAATGCAAGTCATCAAGGTGGTCTACCTGATCCGCCACAGCATATAAAATTGCAATGATGCATGGTAGACAGCAACAAACAGCAATTCCGATAAGACAAGCAAGTGCGACACAGAATACAACAAAGAACACATCAAATGCCAGGAAAACAATGGAAAGCCTGCAAATAACATCAAGAAGGGAACACAAATAAGTAAAGAGAAGCCGTACTCCAGATAAAATAAATTACATAGAAATAACATAAAACCAGTAAAGTTGGGGCGCATCACGAGTCAAGGCTTGGCCACCAGCAGATACCCAATAGAAACCGATAATCCACCAGATAAACGAGAACATTGTGTTCGCAGACTCCAGATGTTTCGCAATACTGCATATATAAAAGGGAAAATTGATAAATAAGATATGATGGAAAAAAATTTAAATGCACATATATTTGTAAGTGTTCACAAAAAACTAGTCATAAGAGCATCACGGTGCATAAGGCTTACGAACACATTTTATTGAGGATTAAAAATATCAGAACTAACGACAGCAGAGAGGGTATAGCTCACCTTGGAACCCATTATCCCTATTTCTCAAAGCTTACCTCTGTGAAGTTGTCTGTAGCATATTTCAACCAAGAAAAGACCTAATCTAAAATGAGCATCAAATGTACATCGTGGGTCCAAAACATGCTTCATAGGGATTTTTAGAAAAGGGCAAAAGGTTCAGAAGGATGTTATCCATTAACTAAAACAATAGCTTAATGACTATCCCACCAAATAATTTCTCTATCATTTAACATATAGCAACCCCAATTAAACTTCACTAGCGCAGCTAGAGCAGCTAAAAGAATATAAAGCTATGATGTTATCATTATACGAGTTAAAAAAGGAATCAACAGCTGGTAAGCAAGGCTAAGAGAAACTAGTAACACCACACTACTAGTCATGATTCCAAGAATCCAAACGCTTAAGCAATTAAGTACACACTTAGAGATATAGAGACATTAGCTTTTACCATGATATGGAATAATATTTTTATCCAACCAAAACAAATTGCGAGCACAGAGCTTAAGTATCTACTCCCAAGACATATATAGCATATGCCAACTAGCAGCACCCATGGACTACACGAGCATTTGCCTACTTGGATGAGTATATTATCAATGTTTTATAACCAATTTAAGTTGATGGGGCTCGAATTGGTTTGCATCTTAGATTAGCAACATCAAAAAAACAAAATAAGAAAAAAAAAAAAGATTCACCCATAATTCTTGGTGTCCCATACCATTCTCATGTAATCCACAGATACAACATTGCAACAATCTCTGACGTAATATCTCATATTTAAATATTTAGGAGTTAACTGTCAAAATCATAAAAGATATATACAATACCAAACAAATGATTTAAACCCCGTCCTTCCTTCGTGTTGCATAACATTCTCATGTGATTCACAGGCTTCAGATTGCAATTATCTTACAGATACAATTTTCATGTTTAATGATGAAACCAAAAAGTAAAGGAGTGTAATTATAATAAAAGAAAAGACCTTGCACCTGCAACAAGGATTTGACCATAGACAAAGTCCTCTTCCACTACCGAGATAACATACATTAAAGTTACATTTTTTTTCCCTAATCCTTCATTAAAATATAGAAGAATTTTAAACAGACCACTGGTCCATAAATAAATAAATAAAAATCTTCGTTTCTATAAAGTAATCGGTTGCAAAATCCTACAAACCATTTTTTTAATTTCAATTAAGCATATATCTATGTAGTCCAGTCCTGCACTTGGCCTTGCTCTACCTCATAACTATCAGTCTTCTTTCACTACCAACAAATACGGAAGACGCTTATGCAACCAAACATGCATTAAAGTATATATATATTCAAATCCTCCTACAAAAATAACACATGAAGAATCAAAAAGAGCTCACTGGAGAAAAAAACCCTCCTTTTCCATTTCTATAAAGCAATTGCTTGCAGAAAGATGTTAACCAATACTTCTCTTTTTCAATTCAGCATATATTACCTAGTCCTTTCCTCCTCTTGGCCTTGTTCAACACCGTAACCACTAGAATCGTCCACCACCCTCGGAGAACTCGGCCCCGAGCTCCCCCGACTCCGACTCCCATTCCCACTCCCACTCCCACCCCTCTCCACGAGAATGATTTCTCCTGCGATACTCAATTAACACACAAACCATATGAAGCAAGCACTGCAACGCATACCCTCCAACCCACAACCTCAACGGCATCACCGGCTTCTCATCCCGGCTCAAGATCAACACCCCGCCCGCCACTCCAACAAACGCCATATTCCAAAGTACATCCAGAAACACAACCGGCCTGGAATACGCCCAATCACTCTGCCGCTCCTCCAGCTGCTCCGCCGCCGTCTCCCGCACCAGCATCGACGGCTCCCGCATCATCCGCCGGCTACTCGCCCGGCGAAGAAACCGCGCAGCTCCCCTAAGGCTCGGTCTCCTTCCCAACCTCCGGCCACCTCGTTCCTCACCTCCTCCTCCTCGGGACCCAAGCAACGGTGCCGCGTCAACGCCACCATCCCTAATCGGACTCGCAGACCTCGTCGTCGCCATTCCAGACATCAAATCAACCAAATCAAAACCCAAAACAAGCCCTAATCCGAAGCCATGGGAGCAAAATCAGCAAACCCTAACTGGATATGAGAACCCAATGAAGAATCCCAATGCTTCGATTGCGAAATCCGGCTCTTGGACTTGTGAAGAGCCAAATAATCGAATTCTCTAGGGTTTTCTCAAATTGTTAATAAATCAAGATTCCCAAAACGAGGACAATTATGGATTTTTTTATTTATTTATTTATTATTATTAAGAAAAAATAAATTATAAACCCTTGAAAGTCTCAAAGCATCCCATATAGATAATCTGATATTTGAATTTGTCATACAGTTAGACAAGACCTCATTTTTATGACGGTTTATTTTTTAGTTAATGTAACACATTTCGTCAGTTTATTGTATTTTATAACATATACTTTCTGACATTTAAAATATATGTTTTTGTTTAATATTGCATGCTTTAATGTAATCACGTAAGTTTTTACTTAATTATTATTTAATATTATTATTATTATTATTAAGAAAAATAAATTATAAACCCTGAAAGTCTCAAAGCATCCCATATAGATCATCTGACATTTGAATTTGTCAAATAGTCAGGCCCTCATTTTTCTGATGGTTTATTTTTTTAGTTAATCTGAACACACTTTCGCTTTATCGTATTTTTATAACATATACTTTTCCGACGATTTGAGCTACCGTCTGGATTACTGGAATAGGAATGAATAGGGTGAATAAAAAAAGAAGAGAATGTGAATGGAAATAAGTGAATCGAAAATAATGCGTTTGGTTTAAGGGAATAAGGATTGGGAATAAAAAAAAGTGAAAAGGTAGGATGTAGTAAAATTACATCAATACCCTTGTATATAAATAATATGATATTATATAAAATAATAGATTATGTTTAATGAAAATATTTAACATTATTTATTATTAATTATTTTTATAATATAAATATATATTTCAATATATTATAATTATATAATTAATCTTAATAATTTATTTAACAATTATATATTTATTAAATTAGTTAATATCATTAAATACGTTTAATTAAATTAATTAAATTTTATTTATTTTAATTTCCCAAAATAATTAATAAATAAAGCTAAAATATATAAATATGTAATTATATATGCTAGGGGTATATTAGTAATTTTATAACTAAGGCATACTTCTCCCCCCATTTTTGGGTGGAATAGGATGCCTCTCCTAGGAGTAATCCTTTTCCCATGCATGGAGGCAACTCATGCCTTTCCTGATTACCAAACAAGGGCTTGGGAATGAGATTCCCATTCCCAAGCCCTCAATCCGTGATCCAAACGCCCCCTTAAAATATATGTTTTTGTTTAATATTGCATGCTTTTATGTAATCACGTAAGTTTTTACTTAATTATTATTTAATATTTAATTTTTTTCCTTAATATTATGTGTTTTTGTTTAAAAAATTAAAAAATATTTCCATCAATACCAATTATTTTAATGGCAGAAAAACAAAAAAAAATTAGGGTAAATTACATGATTAGTCACTAAACTATCCACCAGTTCCTATTTTGGTCACTGAACAAAAAAAAAATTCTATTTTGGTCACTAACCTTTTAAATTGCTTCCAATTTGGTCACTGACGCCAACGCCGTTAACGACGAGCTGACGTGGCTTAGCCATGTCAGCGAACTTAACCACGTCAGCACTGCTCTTTAAAAACGTGTCTTCTTTCTTCTTCCCCTTCCCCTTTCCCTTTTCTTTCTTCTTCTCCTTTCCGGTTTCTTTCTTCTTCTCCTTGCCCTTTTCTTTCTTCAAATACCCTGCCATTGATCTTCCTTCCTTCATGGAGTCGGCCGATAAAGTAAGAAAATGTCGTAGTGGCGACCTTCTGGATAAGGAGCCTGAGGTAATGTTCCATTTCTTTTACTTTTTCCCTCTCTTGTTCGGTGCCCTAAAATTTAGTATTCATCTCATTAGGTAATGGTTTAGGGTACCGATTTATGGCAATTGTGTCTTTATGCATGTTTTCAAGTAAAATACTTAAGGTTTAATGTGTCGTTGCATTTATTTACTTATCCTTTACTAGATTTTGTACATATGCATGCTATTTTCTTTCAAATGATAATTTTGATGTATGTTTTCATTTGATGTGTTGATTTTTCTTATTCTTGTTTCTTATTCCTTTTCCTATTATAATAGTTTAATTTCTTATACAAGATGGTGTTGTCTTTATGTCTAATGATGAATGGTTTTTCTAATTATAAATGAGTTTCATACACTGATTCAATGTGAGCCTTTGCATGTGTTTATTCTTGCAGATTGATGCAACTCATGTCCATGAATCAGTTTCTCATAATTCAGGGGGTTATTCAGGGCTTAGATATAGAATGTCTGACTGTGATGAGGAAGATGAAATGAGTGAGAATGTTGAATGCAATTTAGGTTGTGAGCCTGGGTTTAATAGTGATAGTTCTGACTCAGATTTTCATGAAAGTGACTATGATATGGAGGATGATGATGATCATGTTTTTGAAATTAATGTTGACTTAGGCCTAGAGAATGATAAGGGTGGTGTAAATCTCACTAGTAATTCAGAACCAGGTTCTAGGGTGGACTTTGATGATGTTGAACATGTGCATGCAACCCAGGACTCAGAATATGATAACTCTGACTCTGATGACCTAGGTGTTTGTTCTAGAAAAAGATGGCCAGAATTTAACAGTCAAACAGATATGGATAACCCCAAATTAGCAAAAGGGATGATATTCTCTAGTAGAGAGGCATTGAAGGAAGCAGTGAGGCAATATGGAAGGAAAAGTAGATACAATATAAAGTTTGTAAGGAATGATAAGAATAGAATTAAAGCTATATGTAGAGAGGGTTGTCCATGGGTGATTTGGGGATCAAAATTTAACTCTAGAGATGATTTGGATGAGACTTGGCAGATTAAAACCTATGTTAGTGAGCATACATGTCCTAAGCAAATGAAAAATAGGAATGTGACATCTAAATGGATGGCCTCTCATTACCTTCCCAAGTTTGCAAGTGATCAAAATTATTCGATCACCTCATTACAGCAGGATGTTAGGAATGATTTCAATTTGCTAGTGTCATTGAGTAAGTGCCATAGGGCCAAACTTATAGCTTTAGAGTTGGTCCTAGGGAATGCAAAAGAACAATATGCAAAAATATATGACTACTTGCAAGAACTTAGGAAAACCAATGTAGGGACCACCACAATTTGTCACCTAGATTGTAGATTATTCCTAAGGATGTATGTTTGCTTGCAAGCATGCAAGAATGGATTTAAATCTGGTTGTAGACCTATCATTAGTCTTGATGCATGCTTTTTGAAAGGATACTATGGGGGACATTTAATGGTGGCTGTGGGTATTGATGCCAATGATTGTTTGTATCCTCTTGCATTTGCTGTTGTTGAGAGTGAGAATTATGAGTCTTGGTGCTGGTTCATCCAATAGCTGATACAAGATTTTGAGATAGTTAACTCCTATCACTGGTCATTCATGTCAGACAAACAGAAGGTGCATAATTTTTCCATGTATACCTCTTCCAGTTTTTTTAAACCTTAACTTTTAATATTGTAAACATTTTATTTACTGAATTCTATTTGGGCAGGGACTTGTTAATGCCTTACTTGAGTTGGTGCCAGATGCTGAGCATAGAACTTGTGTAAGGCATTTATACACCAACTTCAAGTCTCAATCTACCAACAAAGGAAAAGCATTGAAGGATTGCCTGTGGAAAGCTGCTAGAGCAACTTACTTAAAAGAGTATGAGGATGCAATGGTGGAAATGAAGAATTTATTAGAGGTTGCTCATAAATGGTTAGCAGATAAAGACCCGAAGCATTGGTCCAAGGCCTATTTCTCCACAAACATAAAGTGTGACATGTTACTAAATAATTTGTGTGAGTCATTCAATAAGTACATATTGGAGGCAAGAGGAAGACCTGTGCTCACTATGATGGAGACAATAAGGACCAAGTTGATGCAAAGGACTGCAATGAAAAAAGAGGCAGCTGAAAAGTATACAGGGATTCTATGCCCTAAAATTCAAAAGAAAGTAGACAAAATTATTGAAGACTCTAGTAGGTGTTGGGCTAGACAAGCTGGTGGTGGAAAGTATCAGGTTTCATGTGGCCCAGTAGATCAACATGTGGTAGATTTGGATGTCCACAGTTGCTCCTGCAGAAAATGGGATCTCACAGGAATTCCTTGTAAACATGCTGTGACAGTAATGTTTACAATTGAAGAAAGACCTGAGGGATATGTCCACCCATGTTACCACAAGGAAACACAGCTGCGGATTTATTCCAATTTCATTCAACCTATCAAAGGGGCAAAACAATGGAGTCATGTGGAAAACATGGAGCCTATTTTACCACCCTTGTTGAGAAGGCCCCCAGGAAGACCACACAAAAGTAGAAGGAAAGAGGCAGATGAAGTCAGTGCAGGTTCTAAAATTACCAAATCAGGAGTGCAAACGACTTGTAGAAAATGTGGGAAGACAGGGCATAATGTAAGGACATGTAAAGGAAAAGTTGGTGGTAACAATAGAAGATCTAAATTGCCTGTAAGTTTTGCACGATTTCTTTGTAACCCAATTGGAATGCACATTTTTCTTTATTAATTGCTCATAGTTGTGTTTTTTTATAGGTTAGGAGACCCAATGAAAATGTTCCAAATCAACCTGCACATTCAGTTACTATCAGATGGATGCCTGATGTAAGTTGACCATGCAAAACAATTATTTTTTTCTTTTTATGCATTCTTGAATTCTTTCATATATGTTCAATACAAGTTGAATGTTATGTCCTTTGATATAGGGTTCTTCACAAACTATCAGACAAACAGAAGCTGGAAGGATGCATGTTGAAGTAATGCAGGAGGTAAAACTATATATTAGTCATGTATTAATTTTTAACATTTCCTAACCCTATATATATTACTTTCACAGGGTTTTAATCAAGTTATAAATCAAATTAGCTCTCAAGGAGTGCAAGTTAATGCTGGAAGAGAGGTAACACTATATTTGTCCTGTATTGGTCTTTAGCATTTGGTAACCCTATATATTTTAATTTCACATGGTTCCTCTCAACTTATAAATCAAATTAGTTCTCAAGGATTACAAGTCAATGCTGGACAAGCGGTTTAAAAAATAAAACTACATTGGTCATGTTACTCTTTTCATCATTCATTGATCATATATATTTTAACTTCACAGGGTTCTCAAGTTGTAAATCAAATTGGATCCCAAGGAGTACAAGTCAATACAGGAAAACAGGTAAAAAAAAAAATTTTGTCTATATTTGTCCTGTCATGCATTGTTTTTTACACTTACTTTCACAGGGTTATGTTCACATTATAAATCAAGGAGGATTTGAAAGTACTCATGTGAAGGCAAGACAAGAGGTAATTTTTCTCTTTGGGTTCATATGGTTCTCTCTCACTCTCCCATATATGTGCTACCAATTGTCCATTCCTTTTTTTTTTTAACTAGAGTCATGCTCCAATTGAAGAAACTAGACCAACAAAATCACAGACACAAAATGTTAAGTGGATGCCTGATGTAAGTAGTATTTTTGTCATCCTGCTGTTTTTTATTTGCATAATTTTTTAGAACTGGGGATGATTTATATTATTTGGCCACAGGGTTCTTCAAATGGTGGAAATCAATCTAGTTTTCAAAATGTACATGTAGTAGCAATGCAGGAGTCTTCCTCATTAATTGTAAGTCAAGAGATATAATTAAATAAATTTTTTGTCGTGTGTGGTACTAATTTTTTTCATGTAATTCAGAGGGCTACTCAGAATCCTACTCAATTTGAAGAAGCTAGAAGTACTCAACCACATGCACAAACTATTAGGTGGATGCCTGATGTAGGTTTATTAACCCTACATTTTTTTTTCCCAATCTATGATTGTCTTCAGCTTTAATGAGTTACATTATTTCTGATTTTTAATAGGGTTCTTCTCAAGTTATAAACACACAGCAACATAGACAGCAAGGGAGACAAGTCCCTTCAAGGTATTTGACAGATTTATCTCAAGGTGGAAGCAATGCCCAAAAGAAAAGAAAAATGCCTCAATTGTCTGCCAAGGCTCTTCTAGCAAACAAGAAAGAAAAAACCAAGGGTACACATGAAAAGAAGGATTGCTACTGGGGAGGCTGTGCACATTGTTCTTTTTAAATGAATGTCTTCTGCGGAATTCTATGTATTACCATTCTGAATATTATTATGTCATGATGTTATTACCAGATTAATATGTTACTTATTTTGTATCATCTGCAGAATTACTAGATTATCTGCAGAATTCTGAATTTCATAATGTTATTACCAGATGACTATGTTTCTTATTTTGTATAATCTGCAAAATTACCAGTTTATATGCAGATCCGTGTTGGTTATTCTGTATCATCTTGGAATTCTGTGTATTATTAAAATATAATGACATTCTGTGTTGCTAATGACATTCTCCATGTATTGTGTTTTTTTTTCTTGTTTTTGTTTGGCCAAAAATTAATTTTTAAGTACTTGTGTGTGTGTTCTCAAGGAGGTGCAAGTTGTTCATTGAATTTGTAAAGCAGAATAAACAAGGATTAAGCATTCATTGGTTTCTGTTGTTTTTAGAAATAGATGGTGTTGTTTTCATACTGCAGGTTTCATTCAGATGGATTATCATAAGCCCATCGATTCCCCATTGATGAATCATCATTTTCTCTGCACAATAAAGGAAGAGACAATGATCAATATCTGATAGCTTTCGGCCATTACTGGAAACTGCAACCCAAATCTACCACATGTTGATCTCACGGGAATTCCCATTACAGGACTGAGGGCAAGGAAGAAGAAAGAAACGGGAGAGGAGAAGAAGAAAGAAAAGGGCAAGGAGAAGAAGAAAGAAACCGGAAAGGAGAAGAAGAAAGAAAAGGGAAAGGGGAAGGGGAAGAAAGAGAAGACATCGCTTTTTAAAGAGAGCGGTCTTGGACGTGGTTAAGTTCGGCACTGACATGCTAAGCGTCATTTCGCTTAGATTCAAGCGTTAGCGTCGATGACCAAATTGAAAGCAATTTAAAAGGTTAGTGACCAAAATAAATTTTTGTTTTCGCTCAAGACCAAAAATAGGAACTGGTGGATAGTTTAGTGACTAATCATGTAATTTACCCAAAAAATTATATGTTATAAATTTTTTGAAAATACACAAATTCGGTGGGACATTACGAATAAGTTTGGATAAATTTTAAAAGATTATTATTATTATTAATTTATTACTGGTTGTGGAAATGATAAAGAAAGCGACAAAATGAGACGATGGAAGTGGAAATGATACCAAATGGTCTTTTGACACGTGCACCAACTAACAGTCTAAGTGTTTTTTTTTACTAATTAGCCCTTTAAAATCTTGAATTTAATATTAGGCCCTTTTGTCAGGATTCGTATTTATTTTTTTAATTTATTTTTTTTTCTTGGAAAAAACTCACCTGAAAATATCTGTACATCTTTGGTTGCTTAACATCACCTTCAGGGTCCCTGTAAAGTTTTTTAATATGGTAAATAGCTGTTTTTAATTCTATCAAAAAATATATATATATATACACACACATGCAGGGCCAGTCTTTAAGAAGGTGAGGCTCTAGACAAAATTATGTTAAATATTTTTTAATTATTTTTATTAAATAATAAATTATATAATAAAAATAAAAATATTATCATAAATCAATTGAATAAAATAAATTTTCAAAGTAATAATTATGGTAATAAGATGATAAAAATAATAAATAGATAATTTAAAAATATTAAAAAAAACATAAATTAGGAACAATTACATAAATTACAGGTCCACACAAGTGTTATAGTTGAAAAAAAGTTAGAAGTTTTCAAGATAATTATATGAATATGATTATAGAATGATAGTAAATAAAAATTTTAAAAATAATTTTTTAAAAAGAAAACATGTAAAGAGGCCATTGTAAATTGCCGGGCCTATATTATAAAGCCAAATTTGTTTTGCATTGATAATATTATAAAGTAGGTGTTATAGTTAAAAAAAATTAAAATTTTTAAGATAATTATATGGATAGGATAATAGTAAATATACATTTTTAATATAATTTAAAAAAATGAATTGTGAGGCCCTGATAAATTACGGGACCCTATTATAAGGCCAAATTTATTGCATATTATCATAAATTAAGTTTTATAGATTTTAAATATATTTTTTTTAAAAAAAATAGATTTATAGGGCCCTAAAAAATTGAGGGGCCTAGGCATAGGCTTTAGTCATCTATGCCTAGGGCCGACTCTGTATACATGTTAAGAGTGTGTTTGATTGGTGAAAGTAGAAGCTCAAATGATGGAAATACGGACTTATGTGACACTTCAGTTAAAAAAAAACACACCCTAACCAACTTCACTTCATAACAAAAAGATAGTAACTCTGTTTCTCCTCAGTGAAAGGTTAAGAGATTAATTTCCTTTCAAAACTGTGAAGGTGAGTGGTTTCTTAATTTTATCAAAAAATGATAAATCTTATAATTTTTTTTAAATTTATTAATTACAAATATATATATATATATAGCACATATATACATATAATTAACAGTCCCATGAAGCGTCTCAAACGCCATTTTAGACCCTAGGGATTGGTTTCACAAAACACATAGGAAATGACTTAACAGCCTCTGGCAGCCTCTCCGAAGCCAATTTGGTCAATTAGGGTTTGTGTTCTTTTAACCATCCTCTCTCAGTGGCGGTTGAAACCCTACTGTCCCTGTGACACTGAAACCCTGATGCCCTCAAGCACAATCATCTAACCGGTGAGATTCCTCTTCTCCTTTAATCCATATGTTATGTTCATCATTAGGGGTTGTGTTTTTTAAACCATTCTTTCTCAGTGGCGGCCAAAACCCTAATTTCGGTACAACACTAGAAGGGAAGAGGATCAGAACTAACAGGTGAGATTCCTCTCCTTCCTTGATCCCTCCACTATTAACTAAATATTTTTTAGTTAATTATATTTTCCCTTTTCGCCATTTGGTCAAACATTTCGTGGTTGTAGGTAAACAACGTTAGTGTTTGTGGTTTTATTATGGATGTGGAGGGATTGAAAGCTCTCTAATTGTTGATCTCCGCAAAAAAAATATTTCTTTTTTTTTAGAAAAAAAAAAACCTTTTAATTAGATGTTGTTTTATTAGGAGTTGAATTTCTGGATGATGCTTTTATGTTTTGATGGAATTTTTGTATTTTAGTTTGTGGCATACTTTGTTATCATTTGTTTATTTTTTTTTTAAGTTTTGCCAATATTTTTCTTAAAAAAACAAAAGGTTTTTTTTCCCTGGGAGGTGAGACCTGATAGGAGAGCATCTGAACAATAGCTCAATTGAGATTTCATGGTCAATGTTGATCTTCATAAAAAAAAATATTTCATTTTTTTTTAAAAAAAAAAAAACCCTTTTTATGAGATTTTATTTCATTCGGAGTTGAATTTCTAGATGAAATTTTTGATGTTTTTTATGGAATTTTGGTATTTAAGTTTGTCGCATACCTTTGTTGATAACTATTATATTTGTTTACTTATTTTTTAAGGTGATGCCAATATTTTTTTAAACATAGGTTTTTTTCCGGATGGGAGATTGCCGAACAATACCCGAATTAAGATTTCATGGCACGAGGTAAATACGATTTAACGCAACAATGTATTGAACTGTATTAGTTAAATACCAAATCAAAGCATATATATATATATATATATATACATATAATTAAACTAATATTGTAGTAATGTTATTGTTTTTAAATCAATATTTATGTTTATATTTTTTATCTCTTTGTTTTTAAAATATTTTTTAGATTATATAGGATTTTGTTGTTTAGCAAGTTGTTTTTGAACATTTTAATATTTGTGTTTTTTTTTGTTCTTTAGCAAGTTGGTTTTAGTATATTAAAATGCATGATTTAACTATTAGTTAAATACCAAATTAAAGTATATAATTATTATAACAGAATATATTATTTAAAAAAAATGTGCGAAACTTCTTTGTTGTTTATAAGTTTCTCTTTTGTGTTAATAGTCTTATTCAAGTGTGCTTATTATGATGCAACACATACATCTATTATTTTCAAAAGAATCGCATATGTTAAAATACTTTAAACGGTTTGTTTACAAACTAATGTTGTAGTATATTATTGGTTTAAAATCTTTATTTATGTTTACATTTTAAATTTCCCTTTTTTATTTTTTTTTAAGATTAGATAGGGTTTTGTTGTTTTGAAATTTTTTTAAACATTTGATATTTGTTTTTTAAAACCCTAAATTTAGATGTAAACCTAAAGTTTTGTAAAATTGTAGTTTGCTCACTCAAGTTTGATTTGTTTCTAAATAATCACTGAACTTACTAATTATTTTAAATGCCAGTCACCCGAATGATTACCAGTTTCATTAGCTGACATGGACACTGTAAAAAGTTCAATCAACATTTAAAAAATTGTGTCCACGTCAATTAATGAAGCCTATAATCGTTCGGTGACTGGCATTTGAAATAATTAGTAACTTCAGTGATTATTTAGAAACAAATCAAACTTGAATGAGCAAACTGTAATTTTACCAAACTTTAGTGATTATTCAAAAAATTAAACCCCACCACAACCAATAGTATAATATAAAAAAATTACCAATTTTTTAAATGTTTTTAAAATAATAAAAGTGGATGATAGATTTATTAGTTAAATATCAAATCAAAGAATATAATTATTATGATGGTATTACTCTATTTATGTTTATATTTTTATTTTATTTTTTAAATTTTTTTAGATTAGATAGGACTTTGTTGGTTGGCAAGTTCTCTTTGAACATTTTGATATTTGTGTTTTTTTAAATTTTAAATTTATCTTTATTGTTGCTTATCTTTTTAATTTTTCCATTTAAAAAAGTGGAAATTGCCAAAATAACCCCCTAAGTTTCTAATATTTCCAAAAACACCCCATTAATTTGGGAATCCCTAAAAACCCCTTCCTTTTTAAAATACAATGAATTTAAAACCCCCAAGCATTTAATGGAGTTAGTTTTAAATTTTTTGGACGAAATTATCCCTTGCATGGGAAGTTGTGGCAAGTGAGGCGTGGTTTGACCATAACGCCCTTCTTTGCAGATAATTTTTCTCTTTAAGAGGAATCGGTTTTTCTTGGTTAATCCCCAGAGAACACCATTATTGGTGCTGGTTTTTTTTTCTCTCTCTTCATCTCTTCATCTTTTCCTTTTTCAAAGTTGTCGTTGCTCGGGACATCTTACGTGAGGATTGGACCACTGCCTCGAAGGAGAACTCTCACTCAACTCTTTGCCATTTCATTAGTTTGCGCTCCAAGGTATTGAGGCGAGATGGATGCCGTTGAAGATATTGTACAGTTTCCTTTTTGTTTTTGATATTACGTGGGTTTCTTTTTTAGTTTGATTTCTAAAGTATTCTATTAGAAAGAGAAATTTTTCGGTTTCATGGTGTGATTATTGGATGATCTTGTAGTTTGTAGGGAGATTTTTCGGCAAGAGTTTTGTTTGTTTTTCATTTTCGTTTGTGTACATAATCAAAAGCGATAATATTATGTTGAAGGAGATTTTTCGATTGTTTTGCAATTTCATTGTGATGTCCGACTCGATCCACATTTGTCTAGGATGACCAGGTTTAATTTTGAATGTAAATATTGTTATTTCTTTTTAACTATCGATTGTTCTATTTAAGTTTCAAAGTTTATGTTTGAATATCAATGTTTACGTTTAACTACTGACGGTTTCTATTTAAATTTCATCATTTTCTTTTTTTAAATTTGCATTTATTTACGAAAAACGATTTTTCATAAATAACAAGCAAATTGTATAATAATATGCGATAGTTTGTGGCAAACATATGTAACGAATATAAGTAATTATTTATGCTTAATTGGCGATAGTTTATTTGCAAGATCTACGATTGTGTCCGCACTCGTGGTAGTGAAGTGAGTTTTTTAAATGGTTAGCGCCTACAAAACGTTGTCCGACATGCAATGACAAAACTTCAAAATGATCTAACGAGTAAGGAAGGCCTACTAAATCATCAGGGTGGCTCTTGAGGGTGGGACCGGATACGCTCTTAGAATCCGAATACCTACTAAAAATCATTTATGTTTAAACCGAAACCTGGATATATTTAAAGCAGAGACATAACATTTTAAACGGAGACTTGATAAATTTAAAGCGGAAACATTTATGCTTAAACAAAAAGCTGTATAATTTTTAAAGCGAAACAAGGACATGACAATAATAGTTGAGAAAAACATAAGTTTTTAAGCTGAGACGGGATAATTAATCAATAATTAACTTGTACAACTATGTTTATGTTTTAAATATCATTGTTTCATTTTAAATTTGCGCTTTGTTTATGAAAACGATTTTCATAAATAACGAGCAAAATGTACAATAATATGCGATAGTTTGTGGCAAACATATGTAACGAATATAAGTAATTATTTATGCTTAATTGGCGATAGTTTATTTGCAAGATCTACGATTGTGTTCGCACTCGTGGTAGTGAAGTGAGTTTTTTAAATGGTTAGCGCCTACAAAACGTTGTCCGAGCATGCAATGACAAAACTTCAAAAATGATCTAACGAGTAAGGAAGGCCTACTAAAGCCGTCGGGGGTGACCACGAGGGTGGGACGGATACGCTCGTAGAATCCGAATACCTACTAAAAATCATTTCACTTTTAAATTGACCGGATACATTTAAACAGAAACTTTATAATTTTAAACGGAAACATTTATGTTTAAACAAAAACTGTATAATTTTAAACGGAAACAGGGACAAGACAAGGATAAAAGTCTTCCAAAGTTTGTTTTGAGAAAAATAAAAAAAGAAATGTAAAAAAATGTTAGACATGATGTGATTGGACTGCGTTTTTTCCCACAATTTTTTTAAGGGCAATGATGGAATTTTTACAACATGGACCCAGGTCAAGTGACCTACAAGGGGTAAAAAGGAAGTAAAATGATAAAGGAAGGGTTGTCCGCGGTATTCATAACTTGCAGGGGTTGTTTGGAAAATTTTAAACAGTGTAGGTGGTAAATAGTAATTTTCCCTTTAAAAAATAATTAGATAGGGTTTTTGT
>NC_052486.1:20323944-20373034 GCF_009730915.1 Dioscorea cayenensis subsp. rotundata | reverse complement strand
ACTGGAGAAAATAGAAAAAATAAAATAAAATAAAGGGAAAATTACTATTTACCCCCTACACTGTCTGAAACTTTCCAAACAACCCCTCGTAAGTTTTGAATACCCTGCATAACCATTCTTTTATCATTTCACTTCCTTTTTTTACCCCTCAGAGGTCATTCTGACTGGGTCCATGTTGTGAAATTCCATCATCGCCTTTAAAAATGGTGAGAAAAACCGCTCAATCACATCAAGTCTAACATTTATACATAAAACAAACTTTGGAAGACTTTTCACCACGTCACGTCCATGTTTCCGCTTAAAAATTATATAATTTTTGTTTAAACAGAAATGCTTTCCGCTTAAATTTATCAAGTTTTCGCTTAAAATGTTATAGTCCGTGTTTAAATTTATCCAGCTTCGCTTTAAATGAAAATGATTTTTAGTAGATATTCGATTCTACGAGCGTGATCCATTCCACCTCAAGGCCACCCGAAGGTTTAGTAGGCCTTCCTTTACTCGTTAGATCAATTTAAAGTTTTATCATCGCACGCTCGGACTAACGCTGTGCATGCTAACCATTTAAAAAAACTCACTTCACTACCACTGAGCGCGACATAATAGTAGATCTTGCAAAGAAATTGTCGCCAACTAAGCATGAGCGATAATTTATATTCGTTACATACGTTTGCACAAACTATCGTCATATTATTGTACATTTTGCTCGTTATTCGTGAAAATCGTTTCGATAAATAAATGCAAATTTAAATGGAACGATGATATTTAAATAGAAACATAGTTGTACAAGTTAATTATTGATTAATTATACAAAATTCCGCTTAAAACTTATGTTTTTTCTCAGCTATCCTTTTCATGTCCATGTTTTCTTTTAAAATTATACAATTTTTTGTTTAAAATGAAATGTTTTCAGCTTTAAATTTATCAAGTTACTGTTTAAAATGTTATGTCTCTATTTAAATTTATCCAGTTTCTGTTTAAACGGAAATGAATTTAGTAGAGATTCGGATTCTATGAGCGTATCCGTTCCACCTCAAGGCCACCTGAAGGTTTAGTAGGCCTTCCTTACTCGTTGTAGACCAATTTAAAAGTTTTTATCATCGTACGTCGGATAACGCTTTTGTAGGCGTTAACCATTTAAAAAAACTCACTTCATTACCACGAGTGCGGACATAATAGTAGATCTTGCAAAGAAATTGTCGCCAACTAAGCATAGAGGACAACTTATATTCGATTACATACGTCTTACACAAACTATCGTGATATTATCATACATTTTGCTCAGTTATTCGTGATAATCAAGCTTTCCATAAACAAACACAAATTTAAATGAAACGATGATATTTAAATAGAAACATAGTTAGCATAAGTTAATTATTGATTAATTATACCAAAATTCCGCTTAAAAACTTATGTTTTTTTCTCGACTATCCTTATCATGTCCATGTTTTCTTTTTAAAAATTATACATTTTTTGTTTAAAGCGAAAATGTTTCGCTTTAAATTTATCAGTTCTTGTTTAAAAATGTTATGTCTCTATTTAAATTTATCCAGGTTTTTGTTTAAAGCGAAATGATTTTTAGTAGATATTCGGATTCTACGAGCGTATCCGTTCCACCTCAAAGTCACTTTCGAAGGTTTAGTAGGCCTTCTTTACTCGTTAGACCAATTTAAAAGTTTTATCATTGCGTGTCGGACAACGTTTTTGTAGGCGTTAACCATTTAAAAACTCACTTCACTACCGCAGTGCGGACATAATAGTAGATCTTGCGAAAAGAAAATTGTCAGCCATTAGCGTAGAGGACAACTTATATTCGTTACATACGTTTGCCACAAACTATCGCATATTATTGTACATTTTGCTCGTTATTTGTGATAATCGTTTCCATAAACAAACACAAATTTAAATGAAACGATGATATTTAAATAGAAACATAGTTGTACAAGTTAATTATTGATTAATTATACCAAATTCAGCTTTCAAAACTTATGTTTTTCTCGAGTTATCCTTATCATGTCCATGTTTTCTTTTAAAAATTATACTGATTTTTGTTTAAGCAATGTTTCGTTTAAATTTATCAAGTTCATTTAAAATGTTATGTCTCTGTTTAAATTTATCCGGTTTTACATTTAAACTAAAAATGATTTTTAATAGATATTCGGATTCCACAGCGTGTCCAGTTCCACCTCAAGGCACACTGAAGGTTTAGTAGGCATTCCTTACTTGTTAGATCAATTTAAAGTTTTATCGTTGAATGTCGGACAGATGTTTTGTGAGCGCTAACCATTTAAAAACTCGGGATTCGCTACCACGTCATGAGACGTAATAGTAGATCTTGCAAAGAATACTTTCTAATCAGATCAGAAATAAACCCACAGAATATCAAAACAAAAGGTAAACAATCCTGACATCTTCGACGGTGTCCACCTCGCCTCAATACCTTGGGCGCAAACTAATGAAATGCTCAGAAGAGTTGGTGGAGTTTTCCTTGAGGCGATGTTCGATCCTATAGAAGATGTCCGAGGCAGCGACAACTTTTGAAAAAGGAAAAGTGAAGAGATGAAGAGAGAAAAAGGAAAGCGATGTCGATAATGGTGTTCTGCAGGGGATTAACGAGACTACTTCCTCTTGAAGAGGAAAAATTATTACGTGACGAAAGGGGCTTTATGAGTCAACCATGCCTCATCACATGACTTCCATGCGAGGGATAATTTCAGTCAAAAAAATTCAAAACTAACTCCATTAAATGTTTGAGGGGTTTTCAAAGTCATTGCGTTTTAAAGGAGGGTTTTTATGGATAATCAAATTTAGAGGGACAATTTGTACATATTGCAAATTTAGAGGGTGTTTTTGGCAATTTCATATAAAATAAAATAAATGTAAACCAGAAATTATGTTGTTTTTTTGTATTCAGTAAAATCGAACAAAACATTCAAAAAGTTTTCAACAAAAACAATTGTTTCAATGTTTACTTAATTATGAAACAGAAGGATATATAAAAGACCTTTTAGAAATGTCGGATCGATCCCGGGAGAAGATGGTTGACTCTTTGACTAGCATCCGTCGTAGTCTGGAGTTTTTGGGACCTCGAGCTGAGGAGCGGTTGGTGAACTCGGCACCCGAGGAGACATAGGAGCAGAGCGCGGGGTAGAGACTAGTTTAGTGATCTTTGAGGAAGTGTCTTCATCTTTTTTTTTGTTCGTTGTTTTGTGGGGTTATTTTGTAACCATTTTTAGTGGTCCTGTCTGTCTCTTTCTATTGTTTTTCTCTATTTTTTTGGTAGAAGCTTGTATATGTGTTTTGTAATAAATGTGATTTATTCGACTTTTCAAAATATATATATATATATATATATATATATATATATAAAAGATGAACAACACCATTTTCAAATATTCGTCACGGCTGGAACTTATTTTAACTTATTGAAATAATAAAATAAGATAGATTAAATGGGTACATTACAAATAATACATGTATCAATTAGAGTATTATATCTATTAAATTCCATAAAATTTACATCACGTGCCTCGCACGTGCGTTCTAGTATACCCATTTTTTGAGTACCAAAATTTCGATGTTAGAGAAGAGAAATGACCGACCAAACTTCTCCATCGTGTGGTTCTGGTGAGTTTTTCTTAGGTTTTTCGGTTTTCTTTGTTTGTTGCTTTTTTTTTCATGAAAATTAACGAAAATTTCAGCTTGGATTTGGCTTTTTCTCGTCACTGATTGATAGTGAATTTTCTTGGGGTTTACTTGGTACAATTCTTGATGAATGTGATGCATGTATGCTATAAATGATTGTGTGGGCTGTTGTTTGAGATGTTTTTGTGGGATTCTTCATAGTTTCTGTGAATTCTGTGAGCTTTTTTGTTTTTCTTGAAATCTATTCTGTTTTTTTTTTTTTTTATCCTTCAGTGATTATGGGATTGATCATGGAAACCAAGGGGAAGGAGCAGTTTGTGGATGTCCATTATGTCAATACTGCTGTTCCTTGTGTTGTGGAGGAGTATTATGTGGGTTTTCCAGATTCTCATGAAGATCAGGTTTGCTCCAAAATTCAATTTTGGTGCTGTTTTGAGTATATAGTGGATAGCAGAGGAAAGTAAATGAACAACAAGAATTTGAGTGTTTGTATGAAGAAATTTTATTGATAGAATTGTAGCCTTTGTTTTTTGCTACTGTGGTGAACTTATAGCCATACCTTTGATTTTTACTACTGTGGTGAACTTATGGCCATGTGTTAGAGAAGTTAAAGTTTGAATTGAAGTAGATGGATGCTTTTGTGATCTTTGTAACTACAATGCGCAGGAAAGTGTGTACCAAACAGCTAGAGCTTCTTCCAGTGCTGGTTCTAGATCAGATTTTGTTAGGGATCAAAGTACGAATCGTGGAAATTCATTGAGAACTGCAAGTGTTGTTCGGTCACAGCTAACCATAGATGAGGCTTTAGCGAGAGAATTGCAAGAGCTAGAAGTTGCAGAAGTTGGTAAGATGATACCCTGCTTGATGATTGGAGTTTGTTTTCCTTAATTAACATGACTTTTTATGAAAAACTTGGATAAACCACATTTATTTCAATAGAAAGTATCAAACTCAATGCAGATCATAAAAGATAATTGGGGACTGTAAAAAAATGTACGGCCAAAAAACAAAGGAGGATGGACTACTCCGAGAAATCAAGATCAGACTTGTTTATTGATTTGCACCTTGCTTGGCTTATGCTCTTTTGATGATTTTTATTGTCAGTTTGGTCATTTAGTTAATGAAATATGAGTTTTGCCAGTGGCAGTGTATTACAGATATGTTTTGAAAGTTTTGGCATCAAATAAAGTTGAATGATGGAAATTGAAAGTAATTGGTGCTGTAATGCCATATGCTAAGTTTTATTGTTGTTTTGATGACAACCATGTATTTGTTTCTTGATGGCTAATGCATCTTCTTTTGTGGATATTGTTCTAGATATAACCTCCAAAAGTTCTACCAAATCGAGTGGTGGACAATATACCTCAAACACATCAGATCAGGTGCATGCAAGATGGAACTTGTTTGGCTTTCCTTTCTTGATATATGGTATAAACTCTCTTGTTCTGCTAATCTGAAATATTATACTTTAACTGCGGATACAAAGGTTGTGAGACAAGATGATGTTGACCCAGACAATATGACTTATGAGGTGAGTTTGTACAAAGTTGCAGATTATTACACTTATATGGGGAATTCTCAACTGAGTAAAGTCATAATCTATAATTTAAAATCATCATAGTTTGCATTATACTTCTGATAAATTTAAACTGCCATCTTATATATATATATATATATATGCTCTGATAATCCCATGCATTGTGATATTTCATATCAATGAAATCTATAAGAATAAATTATGTGTCTAGAAGAAATATAAATTCTTTATTTATTTATTTGCAGTTTCAGTACTTGCAAAGGATCTTTTAACTTCTGATTTATGATCAATTCTTGTCAACTACCTCTACATCATATGGTATCTCACCTTTATGGAGGGCCTATAGTTGTCAAGAAACTTTGCTGGTTCAACAAGGTTTTGAAATTTAATGCAGTATCAGTATTATGCGGCCGTCTTATGGCAATAAGCATCATCTCTTTATATCCAATCACATTTCTTGCTATAGAACAAGAAACTTTACAATTCCTTATTTTTTATTTTTTTTTAACTATTGACCAGAAATAAATTGCACATGCTGCTGGAATCCAAATAGGAGTATCAAACCAATTTTATCCTAGCAAACAAACATATCATAGGGGCTGAGACAACAAAATTAAGTTATAGGAAAATGAAATCTGTGGAGGTACTTATGAACAAATTTACCACATTGATCCTGGAAGCTCTAATATCATCTGTGTCATGGAGAAATAATTACAAAGTTATTTGTGATTCTTCATCATCTTAGCAGATTTTCAAGCTGCACTTATGCATACAGATGAATGCATCTAGAGTAATGTCCTTGGTCATATATACTTCTATTTTTTTCCACTAAATATTTGTGGAAATTAACTAAACAAAGACATCAGGCAAATATATTGCATTATCTTGGCTCTTAGAAATGAATTTGTATCTTCCATCGATTGTTTAATTTCTAAATTAATAGTTTTACTCAACTGTTTTTACAAATTTTCTTCTTTAATGGGTCATTGGCCTCTTCACGCATCCATTTCCATATCAGGAATTGCAATCGCTTGGTGAAGCCATAGGTGCTGAAACCAAAGGACTGTCTGATGAGCTGATATCATTCTTGCCGACTTCTACTTACAAAACTGGACTCTTCTCACGGAAAAACAAAGAAGATAAGTATGTCTTATGTGAGCTTCCTCTCTTATTTTGATAGTTCTCCAAGTCCAAATAATAATATATAAATAAATAAATAAATAGATCTATCCCATTTTGTTTGCTAATTGTAAATTTGAAGTCTGAACCAAGAAGTATGTAAACCTGGCTAGCCAGAAAGCTCAAAGTGTCGTTTAGATGTGCTAATGAAAGTACAATTTATATAATTTATTTAGGGAAGCTCATACCATGCCTACCGCAGACAATTCACTGTTAATATTTATTGCAGATGTGTGATATGTCATGATTCCTACAAGAACAGGGTTAAATTGATTCATCTGCCCTGCCAGCATTATTTCCATTCCAAGTGTGTTGCCCATTGGTTAAAGATCAATAAGGTACACAGTTTTTATAATTTTCAGTTTCAACTTCCCATGTGTATACTGTGAGCAATACACAGCAGAGTTTTCCAAGCTGAGTCAAGATTTTAAATTTATAGGAGTTGTTAGGAGTGGACTCTCAAACCAAAAATATTAGTTCTCAAACATTGCAATGGAACTTTTCTGCTTCAAGAGTTGAATTCTGCAATTTGTTGCTGCTCCTTTATGCTACATCTTATATATATTATGCAATTTGCTTGGAACTTTTGTTATAGACTTAAAAGTGATAAACAAAATCGTCTTTTCTTTGAATATTTGCATTCTTGATCTTCTGTATTATGGATTGTGATCGTAGCCATTATCATAACAAGCATGTGTAATTACATCTACATGCTCTTTTTTCCTATCAAATGTCCATCTGTTATCGATAACTTTAGGATCAGTTCAATTTTTCATGTTTTAATTTGCAATTTTCATGCTATATCTGAATGAATCAGGCATGCCCGATATGTAAAGAGGAAGTATTCGGTTCTTAGCAAATGACAAGCCAAGCTTCGATAGAGTTTGAGAAATCGAAAGATGTACAACAATCCAAATATCTGCCACAAACTTCACTTCTTTGTAAGATATGCCCAGTTTTCCAAAGTTCTGAACATTTTGCCATCATGTTGTTTCTTGACATTTTGTTAACATTATCGATGAATAATTTGAATCCAGAGAAGCATGTTCACATTCACATACTGATAACTTCCTAGGCTTCACACTTGCCATAATGCACTTTTGAAAACTTAAATTCAACTCTTATTTCATTAGCAGATGTAGTCGGATTACCGATCTTTTTTTATTCCTATAGGAATCAATCTATTACATAAATCATTCTTTATAAGATGCTCTTTCTATTATTATCGATATCATTATCGTAAAGCATTTAATCAAGTGCAACTTGTTCTTGATTGTCAAGCATATATATCTTCTCTGTTGGTTCTCTCATTTTAACTTTTTTCGGTTCTTTATCGATGAACTGAATATGATTCAATTTGTTCTTGTTTATCTATGTATATATATATATATATATCTTTGTAATTTCTAGCAAGAGGTTTGCTCTATTAGTAAACTGAAGTGTTTCATTATCATGAGATAAATAGTGAACATTTTGAGACATTTTGTTATTTTTTTTTAATTTCATTTTTGACTTTGTTGAAAATTAGTTTAATTGTGATGAAAATATATGAACAATTATTAATTAGTAAATTCTTGATAATCAACAATTATTGGAGTATATCTGGGGGAATTTTGTTACATGAAAAATTAATTAAAATATTATATGACTTTAAAATTTTTTTATACTAATAAATTAATTCATTGGTTATTATTATATTGATTGGATCATAATTAAACCACTTGTCAACATTGTCATTAAAATATTTATATGGTCCATGTCAAAATAATTATTATCATTAACTATTTGAGATCAATCCAAACTAATGTATTATTCTCCAACTGTAAAGTGAAAAAGGACAACATATGAAAACTTTATCAATAATGGCATGATTAACTTAGCTCTAAATTATTTAAATATTTTTTTATAAAGTATAAAAAAAAAATCAATAAATTGACTGATGCATTTATAAACCTTTGCTTTTAATTAAGTCAACACAGATTATGAACATCATTATCATTAAATCTCAAATAAAGAGCTAAAATAATGATTTAATACAAAAGGAGATATATCTCCCCATTTTTCTATTAACAATAATTTTTCATCCACTAAATTAAACATTTCTAAAAATTCCACTTTATGAAAAATTCAAAATGTATGTTAATATTTCACAGATAAAAAATATATATATATATATATGTGTGTGTGTCAGGCTGTCATCCTTCTTAGGGTATTTTAGTCATTTTATATTTGATTTGTAGTACCTTGGGAACAAAGACACTGTGTGTCAACTTCACGTGCCGCAATTGGGGGTATTTCCGGAATAAAAGAATTTAGACTTTTCAAATTTATTGATTGCCCCTTGGTCAAATGTTTTTTTTCATAACATACAAAAGGTCTTTATTTTTTTTAAAAAAAAAAATATATATATATATATACTGAATTTTTTAAAATAATATATAATTTTTAATTTTATTAATATGTAAATAGGTGACTAATCAGAGACATAGAAATAAAAATCTAAAATAAATAAATAAATAAACTGAAACTTCTAATTATCAGGGGCTGTTAGTAAATTTTACAAGGTGAGGTTTGAAACGTAATTTGGGATTTTTTGAGGGGGTAATACGTAAAAATTCATCCTCATGAATGTCCACCAAAATTATGCGCATTTCCACTGTGTCTCGGAATACGCTTATCCCTTTCCTTTCCCTTTCCCTAAAAATCATCGCTTTTTTTATCGCTAAATCGAGCAATTTGCGCTTTGATTCCATCTCCGATCACTTTATCCACTCCGATTCAGTAGGAAAAATGCCGACTTGGGCGGAATCGATGAGGTAATTGCCTGAATTGGAGGAGTTTTTCAGTTCTAGGGTTAGGGTTTTGTGGGGAGTGATGGGATCTGGAGGTTCGAGCATGGTTGGGCCAGAGGGGGATGGAAGGGCACGACAAAGGGGGTTGGCGGATATGCCGGAGAGCTGTGTTGCGGCTGTGATGCTGCTGCTTGACCCGCCGGAGATTTGTGGTCTTGCGAGGCTTGGGAGGTCGTTTAGGGCTGCAGCTGATGCTGATTTCGTTTGGGAAGCGAAGCTCCCTGCGAATTATCTTTACTTGATGGAGGTGGCGGCGGAGGAGGGGAAGTGTTCTTGGGGTGGGATGAGTAAGAAGGAGATCTATGCAAGGCTTTCACGACCTATTCCTTTTGATGGAGGAACCAAGGTATAGATTTATTTTATTTTATTTTTTTTTGAGAAATATTTGGAAAGGTGTGATTTTTTTTATTTTTTATTTTTGGTTTGAATTTGTTTTTTCTGATTGATTTTGTGCAAGCATTGAAATTGGATTGTGAGTGGTTTTGTCGTGAAGTTTGTCAATTTAATGAAGGGTTTGGAATGAGGTTTTGTCGTGATGTTTTAGTTGAGGTTTTGTTGCTTTTTTTGTTAAAATGTTTGGAAAAATTGAGATGTTTGTGATGTTTGATGGCTGGAATATTTTGGTTTTTGTGGTCGGTTCAGTGTGCAAGCATTGGAATTCAGTTATTTGTAGCGATATTGTATTGAAGTTTGTCAGTTTTATGAAGACTTGGAATGGGGATCTTTTTATTGTTTTTGGTTAATTCAGAGATGAATGAAATTGTTTTGATGTGTTTTTAGGGATTTGAGTTTGATTTCTTGGTTCAAGAAGTAATGAAATTTATAATAATTAATATTGAGGAAGTGAAGTGAACAATGGGACTTGTTTGGAACTTGGATGGTTATTGATGGCTTCTGGAAACCATTTGTTTGAAAAAGAATAGTGTGGTTTGTCATTTATCTTTAACTTGCAAATGTTATTCTTTGATTATTAAATTGGTTCTGAGGTTATATGTTTATGTTGTTGTCTCCAGGAATTTTGGTTAGAGAAGTGTAAAGGCAATGTTTGCATGTTAATATCCTCAAAGGCATTGTCTATTACAGGGATCAACGACAGAAGATACTGGAATTACATTCCTACAGAGGAGTCCAGGTATTGCGGCAATTTGATTTGATATTGATACATCACATGGTCTCATTTTCATTTTCATCTTCAAAATTTAGCAAATCGTATTATTGTAATTTGAGTTAGGTGTTCTTGTTCTTGGCCTATATTAGGAAGCATGATGTTTAAGTTCTATCTGTTCTTCAGTACTAGTTGTGTGTTATGCTCTTTTAGTTTGTCATAGACAACTTCCTTTCTGATGTTTCCAACTTAAGTTTTAGTTTGGAACTCTTTTAGTTTTCTCGCAAACTAGACTTTCCAAGTCTAGTTGATCTATATTATAATCTTGGGATGTCATTCTGCACAACTCGAGGAAAAACCAACAATTATTATTCATTTGGGAAGTCCAGTTTGTAAGAAGAGTATTAGCAAAAATTTTTACTTCACTCCTGCATATATGTTGTTCGGATTATGTTTTTTTCCTGCATGATAAGAACTCGATAATCCAATGGTTTTACTTTCAATTTCGTATAAAAAAACAAGCAATAGAACAATATGCATAATGCTCCTCTCCGTGTAGATTTCACATGGTCGGCTACCTTCAGCAAATCTGGTGGTTTGAAGTGGGTGGTGGAATTGAGTTTCAGTTTCCTGTGGGCACATACAGCATTTACTTCCGCCTTCATCTAGGTCGGCCATACAAGCGACTCGGCCGGCGAAGCTACAGCCCTGAACACATTCATGGCTGGGATATAAAACCGGTGCGCTTTCAGCTCTCGACAGCAGACGGCCAGCAGGCAGTATCAAAATGCTTCATCGATGGACCGGGCGGCTGGGTTCATTACCATGGAGGTGACTTCGTGGTCGAGGACTCGAATACAACGACAAACTTGAAGTTCTCCATGGCGCAAATCGATTGCACTCATACTAAAGGTGGTCTTTGTGTTGATTGTGTATTGATATGTCCGAAAGGATTTAGGGTTGACAAGTTATTTCCGTTGCATACATAAACTTTGTAAATTAATCGATGTCACAAAATTAACAGAATTTGCACAATGCCAAGATAGTTTGCTTTGTAGGTAGTTGGTTTGTGAAAGAATTCATACATCTTTTCGGAAAAAAGAGGAGGTACTTGTGAATTAATTGTTAGGTTTGTTCTGCATTGAGTTTTTGAGCTTGTATGTACATGTTTGTGTTCTTGTTTTGGAATTTTGTGTATATACCCTTATAAAACTAACTATTTGCATATATCATCCCAGGAAAATACTTAAAATGCATGATACCTTATGAGCATCTTTCCTGGAAAAGGTGGTTATTTGCAAATGTATGTATGTACCTTTATGGTAAAAATTAATTGATTTTATTTTATTTTATTTTTTCTGAAATAGCATTTTATCATTATGTTTTTACTGTATTGTGGAAAGAACATTGGAGTGAAATAGGATGGTAAAATGGTTATTTTTTATTTTTATTTTCAATTTTTTTTTGTGCAAGATATACCAATCAACAAGGCACTCACAAAAGGTCCCTTTATCATGTGCAGTTGAAAATGGTTAATATTAATTTTTTTTGTATTGATTCATTAAATAAAATAACATTTTTTACATGTGAAATGAAAAGACTAATAGGTTAAATTTGGCTTTTTTTTAATATTGTATTTTTTTTAAATTATATATCAAAATGTTTATTTTTTAAATTAATTATGAAAATACATAAAAGGTACCTGCATGGTACTTGCATTATTTTTTTTGCACATGCGTTATTTTTAATTTTTTTAAATTTTATAATAGTTGTTTTATATGATATTTTACATTTACAACCTTATAATTTTTTTAAATTAATTTTTTTCACAATTCTATTTAAATTTTACAATAGTTTTTTTATGTAGTATTTTACATTTTAGTCTTTATAATTTTTTTAAATTAAAATTTTTTCTCACAACTCTATTTAAAATTTACAATGGGTTTTTAATATATATTTTACATTTAAATCCTTATATTTTTTAAATTTAAATTTTTCTAATTATATCATTTTCAATAAAAAAAAAAGCACATATCATACTCTAAACGGATGAAAAGGATAACATATATTATAAAAAGATTACAACAATCACATATTATGAACAACTACTTGGACCAGGTGCATTGGGACAATTCCGACGACTATGACTTTCGTTTTAACATAAAGCTTCCGCTAACCGACTTCTCTTATATCCAATTCTTGTGGATTTGGGACATCCATTTCATTACGTAATCTTTTTATAACATATGTTATCCTTTTCATCCGTTTAGAGTATGATATGTGCTTTTTTTTATTGAAAATGATATATGTTAAAAAAAATTAAATTTTAAAAATATATAAGGACTTAAACATAAAATATTATATTAAAAAATCATTGTAAATTTTAAATAGGGTCGTAAAAAAAAGTTTTAATTTAAAAAATTATAAGGACTAAAACGTAAAATATTTATATAAAAAGTAAAATTTACATAGAATTGTGAAAAAAAAAATTAATTTAAAAAATTTTATAAAGTTGTAAATGTAAAATATCTTATAAAAAACTATTATAAAATTAAAAAAAAATTAAAAATAACTCATGTAAAAAAACATACCATGCAAGTACCATGCATGGTACTTTTGTGTATTTTTGTAATTAATTTAAAAAATGAGCAATTGTGGTTTATCCACCTTTTCAAAAAAAAAATAAATAAATAAAAAATGAGCATTTTGGTATATAATTTAAAAAATATAATATTTAAAAAAAACCCATTAAATTTTGCCTTTTTTTTTTATACAAGTAAGATAATAAATAAAATAAATAAAACGGCAGAGGGAAAAAAAAATCCTTAAGATAACATTAAAAAAATAATAATCATGAAAGTATTATTTAAATAATTGAGCCACTGGAACGCAGTCTGAGGTGCATAGCATTTATAATCCAATCTATAAAGCAGCAAAAATAAAAAATAAAAAAATAAAAAAATAAATAATCAAATTAAATTGGGGTACATATAAAGATGCAATTCCCATGATAATATAAAAGATTCTTAGGGGTATATCTGAAAAACAAAAAAACACTTTTTAATTTTTTAATAAATTATATAACAATGATATTCTAGCACACGCCACTGCCTCCACTGCCACGTGTAGGTGGTTCAACACGTGGCATGACGAAACAAGTCCATCTGTAAACCGGTTACTGCCAGTTAAGAAGATTAAACGTAATTAACATCCATTAATTGTGATTAAATTTTCTATTAATTAAATCATGGGTCACTAATTATAATTAATAGACTAATAAATTAAAATTAATCCCTCGAAAGCGCCGAGCTCGTTGCCACGATTCACTTCCCTTCTCTGACTCTCTCTCTCTCTCTCTCTCTTTTCCTCTTCTTCTCTTTATCTCTAATGCTTGATTTCTCTCTGTTAGGGTTTGTCTTCCGTTCTATTGAACAAATTGGCTGTTAATTCGAGGTAAAAGCTGCTAATTTTGTTGTTTTTTCATGGATTTTAGTGGAAAAGATTCGAATTTTGGTTTTTTTTTGGGTTTTGGTTTGGAATTTTGATGGATTTGGGTGGATGTTTGGGGGATTAGGGCTCGGGTGATGGAGAACTGCTGGGATTTCGTGGAAATGGCTGGGTTCGGATACGTCGAGCAGCGTTTTCTTGCTGCTGAGTGACCCTGCGGATGTCGTCCGTGCTAGCGCTGTATCTAAATTCTGGCGTCGGTTTGGTGAGCATGATCTCTGCCTTCTTTTTTGTCTTTTTGGGATTAATTGATTGGGTTTCTTGATTTAGATTCGTTGTTGCTCTTTTATGGTTTGATGAGTTTGCTTTTTTTGTTTATGTAGTTGAAACATGTCTAGATTTGGTTTAGGTTTTTCATGATTGAATGTTTGTAAATGCTGATCATTTTTTGGTGTATAGTTTCTTGGATGAGTAATTGAGAAAAATTGGATTTTTCTTGTTGTTGATAAATGAGAATGAGAAATGTAGATTAGTTGGACCTCCGGTTTGGTGTGATTGTATTTTGGGGAAATATTGAGACCCTCTGTGGTCTTTGTGAAGGATGATCTGCTTTTTAGAGTTCTATTTGGCTATACTAGTTTCAATTATAGTGAAATTTGAAGGTGGGTGTTGTGGTGGAGTTTTATTTTCATTTTTTATGGTGTTATTTTTTTGTACATTTTTTTGTCAGTAGCCGGAAAGGATTTGGTTACATGCAAAACTGTCTTCTTGTTGGTTTGCTTATTTTTTTCTGATTTGTTTTTATGATTGTTTTAGCTAGTTCTAAACTACCAGTACAATGTTGCCATTTCGGACAAAGTCAAGACATTTTGTAAATGGAGCAAGTAATGAATGAACCAAACTACTATTAGATGAAGTGCACATGTGCTTGGTATGTCAAAATGTTGCCTTTTGAGAATGGGGATGAGCGAACTTCTTATTTTTTATTGATACATCTTGAACCCGATCTCTCTCTTGCCTTTCTGGTTTGCCTATAAGTGGATGATACAACTTTGCATTTTGAATTTCATCTTCTGACATAATAATGAGAAACTCTCAAGTTAATTTTGGTGATGCTAAGCTTTAGTGAGTGACCTCTTTATTATACTTTTATTGAATAGGAACTCTGTTTGCTCCCTTCTTTTATCTTCATATGAACTTCATTTCTAAAATTTTAAAAAAAAAAAAAGAAATTAGAAAGGTTGATATCCTTTATGTTGATTGAAGAATGCTTTTTTTCCCTTTTTGGGCTAGCCAATGAAGTCACTGTCATTGCCCCTTCATATATTGAGTAATTTGAAGTGATTTTGTTAGAATATCATCTGACCTTGTAATGTAATTTCTTGGCGTTTCTTCACCTAGTTATAGCTAGACTAGGTTACTTTATTGGCAAACATCATTGTAAGACTAGGGTTTGCTTGGTTGGAGGTAAATGGAGGTAAGGTAAGGTAAGAGTTTTTAAAAATCCATGTTTGGGAGGAGGGTTTTTGAGGGAGGTAAGGGTTTAGGGGATTAGATGGAGGTTTTAAAACCTCCATTTAACCCCTATTTCTCAACTCTCCAAAATGGTGGGTTGGAGAGGTTTTTGGGTGAACATATATTTTTTGTGGACCAAAATACCCCTTATATTTCTAACAAATTCTAGGGGTTTCTAAAACTCAAAATATACACCATTTATATTTTTTTTGGACCAAAACACCCTTTATATTTTTTGTGGACCAAAATACCCCTTATATTTTTTTGTTGACCAAAATACCCCTTATATTTTTTATGGGTTCAAAATGCCCCTTATAATTTTTTTGGGCCAAAATACCCCTCAATAATTTTTACTTTATCATAAGTTATTTATTTTATTTGCTTTAAAAAATATCAAGCATTTATTAGTTGGTAGTTAATATTGTCAAACTATATAGTAATATTAATTACTCTAGTAATAATATTAATTAATTAATTTTTCATTCTACAAAATGAAATTCTTATCATAATCAATGGGAGAGATTTATGTAAGTTTCATGTAATTTAGTAAATGAAATTATAACTTTGTTTTTTTCTCCTAAGGGTAATTTAGTAATATTACTATATAACCTTACCTCCAATTACCTTCCAAACCAAACACAACAATATTTCAAAACCTCTATTTACCTCACCTTTCCCCAAGCGAGGAAGGGATTTAAAACCTCATTTTTACCTTCCATTACTATTCTTTATCTTAATTTACAAAACCTTTCTTATACCTCCATCCAAGCAAAGCCTAATGTGTTTCTATGGTTTATGAAGTGACTACCTAATGAATCTAATTCATCCTAGAGAAACTATGTGCATAATGAAATTTGGAAGAACAACTTCTCAAATATCCGTTTCTATGGTTTCTGAGGTGACTACCTAATGAATTTAATTCATCCTAAAGAAACTATGTGCATAATGAAATTTGGAAGAACAACTTCTCAAATATCCAGACAGACCTAAAAGCTTACCATTGATGCTCGGAAGTTGAATTTTTCTCAAGTCATGGATCTACTGCCAAGGGTGTGTCTCTTGTGTTTGGTGGTTTTTTTGGACAGATTTTCTACTACCTATTATTGATATTTTTGTTGCAGAAGACCTTAGAAATTTTTAAACTGTGATTATGTGTTGATAGTTAGAGCATTATTTTTTTTTACCTGACTGTAGCTTGTTGAAGAATTTGCTATTATTTGTACAATAAAAATATTTTTTTTAATATGTTGCAGTGATTGGAAATGGTTTTTGCAAGAAAATATGTTTGACAATCTGCCCAGAGCTCGCCAATTTCACACATGTCATTGAAGTTGGTGCTTCAGTAGAAGCCAGGGGATGTAGGATCTAGCTCAGCTGTTGAATGGAAGAACTTGGAAAAGGAGCATAGGGTATATTCTTATCTAAGTCACCTCCTGGTTTCACCTGCAGTAAAAATGGCTTTACCCATCAAGGCAATTTGTGCCTCCAGCACTGACAACTATCCTGATGAGAGCATTGATAATACACTGCATGAAGGTGAACAAGTGGGCATGAGGCCTTCTTACTGGTCAAGCAAAGGAAAAGGAGATCCTTTGGTGCCGGAGACACTAACTTATAAACTCTCATCCAAGTTATGTGCTATTGATGAGATTAGGATAAGGCCGTTTAGAGGTAAGAGTGTAAGCACATTCTTTGTTTTTAAGTTCTGTCTTGTGACTTTTTTACCACAATATGCATTTTTTTTTTCCTTCAGCTTTCTTTCAGCCTGGTTTTCCAATATATTCAGCAAAGGCTGTGCGGTTTAGGATATGCTTTTCCAGACTTCCTCTAGAGGAAGGAACTGGTACTGCTGTGCATAATAACAACTGGGATTATGTTTCACCAGAATTTCCAATGGCACAGGTGAGATTGCAGTCACAGTTTTGATTTGTATGCCAATTTTGCCAACAATGCCTCATAAGAAATTTTAACATGTTTATTACTGTTTGTTTGATGTGAATAGTGAAGTAATTTTAATAATTAAATTTGGCTACTATATAATAAGTTTTTCTCCATCCATTTGGATGTTTCTTTGACAGCATTAATAATATTTTACATCACATGGTGATCTCTGAGGTGTCTTTAGTCTTTACATGAAGATTAATGTGTGCTTGATGTGATATAGTTTAAATCCTCGAGAAAATGTGTGCCTTTACATACCAGGAAATGTTGAATATTTGTGACCAATGAGTTGAATTGAGTTTTCTAATTCTAATTAACTCAATGTGATCCATTCTTGATCCAGGAAAATACCTTGCAAACCTTTAAGCTCCCGCGCCCTTTTGTTTGCATTGGTGGAGAATTGCAGGTTCAACTGTTAGGTAGAGTGCAGCTACAAGAGGAAGACAGCCTTTATTATATCTGGTGAGTTCTATCTATTTGGAAAAACAACCTTATGTGATATTAATCTTAATCCATCATTCTTTCGTACTTTCTTCAGTGTTTGCCATGTTCAAGTTGTCGGTCGTCTCCTTGGACCAGTCTTTGATGCGGAAATACCCGACACTATGGGGAATTTAGTTTTGAAGTACTTCCCGGATGCCAGGGGATGTAGCACACCGCCGGAAAGAGGGCCATCGGAAGAACCAAGTGAAAGTTCTAGTCCACACACTTATCTCCAGAGATTGGTGCAACTGGGAATTGGTGTTAGAGTGAACCATGTTAGCTTGGGTGATCTGCTGACAAACATACCCTTTGATGAGTTTGATGATGACATTGATTCAGATGGAACCATGAGTGACTGAAACTCTTGTTTTGTTTTGAGGAATTTTTTTTTTTTTACCTGGTTGTATGTAAGCCTTTGTGTAGATTTGGGCATGAAATTTGTATGCTTGGGCTTGTGGTGTTCCGGAAACAGTGGAATTTCTTCTTGCTGCATACTTAAGTAAATAAGCCTCTTCTTGTTTTTCTTTGTGTAATATATATTAGGTGATTCGGTTGTGATTGAAGACAGGACAAAGTAACGCATATATCCCAATTCAATAGGAAACTGATTATACAAGGTATACCCTAATTTTCAGAGTTTTAAAGTACTTGATTTTTTCAAACAATTGCAGGCAGCCATAGGCTTGAAGCACCAAAGTTATCCCTTATTAGAATATATAGAATATGAATTGATATGATATTAAAACATTTTATGTTGGATAGGATATGGATTGATATGATATTAAGACATTTTATGTTTGAAGTGAATTGAATAATGACAAAATATGATATAAATGATATGTAAATAGACAAAATAATCAGTTATATATATTTAAAATTTTTAGATTTTTTTCAATAATGATTTATTTATCGATATATTTTAAATTTTTAAAAAATAAATAATCTATAAATAATGTTCACATATTTATATATATATATATATATATTGTAATATCACCATTGACATAAAACTAGAATAACAAACTTATTAATGAAAAATAAATAGATCACATCAAAATTAATTTGAATAAAAATAAAATATGACAAGTACAAAATTAACTGGGAAAACCCATTAACCACCTTAAATGCTTAAAATTCTACTTAAAATAGTATCCTATCTAATTGTTGACTAGCTTGTACAAAACATTATGTTTAAAAGATCAAATAAAAAAAAATTACAATGAAATCCTAAATAAAGGAGAGAAACCAAATAATATGACAAAAAAATAAATTTATTTTTTTACCATATCTACATGTTTCTATCATGACTCCTCAATAAGATTTATTATCATATGACCCGCAGAATAAAAATGGATAAAACTATCTTATCCTATTGACACACCAAACAAAAAATAGTAGAAAAATATGATACTCTATCATATTTCTATCATTATTATCATATTCACTAAATGAACCCATATATTATTAAACAAAAAAAGAAACAAATCATGATAACTCTTTCTTTATAAAAAAGTGAGACACCTTTTTTTAAGCCGACTGAAAAATCAAACCTACATGGTTTTCAAATGCTTTAACCAGTAGCCTATTAACATGGTAGTTCTAGTGCTAGTCCACTATTTAAGAAAAACTGATAAATCAACAAAAAGAAAATATATCTTTGTTGGCAAAACTATGATTCAAGAACATCAAAAACAATTGTCTTGATAGTGCAACAGAAACATAACTGGAAACAATTAACTGAGAGCTTTATATCACCCATAAAGATGTCAAATGTTTCAAGTTCAGAACAAACCATTAAAACAAAGGAACTCCACCAAAAAAAGCAAGTAGTTCACAATAATTCATTCAGTTACAAAAAGGGTAAGGCATTGGAGAAATATATTTGCACTTTAAATTGGACCTTCAGTTTCATCTCATTTGGACTATCCCTGCACTAACTAGTTTCTGGATCTTGTGCATCACTTGTGGGTTCTTCAGATGATCTTGCGCTGCTTTAGGGTTCTCCTGGAAGTCGACCAGTACCTGCACAGAAACCGGCAACACATCAAGTACGGACCAATAAACTCATGTAGCAAGAACTATAGTTGGTATCTATACACAGGATGTTATAGCTTCTGGAAAATAATATAAAGACAAATACCTGTCGCATAATTGGATCAGATAGGATGTTTTGAATTTCTGGGTCCTGCATTGCCTTAGCCTACAATACCGACAGAATTAACAATCAATATTTTGAGGGACATCCAGTTCAAAAGAAGGGGATATGTAGAGATTAAAAGAGGCAAACCTGTCTTTCTTTCAATTCTTCAGGGCTTAGGTCACCTCTATTTAGTCCTGTTGATTTGCTCGATACACCTGTGAAAATGTGTTGTGAGATAAACTCAACAAGTTAAGCAAGAAATAAGGAAGCTTATTTTACTCTTCATATCAAACAGATCAATTACCGTCGGACACCATCAACCAGTTCCTGGTTGCTTGAGTCATGTTTCAACCCCTCCTGATAGGTCTCCAGGGCTTTGTCATATTCTTTCATGAAGAATTGAATTGCTCCTTTCCTGGTGTATCCCTTTGCAAAGGTAGGGTCCAGCTCAATGCACTTCTCTGCATCTTTCAGTCCTTCAGGTAAGGCACCCTAATTTTTGTGTAGCATGCAGCTCTGTTGCTGTATACCTGAATAACTCAAGGAAAAAGGGGAAAAAAAGCATATTCCACAGGCGTAGAAGTTATTATTAACCCTTGTAAACAATAAATGATGGCATTTCATAGAAAACTCAAACATTATTTGAACAAGAAATCGGGGAAAAAGAGATGATAAACCCCAGTGGATATCAATAGGTGCATGAACCCTAAAGAAAATTGCTATATTCAAATTCAAATGATTACTTTAAAACAGGTAAAAGCTAAAACCAACCATGTCAGTACAGAATTGAACAGACAGAAATCATACAGTGAGAAAACAGTAACAAGAAAACTGTCATTTCAAAAGATTTTGAAGATATTTAAAAAAAAAAAAGACTTAGTGAATTTGAAATTATGCATTAACAAAAAAGCTTAATTGGTCTAATATATGAAACGGACATACCCTTGCATCCTCAGGATTTCTCTTGAGAGCTTCTGTGTAATGTTTAACTGCTTCTGGATATTTTTGCTGCTTGAAGAATTCATTACCTGCAAATGAAAATTGGCACTTTAGATTGTGAAGACCAGAAATTATAAATTTAGAGAAACATGGAAAGGAGAACAAAATGTAAGCATGCAATCACAGC
The DNA here is from genome assembly GCF_009730915.1 of Dioscorea cayenensis subsp. rotundata. Lineage (NCBI taxonomy): Eukaryota > Viridiplantae > Streptophyta > Magnoliopsida > Dioscoreales > Dioscoreaceae > Dioscorea > Dioscorea cayenensis. The sequence goes on along the minus strand of NC_052486.1, from coordinate 20,352,067 downwards.
ACCAGAAACAAGAATACACCTGAGAACCACCAATAAATACCCTGACAGGCTACAGCTTAAGTTAAACCAAACTTAGAGACTGTTTTTCATGGTAAACAAGAGCAGTTCCATGCTAGGCTTGATGGTTTCTTTTGCGGCCAGGAGCATAAATTACTTACTCTTGATGGTAAGGTGTAAAACACTTGTTTAACATTTACCTACAGAATATCAATTAGAAAGTTTTCACATCTACCTACAGAATATCAATTACAAAGTTCTCTCCCTTGGAGGCTTGCACAGGACTAACCTAATCGTAGGCAGACTCAGAACACAGCAGGATACTATTAGATGAACAAGGATAGCAATTTGCATGGGACCATCTTTCATAAAAATGATAATTCCTCAACATAGGCAACCTTCAACTCAGAAGGACTAGAAACAAATAATCATAGAAAGCACCCCAAAAAGCATCATTCTCAGTTTCTCTAGTCACTGCTAAAACATTGATCACACCTATCTAATCATGCAAATGCAGAAGGTTTTGATAGATTTAAAAGGATTTCCTCAAATTTTCTAGAGAATCTCAACATGTTGAAAGGTCCAGAAGGTCTAAGAAGCACAATAATGGGGAATGCATATTGAAACACGCAGTTCACAAGCCCTAGCCTGGTGAGCATGAGTGGAAGCACATAAATAAATGAAACTCAATATATTAGGACCCTCACAAGAAATTATTTATCAATCACATAATTTAACACAAAGCGGAAGAAAAAATCAATATTGAAACTAACACTGGTGACACGTAAAATATTACCTTTCTCACGCTCCTCATCAGCTATATTTGGATCATAATACTCTAGTTGCTCCAGTTCCTTTTTCGCCCTCTCTGCCTCATTCAGCTTCTTCAGAGTATCAGGGTTGCGATGTTCAGTCAAAGCCTTCTGGAAAGTCTCAATAGCAGTGTCATAGTCCATGGAACATTTTGCAAGCTTAACAAAGGCAGTCCCTTTCCTGGTCAATGCCCTTGCAATCATCTTAAAATCAGAACGAAGTTCTCTTCCGCGTTCGACAGCCTTGTCACAGTCCTTTATGCAGTCTTCGTACTGCAAATGAAAGTTTAGGCTATATCACCGACACATACCAGAACTAAATCTTCAAAACATAATTCCAAACGGAAAGACATACATCTCAGTCACAAGCAACAAAACTTATGAAGTTGACAGCATTGATTCATATGTCATACTCACACTCTAAAGTGAAAATTATATTAACATAGCAAATACGGGAGGTTTTAAAGCATTGGGACATGAAATCCTCAATTCATAATTTTTACAGTAACCCTTGATCCTATCAATTTAATCAAGTTCACCAAATGTAATGCCACAAATAAAAGTTCTATTCATACACATTTAACAGTGACAAGGACTGCCATTTATTACAGTAGCTAGTCTAGCGAACAATGTGACCTATAACACAACAAGACAGACTCAGCTATAGTTAAATTTACTCACGAATATTTTCCAGACAATTACTGAACAGAAAAATACCCATTTGGCTGCCAAAAAAGAAAAAAAAACTTCCCATCTCAATGTATCAGCATAAAAAGATCAAGTTTTTAGTAGGATAATCGCATATCAAATATCTGCCTTTAAAAACACGATAGGCAATGAGGTCTAATAAACAACAGGCAAGCAAGGTAATTACCTTTCCCATCTCCATATAAACAGCAGCCCTATTGGTCAGGAACGAGATGTCCTCGTCATCAAGCTCCAATGCCCTACTGTAATGCTGGATTGCCGTCTCAAAATCCTTCTTTTTATAAGCAGCATTGCCCGCTTCTTTCTCCTTCTGTGCTGCTGCTTTCCTCTCCTTCTTCTCCTTTTCCTCATCCATGACATCCATAGACTCTGGCTCTGGCTCTGGCTCCGGTTCCTTCTTGGCGGATTCAGGCTGATCTCTCTTCGCAGCCGGCTCCGCCTCCGCCCCCGCGAATTCCCTCTCCATCTCATCCGTCGGAGCCCTCATCTTCACATTGAGGAGAACTCCCAAGAACCTGCATCATCCTCTGGTCACTCAGGTACAAGTTGATATTGTTAGGGTTCTTCTGCACATCCTGCAACATCTTCAGAAAATCAGGCTGCTGGAGATAGCTCCTCGTCGCCGGATCAGCAGCAAGCTTCGCCCAAAGATCTGGCCCAGAGAAAATATTCCCAAACGGCGACGACCCCGGAGGCGGAGCACGGGATCGCGCAGCCGAGGCCTCAGCATCAGCAAGCCCAGACTTCAGAGCTTCATTATTCGGATCAAGCTCCAAACCCTTCTTATACGCAGCGATGGCGTCGTTGAAGGATCCAAGCCCTAGATGAGCGGCGCCAAGGCGGCTGTACCCCTTAGACCAGTCATGCTTCAGCTCCACGGTCTTCTTCGCGTCGGAAAGAGCATCGGCGAAGCGGCCAAGAGAAGCATAGGCAGCGGAGCGATTGGAGAAGAGTACATGGTTGGTGGGGGAGAGCTCGATGGCGGTGGTGAAGTGGCCTATGGCCTCATCGAATCGGCCGGCGGAGAACGCCGCGTTGCCCTTGGCCTTCGCCTCGTCGGCCATGGATCTCGAAACCCTACTGAGCTCTGTTATCGCAGACCTAAATTGATAGAATTTTGGATTTGGGAAGAGAAAGAGATGGGTTTTAAAAGTGCGTGCGCGAGAGTTCCAGGAATTTGGTTCTCGAAGCTTCGGGAGAACCCTGGGCTTAGTGCATCAAGATTAGCAAACAGTATCACTGATTCGATCATTCAACTTTGTATAAAGATTGTTTTTATTTTTATTTTTTAAAATTTATTTTTTAAAAAAATATATATATATATACAATTAACAGTTGGTTTATCCATTTTTAAAATTAATAGTTAATTTTTAAAAATTATTAATATGAATAAATATTTATTTTTATATGAGAAAAGTGAAATTTAAATTTTAAAAATATTTAATTTGTATTAGTATTTAATTAAGATAATTTTTTTTATCTAAAATTATAAGAAATATTCTCTTAAACTCAAACGCAATGTTATCCTTTAATCGAAACACACCAAAAATCGAGGATATTAATTTTAAAAACTGTAAGTCAATTACAAAAACATGATAAATAAAAGAAGATAAATACAACTCCTACACAATTGAGTTTGATGTAGAAGCAGAGCATCCTAGTAATGGAATAATAGGCAACCTGATTAGCAGATCTCTTAACATACATGGGAATAGTAGCCTTAATTTGTCAATGATCATTTACTAGTAAACCTAAATAAATGGAGAATGATGACTTATCATTCATCATTTGAAAAACAACCTGAGCATCCGATTCCACCACTGTCTAAGACCAGGTTTTGCTTTTATCTAGCTCAAAAGCTTCTTAAACACTCAATGCTTCAACAATGAAGGGATCACTGATGCCTCGAACAGATTTATGACTTGTCACACCCTCCTCATCTCTTAACAACACATGTTAAGATCAATCTATGTCCAATCTAAACTCTAAAGATGACAAGTATGCTAGTTATTTGTAGCAAATTGCAACCCTAAAATCTCAATCACAATTTTTTTGAATTTATTAAATATTTTATTATGATGAACTTTTATTCTTGTTATGATCACATTTTGCATAGATAACTTTCAATTTTAGATCATTGTAATGACTTATAAACATTACATGATTAGATCAATACACAAAGAGTCATACAACCATATTCTTCAAGCTCTGATGTATTTTGTTACTATTACCAACAAGTGGCTTTTGAGGTAATTCGATGTTGACAAGGCATTCCTTATGGTGCACTCGATAAGATGCTATTTCATAAAACAACCTTCATGTTTGATAAGCATAAATCATCATCACTATATGTCTACGGCATGTGCAAATTTATCCATGGTCTTCCTCATGTACCCTCTCCTAAATGCAATAAGTTAAGACACTTTCTTTCTGATATTAATTTAATTATTTGTTGAGTGCCTCATATGTTTACCAACAAAAACATTAGCATGATGCATTATTTTTTTGGTCATGATTGTGACACCAAGGGGGAGCGATGGCCACCACCCCAGGGTTTTAGAAATATTAATATTATCTATATGTATATTATATATTATATATAGAAAGAGAAAAAATTCAATCTTTAAAAAAGAAGTCCCCCTTCCAAAGAAGTTCCCAGTATGTTTAATTTATGGATCCGCCACTAGGTGACAACATATTCAGGTATCTTGATGTTCACCTAGCATAAGTTTATTTTTGAATTTCATATCAATTTTTTTTTCTAATGACACATAGGAGTTATCTATACTATTATTCACAACGGAGTCAGTATCACTTCATGATGGTTTGTATATAACCAATGTCAAATTATATTAATAGGTTGTTAGGATACTTCAATATCTTAACATTAGTGGTTTTGATCTATCCTACTCTACTCATAAGCTTGCTAAGTTAATGTTGTTAATTCGAAAACATCACAAAATATACAAAACAATCGGATGCATGGGGGAAATTTCTTGATATCAACTAGACAATTTGATGAACACCTTAATTTAATTAAATTATTATAAAAATATCTAAATATTACCTCTAGATGTGCCAAATTTGTTCTTTGGATTGTCTTAAATCTTTTATTGTTGAACAAAGGTCCCACACCTCAAAATTCAAAGGAGAAAGAAATCAGGGAATAGAATTCTTATATCTAGGATTCGTGAGGAATCATATTTATATAAACTTCACCAAATATGTTAAACGTCATGAGCAACAAAAGCAACTTTTGTCTGTAAGTGTTTATAATTTTGATTAATTACTTGACTTCGATCAAAATTTAAACTTACACAAAATCCTAGCTTAATTTACAATTTTACTTCATCCAATGGGCTAGGATTTTGAAGTACTTCATCCTCTTTAACAAAATCCATGAATATATATATATATATATATAATTGGCTGAGGCCAAGGGGTGCTCTAGCACCCCCTTGACCCTCCTCCTTCCGCTTCTACTAACCACCCCTTGTGTCTCAGATGATTACTTTGACTGCCTCGTCTAATGTCTTCTAATCTCATCTACATAGGATATAGAATACTAACTTGTTTACTTTGAAGATAATGATTTCCTTTTTCATGATAACTCACAACTACTACTTGTTTAACTAACATAGCCACACTTCGAGATTCACCCCACCAAAGGGTAAATTAGGCCTAACTACTCTAGTAATAAACTAAACATCATAAGCATATCATGATTATGATATCTCAGGTCTAAGGTCTACTTATATGATCATAATCAATAATCCCAATTATTGGCAGTCAAAGTATAAACCTATGTAATTGGATTGTTATAATTCATGTTCAAATACGCCGATCCCATCGATGTATCTATGACATATGCTCATACTATCTCATAGTATTCAACTGGCACTCTTTCTTAAAATATATATCATACAAATCTTTACAAATCTTCAACACATAATTAAAGATTTTCTGATTTGCAAATTATTTAAGTACATAAGTACTAAACCTTTATAGTGCCATTCTTCTCATCCATAAGAAGTAGAAGACCTAACTTAACATACAATGACTATTAACAATTAATAAAATGCTAGCACAATATTTATAAGAACATCAAAATAAATACATATTATTAATAATAACAAGAATACATAATACAAAACTAAAATACCTTAATATAAGTATTCTCGTTGGCAGTCGAGGACATACTCCTAAAAAGTGTACCTCTTGTCTCTTAAACACATGTAAGTTAGTAAGCATATTCTTGCTATTTAAAGCATGCAATCATTCATGACTTGCTTCTTCAACCTAACACAAGTAATCTCACTTCAAATCTACTCAAATGTTGATCAGGTAAGTAAGGTTGATGATTACTATTTTGCCTTTGCTTATAATTATTTTTCATAGTAATAATTTCATTAGCTAGTCTTGAAAGAAGCAATAGCTTGGTCATCAACCATAGTAAATTACAAAGCAATTGATGCTATGGCTACAGTACATTAGATTATCTTCATAGTGAAGTGAAATTCGATTTCATCTACTTAAGATATTAACCTTCCTTTGTAATAATGTTGTCACAACATATTTATACAAACACTTAGTTTTCCATAGTCGCATATAGGATGTTGCAATTAGCTTTCACTTCATTTATTATGATCAAGCGGAGAAACATCATGTGCATGTTCAACATGTTCAATCACACATATTCCATTAGAAACATGATTTATATTCGAGATTGTTGTTGGTTCGATACATTAATCTTGTAAGAGCATGAAAATGATAATGTTACTTACAATCTCGATTATGACTCTCTTCAATATAGCAAATGTTGTATCATAACAAACTATTATTAAAAAGGGTCATATTTGGGCATTCCTTCTCATAACTTGCAAGGAAAAAACTTGCTTTTTTCTATTATTTTTTTCTCATAATATTAGCGTTTTTTGAAATGATTATGTTTTTGAATTTTTTTGGTTGTGATTTTCATCAATTTCTTATTCTTTATTTTTTCGGTGGGTTTTTTTAAAGGGTCATATATTATTTAAGTTGATAGATAATAATTATGATACGTCCGTTAATTATTTACATTGTTTCAAATTTTTCATTGACACCTATATTATTTTTAGAGCTTTTCATCATTGAATATTTATGTATAATTTTTGATTTTTTAAACTATTTGGACTTTATATATATATAGTTTTCATTTATTTATTTATTTTTTAAAGCTATGGTAATCAAAACTTGAAATCTCTTAACAAAAAATATGAAAACTACATCAACATAACTTTTTATTGAACTCCCATAGATTTTAATAATATACAAGAGCCAAAGAGAAACAGGAAATGTTAGGGGTCTCACGGGCTAATATTCATGTATAATATTAATTTAATAAATATTTTCTAGTGAGTGCTATTTAAATAATTACTTTATTTAATACCACTTAAAAATCCCCCAATATTTATTATTATTTATTTTATTTAAAATTTTTTAATAAAATTCTAAGCACATAAATAATAAATAATATGTTATTTATAATGAACCCTGTCTCTACTTGCTCAACTGAAGCTAGTGTATGCTCATGTTTTTTTTTAACGGCCTACCTACTCTCATTTTAACAAATAAATAAATAAATAAATAAAAATAAAAATAATTCCCCCCTTATTTTATTTATTTTTATAACAATATCAATTAGTATATTGCTTGATAAGCCATTTCAAAATAAAAATAAAAATAAAAATAAAAATAATAAAACCAAAAAAAAAACAGGGGCAAAACCGAAACAAAAAACCCAAATTTATTACAGCGCTGAAGTGCTGAAGATCTTCGAACCTCTGCGGCGCGGTCGCTCACCGGAGGAGGAGCTCTCCGCCGCCGCCGCCGCCGCCGCCGCCGCCGCCGCCGTCATGGATGCCCGCGAGGATGACGAGCACGACTCCAAGGAGAACGTCCTCATGCGCTACTTCCTCCAAGAATGGGAGGTCGTCAAATCCATCCTTCACAGGATCGTCGCCGATGGCCGCGTCTCCAACCCCTCCGACGTCCACAAGATCCGCTCCATTGTGAGTTCTATTCTTTCAGAATGCTTATCTTACTGTGATCCCTCGGAGATGTGATCTTCTCTTTTACACAATTTCTTGGAATGAGGGTTCTTGATTCTTGATTTAGCAATAAAGATACTGAAATCTATACCTGCTAGGGTTTGTATGGTACTATTGTAGTGATAAACTATCAGAATTCATGGATTTATGTTGTGGAAACCTCAATGTGCTTTTTGTGTGTAGAGAGAGAGAGAGATAAAAAATGGCTACTTTTATAAGCCTGTTATTCAGGAGATGTAACCTATGGAAGGATTCTTGTTGAATTCCATGGGTGTTTGATGCATCATTGGGTTTAGCTTCCGAGTTCTCTAACATAATTTTTATTATGTGGGTGTTTGAATTATAGCTGAAACATTACAGTGACCACTTTGATTGAAAACTGTTTTTGTTTCAAGGGTGTGTATTACTGGGCTTAATATTTTCAAAGGTTTCTTGATTTGAATCTGGGGAAAAACGTTCTTTATCATGTCTGACATGTTGATTATATTTATATTATCTTACAACTTTTGTATTAAGACATTCGCCAATGCATTTGCAAGGGATCAATAAAATGTGAAGGATTGATTATTTCATCAAACTACATATCAGAATTTCTGTACTGCACAACGAGGCGTTTGTTTGTATTCTGTTTCAATTTGCTGCCTTTGATCTGCACCCTGTGGTTTGGGCTCCATAGAAATAAATAAATTGGCTCTTGAATTTGATTTTTCTGTATTATACAGAGTACTCACATCTCTTCTCTTTGTGTTGAGGCTGTTGTGCCATGCAAGACTAACTTTCTGATTGTTCTCTCTCAATTTTTATGCAGGTGGATAAGTATCAAGAACAAGGTCAGCTGTTAGAGCCTTATCTGGAGAGCATTGTTTCTCCTCTGATGCTTATAGTGCGATCGAGCACAATGAAACTAGCTGATGTGTCTGATGAAGCTCTTGAAATCATCAAGCCTATATGCATTATCATCTACTCTCTGGTTACTGTTTGTGGGTATAAGAGTGTTATCAAGTTTTTTCCACATCAAGTTTCAGATCTTGAACTTGCTGTCTTTCTGTTGGATAAGTGCCACCATTCAGCTTCAGGGACATCTTTGCGTCAAGAAAGTACTGGAGAGATGGAGACAAAATGCATCACGCTCTTGTGGCTTTACATACTTGTTTTAATTCCTTTTGATATATCTTCAGTTGACACAAGTATGGCAAACAATAACTACCTTGGAGGATTGGAGCTATCACCATTGGTCCATAGGATATTGGATTTTTCCAAGGACTACCTTTCAAGTGCTGGTCCTATGCGTCGAATTTCTGGATTACTGCTTTCAAGGCTTCTAACTCGTCCAGATATGCCAAAAGCTTTTAACAGGTTATTCTACAATCTTCCTGGCGTATATTATTTGTATGCATGTTAGACATTGTGTTAAGGTTTGTTCAATTGAGAAGTTATAGTATTTCTTTTTCGTAGGTCAAATGGGGATAAATGTTATATTCCGTTGGATTATTTACTTGATAAGAAAGACAAGTTACATATGTTTAGACCAGATGGTGATAAAGTTCTTCATATTACAGTTAATAGCCCAATGATTGAAACCGTAAGCTTACGGAGCATCAAGTAGTAATAAAATATTGTTCCCACGAGGACTTTGTTGTTGATTATTAATTTCTCGCAAATTAGGGCTATCTAGACTACTTAATATTTGCATGGGATGATTAAATAAAACCAAATGAAATAAAAATTAAACTATCTAGTGCAAACAATGGCTGAGGGATCAAATTCAAATTCTAAGGCTTCTAGAACTAGGGTTCAACACTATAATGGTTAGAAAATTCTATATTTCTTGCTTTTCGATTAAGTTTAGTTGGTTTGAAGGTGGAGTATGTTAAAGTACTGACTATTTACTATTTTCTTTCAGAATATAGTGAGACATCTAATTTAAATCAACTCCAACTTTCATGGTAATTGAATCTAATTAGATCTTTTATGTATTGTTTACTATTTACTATTTACTATCATTTTTTTAATTCATGTATGTGTGTGGATGTTTGTGCACCTGTTTGTGAATGTTTTGCATGTGCATACCTGTAGTTGCCAAATTCAAAAGAAATTACATAATAATATGCATAGACAGAGATATTTTTCTTCGTTTATTTTCAGCTTCACTGGATGGGCACATGAAGTCTTGGTATCCATTGCTGATGATGATGTGGACCACTTTCAGTTGCTTGGTGTTGTAGAAGCTTTAGCTTCGATATTCAAGGTTTGCTTCAGGATTGGAACTTTTCCATATAATACGTAACTGAGGGAGATGTATATTTGCCTTCAAATTGGTCAAAACCAGAATATGCTTATTATGCTTAATATAAACTCAGATTCATCATCAAGAACGGCAAACTTAAAGCCATTAAAAATGCCATCTTTAGGGTTGTCTTCTTGTTAAAAGCTTCAACTAACAGTAACTTTCCTCTATTCACTGACAATTGTTTTTGTTTTAGACAATTATTTTTAATAGTTGATCAATGCAGGTTGGTAGTCGAAAAGATTTGGCCAATGTGGTTCCTACTATTTGGAGTGATATTGCATTATTGATGAAGTCTACAACCGCTGCTCGCAGTCCTTTACTTCGGAAGTTCATTGTAAAACTATCACAACGCATTGGTCTTACTTGCTTGCCTCATCGTTCCTCGTCATGGCATTATCAGGTTTGCCTATTTTTTAGACTTAATCCTTCAGTATGCATTTTGCTACTTTGCTCTTGTTTGCTTAATACATGCCCTGGTTTTCTATGTGTGTCTTTCAATGTCATTTTTCTTTGGGGCCCATTTCAACTTGAGTAGTAATCAACATAACTTTGTTGCACAAGGAGAAATTAATTTCATCAAATGATGATGAAAACTTATCAATGATTTACTTAGTTGCACCGAACACAAGCCATATCATATCTATAAAGTTGCTTGAGTGATATCACTTGGAGTAACTAAAAGAGGATTGAGCCAAACAAATCAAAGAATGAGTACCCTATACTATGTATCTGCATGTATATATTTGATTTATACAAGCCTTTCGTATAGATACATACAAGATGTGAATACAAGATAAGGTTGAAGATATAGCACCCTAGCACTTTTATTCATATGTACTAGTGGCCTTTCCCACACAGATGTTTTGCTATTAATCGTGCTTGGGATATGTGCAATGCCACAAGTGTTGGGCAGATGATTTGGCAACTACCCGACATAAAGCATGCTCTATTTGTGTTTTGCAAAAATCTTAAGGTTCAATAATGTGCTATATTATTAAAAGATTTAAGTAACTGAAGATGTGTTGTCCAAGTTGTATTAGTGTGAACTTATTAGTTTTTCACTTATACACTTTGAGTGGTAATCAACACTAAGCTACATTTTCTGAGATACGGAGAAACCTCAAATCATAAATTTTTGAGATTTTATTATGATCATGTTTTGAGCAACTGCAGTAAAATGTATCTCATAAGAAGTGTTTGTATGGGATAAATTCGAATGGATTTTGTTGCTTAGGCTGCACAGATCAAGGTCAATACTCAAAGTTTCTATTTAATTGCTCTACAATACGTGGTTTGATATTATGTCACCATGAACCAATCATCACAATCTTTTTGATAATAAGACATATGAACATGAACAAATTGCCCTTTTTTCATTCAAATGGTGTTGTCCAACTTGAATGGTTTGTGTTTTAAATGTGAAGGACTCGAATCTGATTTTAACTTGTTAGAGTTTATACGCGAAGCTTTCCAACGCGAAATTAGTTTTTTATAAAGAAGCAGTTGTGAAATGTTTGTATAGTAGTAACATTTATTAATGCTTGACAAGTTCCATTATCTAGGCATCTTTCTAATGACAGTGGCTTCTGTCAGCTCCTTATGCTGATCTGATGTGCATTAACATTTCAATTCATCTTTTCAAGGGGCATAATTTGGGTGGCATTTCTTGCTACATATGTTTGCTTTCTGTGCAGGGTATCTGTAGCTCATTAAGTGTAAATGTTTCAATGGATTATGCTGGAAAAGCTAGTTCCAGTGTTCTAGAGAAATCTTCAGATCATTCTGTTGATTTGCATGCTGCAAGTTACCAAGATGAGGATATTGAAATTCCAGAAACTGTGGAGGAAATAATCGAAATGCTACTATCTGGCTTGAGAGATTCGGTAGGTATGAATGATGAATAGGTTTTGTGACTTTAAATTTCCTTTTATCTCCTGAAAGACCAGGAGGACATCATACCATATTGATGGGCAAAACCACAATTATTTATCTTTTGCAGTTCTTTGCATTTGTTTATTTTGTCTATTTAAAAACTGTCTAGAGAGAGTTTTCTTTTTCCTATAGGATATCATACACTATTTTTTCATCATCCATTGTGCTTAAACATCTGTAGTCAAACAAGTAAATATGTACAGGCAGTGTAAGACAAGCAACTAATTTTGCACAACATATTTCTCTATTAATCTCTTAACATCTATGTTCAAACAAGTAAATACATATTTATTTATATGTGTGGAAGACACAGAAACGTTTAGAATCTTGCAAGTGAAGTAGATTATCAACATATATCATTTATGATTTGCTCTGACCAACCTCTTATGTGTTATTTATAGGATGCACCCAAACATGATTCATCATCTTAGGTTTAGTTGCCTTGCCTGTTTGTAGCAAAACATCTTATCTTTAATTGGTTAGCTTGTATGCATCAGTTAAGCATAAATCTAATTGGCAATGAAAAGTTCATATCCTATATAACTTCATTTGTGTAGAATCTATAAAGCCCACTTTCATAGTTTCATTTCTAAGGAGACAATGTTTACTGCTTTATGAAGGCATTGTCTTGTTTTCAACAAAAATCCTTTCTCAGCTGCCATTATGTAAGAATAGCAAAGAGAAAACCTACTCAGATAAAACTTACTTAGAGAAAACTTCTATGGGGTAAAAACCAATAAAATTCTTTCATGACTGTCATTATGTAGGAATAGCAAAGAGAAAACCAAGTTAGAGAAAAATTCTATCAGGCAAAAAATAATAAAAGAGGAAGCCACAGGAAATATCAAGGCCTTGGAATTATGAGTTGATGGGATTGTCATACAACAAATCTGTTCAGTGAATCACGAAATGAATTTTAGTCTGCATCTTTTCATCATTTGCACAACCTCATTGCTGACATGGTGGTTTAACATCAGCTAATAAAAAATTGGCAACTCCATAACTTGATGCAACATTGGACATGTAACCATGTAACTAGTTTTATATGACAAATTGGCCTGCCAATAAAATTGCATATGCTACTTTTCAATTGGATAAAGTTAATAATATTATGTGTAGGACACAGTTGTGCGCTGGTCTGCTGCTAAAGGGCATTGGTCGGATAACTGCACGCTTAACATCTGCCCTGTTAGAGGATGTGTTGTCTTCAATATTGGAGTTGTTTACACCAGGCGAGGTTTGATGAACTGATGTGGTTTCTACTTTTCTCATTAGAAAATGTTTAGCTAGTTGATAAAAAAATTTGGTGTCTGAGACTATCTCTGGTGCTTTATTTTATAGACTTGATTTTGTTCAGTATGTCAGTTTTTCATGGAAGAAGGGGGCAGCTTTATGATGTTAATTGTGAATTTAAAGGGAGATGGTTCATGGCACGGTGGTTGCTTGGCTTTGGCAGAGCTTGCTCGCAGAGGATTGTTGTTACCTGTCAGCTTACCAAAAGTTGTTCCTTTCATTGTAAAGGTAATACCTTTAACTCATTTATCTACCTACTCTCTTATAGAATGTATTATAAATAGTTCACCATTGTCATCTCTGTTTACCTCTGCATTTTGCTTTAGCTCATGCAAATTATAATCCTTTGCCTGGAGAGCTCATATTTTCTGAATTAGATTCTACATCCCTTTTTCCAGGGTATTCAGTTAAATATAAAAATCACAGGGTTATTTTACTTTCACTTGCACAAGCATTCTGATATGCAATTGAGCGTAAGTTCTTTTAGCGGCCATATTAGCAGAATGATGATAATAGGATGACAAAATATTGAAATATGAATGATTATATATCTTACTTTGTTTGCAGGAACAAATTTTTTTTTTTGATAGGTGATCGTATTCTAGGGAATTGTATTCTGTCATTCAAGTTTCCTATTAAACAAGTTGCTGATAAGGGCTAACCTTGCAAGCAAACAACATTTTTTTTACTTGAAGAGCAAGTTGTGTGGCAAAAATTGAGTATTGACCAATTGGCTATTTAAAATTTCTCACTGAAGGAGATCTTCTGCCTTAAATTTCTTACCTATGCATTTCCTTCCTGTCAGTTCAAGTCAATCAATCTTCATCAGATGCTATTCAATTTCACAATATTATTCTGAAATTATCTGTCATGCTTTCTGAATACAGAGAATGAAAAAAAATTCTCTGATGTATCTTATTGAAGTATTCTGAGCTAGTTATATACAAAAAGAGCTATATCAATCTAAAGCTTATAATTTGGTAATATTTCATAATTTAGGTAGCAAGAAATCAGACTAAAATTCTATGAAAATAAAGGGAAATAGGAAAAGGACATAATATCCATTAACTAACCCTAAAAATTTCTGGAATATGCTTAATAGAATAAATTGATGAGTTGTCAACACTCCTCAAGTTGGTGAATAGATGCTTGATCAATCTCAGCTTGTTTACTAGCACTTCAAAACTTGGTCTATGAAGCCTTTTGCAAGAACATCTGCTATTTGTTGTTTGGTAGGCACATAGGTCATGCAAATCACCCTATCTTCATCTTCTCTTTGATAACATGCTTGTCCATCTCAATATGCTTTGTTTAGTCATGATTATGTGTATACTTATTGTCCTTATTGTCACAAAATAGTTTCATAGGCCCATACTAGACTGTTTCATAGGCCCTATACTAGCTCACAAGTTCCCTGTGTTAGGGATATATATTTAGCTTATGCACTATTGTGAACTACAACCAATTGCTACTTGCTTCTTTAATGGGTTGGCAATTTTTACATTCAGTGACTCTTTTTTGTTGAGGGGTGTACTCGTGAGCACAAGAGGTCTGATAAGTGGTTCCCAGAAGTCATAACTGTGGTAAAAGAAGTTAAATATTCTCTTGCATTGTGACCATGTAAAACTTTAATTGAAACATTGAACTGATTGCAAATTTCAGCATAGAAATTTTGAATGATATGGAAAAATTTCAGAATGGCTTTTCATTAAAAATAACGACGTGTGCAAGAATAATCATCCATAAATGTAATAAAATAATGAAATCCCAAAGCTGGACTGAGACAGACTTGCACGTATATGTCTGAGTGAACAACCTTAAACACAAAAGTAGTCCTATAATGGATTCGCTTGGAAAGGTAGCACAAGTTTGTGACTGACATTCTAAGGAAGACTATTTAGAGAGGCTGTGAACTATTTTTTGAGGTTTGATGAGATTTGGATGGCCTAACCAGCTTTAGGGAAGTTTAGCAGAAATGGCAATAGTGAAGGTAGCTGATTGACTTGGATTAGAAAGATGGTAAAGCCCTTGTAACTCATGTTCCACAGCGATCATCTTCCTTGTAAGCTGGCCCTGCACAAGAACAGATTCAAAGGTCAAGGTTGTCCAACAATGAAGTTTTCTAGCCATTTGCTAAAGGAAATTAGATTATATGAACATTCAGGAGCAAAGAAGATTGAGGTCCAAGGAATAAAGGAAGAGGCTTCACTTCTATCCTTTTTTTGATCACTATCTGTGAGCCATTTGGCTAGTGTAATTTGAAATAGTGTGGAAGGAGAGACTAAAAAAAGAAAAGGTTGTTATTACCAAAAATATGATTAGAACCACCAGGATCTAAGATCCATGTGCCCATAGGTGAAGGCCAGGTCAAACAAGCAAAAGAGTTACCATAGTGAAAATTACTAGATAACTGTTACTTCACTGCTTTATTCCACTGGTGCCCATTATAGTCAACTCCAGTTAGAGTAGTAAAATTTGACAATTGATCTCATTTGCATCATGTAAAGGAAAATGTTCATCTTGATCGGATTGAGCCAAATGAGCTAGGAGCTCTAATATCAGATAAATAATCAAGAAGAGAGGTTTTGAAATCAAATAATAAAAAAGAAGACATTTTTGAAGAAAAAGAAGAAAAGAAGAACAGGTTTTGTCGAGGAGAAAGCTTTGATTATGCCCTCAAGCTTTGATTAGGACTTTATATAAATTACATTGGCTACAAATTAGGAAGATTACTAATTCTAGGCAAAATTATAGGTCTTAAATTTATGTAATTACAATAGCTAAATTAGGGTGTAGTCAGGCACAAAATTAGACAAGTAGAACACCATCAAGCAGGAATCTGGGTTACATATCTCAACAAGCTATATCAATCTAAAGCTTAGAATCTTGAGAATTATCAGAAATTAGGCAGCAAGAAATCATGAAATCATCCTCGGATGAGAAAACTATGAAAAGGAAACAATATTCGAAGACAAACTCCTAAAAACTGTGGAATAAACTTGCTAAAATAAATTGATGAGCTTTCAACACTTTCTTCATGAATTACATTCTCTAAAGATGGATTTAGAATGCCATTCACTATTAATTGAACGTATCCTTTGTCTCATGTACTTCAAGAACTATGTGCTTGCTGAAAAACACATTTTTCTTCAGGCATTGCATTATGACATCCGAAGAGGACCACATAGTATTGGATCTCATGTACGTGATGCTGCTGCATATGTGTGCTGGGCGTTTGGTCGTGCTTATTCCAATTCAGATATGAGAAGTATTTTGGAACTGCTTGCTCCACACCTTCTTACAATTGCTTGCTATGACAGAGAGGTAACTGGCATTTCTTATGCCATCAATAAATGTTTTAATATATAAAAAACCAAGTGCTAGGAGAAAAGCCGGCATAATCTTTGTGCAAATTTAACTGTTGTGTTGGCATTTTGTTTTACGATTTCATAGGTTAACTGTAGAAGAGCAGGTTCAGCTGCTTTCCAAGAAAATGTTGGAAGGCAGGGCTCCTTTCCTCATGGCATTGACATTGTGAATACAGCAGATTATTTTTCTCTTGCTTCGCGAACGAGTTCTTATCTAAATGTTGCTGTTTCCATTGCTCAGTACAAAGAGTATCTCTATTCTTTTGCGGAAGAACTAATACACCACAAAATTTCTCATTGGGTATTTTCTTTTTCCATGTTCAGCTGTTATTACTTTGAATATCATCATGTGCATATGGTCATCTTCAAATATATTGTTGTTTAGTGACACATATTATTGCTTGTCCATTGTTAATAATGAAACTTCAGAAATTAATCTTAGATGTTCAGTTCTGCTCTATGTGTGTATGCCTGCACTAAATTTTGACTAGGCTCGTCATACTAAATCTTTAACATTTTCTTTTTTTGTTGATTGATTGCCAAGATTAATGCACACTGAGGTTATGATCAACAATCATCAAGTTTGATTTATTTTCATTAATTGTATGTATCTTGAAAGGTGATAAAAGGTGGAAGGCCATTAAAAAATCTCTTACAAGTTTGTAATGTGTGTCTACTTGCAGAAAGCATAATTAAACCTAATAACAAGAAGCTTAAAGATTTTGTACACTGAAAATTCTTTTCATTGAATTCTACCTAGTCTGTTGTGATGTATTTAATTATAACCACCTAGGCATGAAATAAATTGTCCTCTTAAATATTTTATGCCCTTGTACGATACACCACGCTGTTTACATTAATGGGTTATTAGTTGGATGACCATTTGAGTCAACCATCTGGTCAGACTGATTTGGTGAAGGAGTTTATATGGCATATGGTTTAAAATAAATGGTTTTCATTGTTCTGGAGAGACTCAGGTAGTGCACATGTAGTGGCAACTTATCGGATAGGATTTTGATCCTTAGTGTGCAAATGTTTGTTATCTATGGGCTGCTGGACTTTAAAAAGGAATTTTATGGTCACATGTATGCAGATGATTGATGCCAGCCTTTGTCAAATTTCTGAAAGTTATCTACTTGCATTAAACTCTGCTATTTCTGACATATGCTCATAGATATTGCAATTATTCAGTGCTATATGGTATGTCCCAGTAATAGCTTAAATTCTTGTTGCTTAATCAACTAATTTCAGGATAGAAACTTGAGGGAATTGGCTGCAGAGGCTCTTTCTGCTCTTGTCAGACATGATCAAGAATATTTTGCAGGCTATGCCCTTGAGAAATTAATTCCCTGCACTTTGTCATCAGATTTGTGCATGCGCCATGGTGCTACAGTAGCTGCTGGAGAACTTATTCTTTCTTTGCATCAGTGCGGCTTTAACTTTTCTGTTGGTCAGTATTTTACCGCCTGATGGCTGACAGTTTCCTGTTATGCATGACAGTTTTTGGGCTTGCATGTTGATTGTTGATTTCATTTATACTGGGACTTCTTCTGCTTGCTTTTTATTTATTCCTATGGTTGTTTTTCTGTAGGTCCTGTCTAAATGTTTACTAAATCAGTTCCGAAATAGTTTGTGCTTTGATTAATTTCTTTAATTGGTTATAGACTATTTTACCTAATTCCTGTGTGCATTGCCTTAACAAATAGCAATTTTCTTACATGGTTGGGAGGAGATTCAGTACATTTTGCTTGTGTCTCTCTCCACCATTGTGGAGTTTCCTAGTTGTCACCTTTTTGTATTTTTCATAGGATTATAAAAAAATAGCATCTCATTGATTAATCATGTTTAAAAGGACGCAGAGGAAATATTGTCACAACTTAAATACATGTGAGTGATGCTTTTCAAGGAATGCCCCTTGTTCATAAGGGAAGGTTTTGAATCAGATGAAACTAACTTAAATTTGTCAATATTAGATAATATTGTTGAGATTGTGCCTGATATTCAAAGGGTTGTTATATTCATCTGGTTTACTAGGAAGATGGAAGGCATTTTTTCATTTGCATAGCCAAAGTTCTCACATCTGATGACATATGGCGATAACTTAGGCAATCACTCACTAAATCATCAAAAACCTAGAGTATCTGCGCAACCACAACCAGACTTAAAAAGAGAAGACAATTGCACTTCAAAATATAGCATAAAGCTAAGAAAACTGAATTCATTCATTGACCATCGACGAATCTCTTAGAAAATAGCCCTCACTCTTCTGTAGATATCAAAGAGATTATCCAAGTGAAGTTTTAATACAAATAAACTCGATAAACTAGATGAAACTTATTTAGACTAAAATTTAGCTAGACTTCTTGACTTATTGATATACTTTAACCTAGAAAAGAATACAAAACAAACCCACTAAATTTGGCACATTTCATTGGACCAAAATACCTTGATATTTAATTTTATCAACCCACAATTTTAATCCTTAGACAACTTCTAAACATAAATCATGTTAATAATAGCATCAGAACTTGTTTTGCATCATACTCTTTGGTTTAGGAAACCTTTCTCTGGCCAGTGAATTGCTTCTTAAAGAGATTTGATGTTGAAACTTTGAATAAATAAAAAAAAAAAATCTATGTATAATATAATCATGGCTTGTTCTTCCATCACCCAAATAATTTAAATGATGATATGAGATAATGACCAAATTATTAGCATGTTGAACCTTGTGTATAAGTGGCAAATCATGAAAACAACATTGATAAGATCTTTGAATAATTTGGAGTTTTCTTTCATGATATGCTGGACTGTTCCTATTATTGGTGCTGCTTCTTTGGATGTAACATGTCTAAGACCCTCTTCATAATGATCCTTAACTTGGACGAGGTATCCCTATGAGAAGGAACCTATATAAGGAGGCCCTTGGAGGTGCTGAGACACCCGAGAAGCAAACTTGTCTGGGGCACCAAACTTCATAATCCCTGGTTGGAGAAGTTGTGGTAGAGCGTGGCTTTGACAAGGAAAGAGTATTGCATGTCTGTGACTTGGACAAGAGAGAAGACTGAGGGTTCCAGTTTGTTTTGGGCGTTATGTTAGTGCACTGGTTAATTGCTAGATTGTAATGGCCAAATGAAACCAAGCGTGCATGGTGGGCACCCATGCATGGATGTATGGGTTAGGTGTGCGTAGGCATATGCAATGGTTATATGTGTGATCTGTTATAAATGTTAGGGAATATTCTATGCAATGGTCCATAATTGTAAAGGTGATCAAGTCAGAGTTGCAAATACACTTGCACACACTTTAGAGAAAAATTGGGTACAGGCCTTGAAAAACCACTTGTGCCTTTATGCGGGATTGCTTGGTTTCTCTCTTTTTCTTTCTAGACGCCTTGTGACATTCATTACATGTTTGTAATCTAAGCTTGTGTTCAGCTGAGAATAAGTCCAAAGGGAGAGTTAGTACGACCATAGATATCTTCTTTTTTTATACTTTGAGAAGTTTTCTAAAGGGTTTGGATGTCTTTGTGACACTTTTGGTGTCATATATACTTGCTTTTAATTCTATCCCCTAATATCTCCCCTTTCTAAGTCTTTTTTTGAGGGGACATTCGTCTTTGATTGGTTTTTTTTCCCCTCTTTTAATCATGGACTTAACCCCAACCACCACTTTCTCTATCTCATTGCTCCTTGTAAGTCTTAGCATTCTCATAAAGAATTTAGTTTTAACTTGTCAAGCTCATGAATTTGAAGTTTAGGAATTATTTTAATTGTACTTACCCATCCATTGAGGCTTGAAGGAAGAAGTTTGTGTTTTACCTGTGAAGCTTTCTCTTCCTTAGAAATATTTGGCATGGAACCTAGCCTTAGCTTTTCAATATTAGCATTTTGAGATGTTGGTAGGTTTCTGCTTCCAATGATCTCTCACGTTCACCAACGTCATCACTAAAGCAATGCTTTGGCATTTCTTGTCTGTAAGTTTGATGTAGTGTGTCGATCCTGCAACACGAATTCTCAACAAAAGATTGTTTAGTGGGGTTGGACAAATCAAAGTCAATCGTTTCATTACCAACATTTAAAGAAATTTTGCCAAGTTTAACATTAATAATGGTACCTGCAGTGGCTGAGAATGGCCTACCAAGAATGATGGGAATTTGAGAATTTTCCTCCCATCTCTAACACAATAAAATTATGAAAAACTTACCCATACTAATATGCATATCTTGAAGGATACCTATCGGATGCTTGAGAGAGCGGTCCACCAATTGCAAAATGATTGTAGTTGGCTTGAATTTGCCCATTTCCATCTTTTGGCATACAGACAAAGGCATGAGACTAACGCTAGCTCCAAGATCACATAATGCTCGTTCAAAATTTGCATTGCCAATCTCACAAGGAATGGAGAAGCTTCTTGGGTCTTTGAGTTTTGGAGGTAATTTCTTCTGGATCAAAGCACTACATTCTTCAGTCAGTGATATAGTTTCATATTCCTCTAAATTTCTGTTTTTTGGACAATATCTCCAGAACTTAGCATATTATGGCATTTGTGACAAAGCTTCTATGAAGGGTATATTGATGTATAACTTTTTTAGAACTTCTAGAAACTTCCCAAATCTTCTATCAAGTTTGGTCTTAGCTAATTGTTGAGGGAAAGGAATAGGCGCCATGTAAGGCCTTGGTGCGATATACTTGGATTCTTCCTCTTCATTGTCTATAGCCTTATTTTTGTCTTCAATTCAGCACATGGTAGCTTGCCTTTTTTTGTTGTCTCTGCTTCAATACCTTGATTGATATCTTTCCTCATTTTTGGATCCTCCAACTATGTGCCACTCCTCAGGGTCACAACATGGCACTACTTGTTCGGGTTAATTTCTGGTTTACTGGGGAATATGCCCTGAGGTCTTGATGAAAAACTTGCTTGTTGAGTAATATGAGTTTCCAACATCTTATTGTGGGTGGCTAAAGATTCTACCTTGGAGGACAACTATTGGATTTGTTCACTTATAAGCTGATACTGTTTATTTTGATTTGCCACGAAATTCTCCAATATAGGCTTTAAATTTGACCTCTGAAGCTATGGAGGATTGGAAGGTCTAGGTTGGAATCCTGGAGGTTGTTTGAGGTTGTTGGGGCCTGCTTGACCTTGGGGGTTTCTATAGGAAAGATTTGGATGATTGTGGCAGCTAGGATTATAAGTATTTGAGAAAGGATCATCCTGAACCCCCTGATTGAAATTGTTAATGAAGCTAACTTGTTCCACTGATGGACCTTGAGGGATGAAATTTCCAAGTTGACATTCTGTAGCTCTATGCCCTATACATCCATAGATCTCACATGAAACATTAGAGACTCCAACTTCATTCACGTTTATTCTATCAAATTTCTGAGTTAAGGCATCTACTTTTGTGCAGTGATGAGGTCCAAAGTATTTACATTGTATATCCCTGGAACCTTTTTTTCAATACCTCTTTCATTTGACCATTGATAATGGTTAAGAGCCATGTTTTCAAACAGATCGTAGGCCTCATCCACATTTTTGTTCATCAAGGCTCCTCTCAAAGCAGCATCCACTGTAATCCTGGTGTTATAACTCAACCCATTGTAGAAGGTCCGCACTAATAACCATTTCCGAGTCCATGATGGGGACATAACCTAAATAATTCTTTAAATCTATCCCAGGCGTCACATAAAGACCCTCTCTTCCTTTTGAGTGAAATTAGTGATCTGATTCCGAAGCTGAGCTGTCTTACTCGGAGGGAAGTATCCGTCGAGGAAGGCTTGCTATAACTGATCCCATGTTGTGGTAAATCTCGCAGGAAGTGAATGTAACCATGCCCTAACTCTGCCTTTAAAGAGGGGAACAACCTTAGTCTGATAGCATCTATGGAGATTTCCATTAAGTTTCAAAGTGTCACAATACTCTAGAAAGACTGAAAGATATAGATTGGGATCTTCTGGTGGTGCGCCTCTAAACTGATTTTGTTGAACCATGGAGAGGAGTGTAGGCTTCAATTCACGTTATGTGCTTCAACTGTGGGTTTTGTAATGCTTGAGTGTAATCCTTGAATATTTGGTGCAGTAAAGTTCCTTAAATTTTTATTATTATCATCCATGATTGGGGTTTGTAATTCTTGAGGTTTCTTCTTTCTCTGATATTGTCTTCTAATTCGAAAAGGTTCGCTCGACTTCAGGATCTAACTCCACAAGGTTATCAAGACCTCTCGATCTTAGCATACAAGGAATAACCTCCTACAAAGACAAAAATAAAGTAAAATAATATAAAAATAAAATGTCTAATTTAATCAAATTGCAAATTTAATCAATATCAACAAGCAAAGTCCCTAGCAATGGCGCCAAAAACTTGATGTGTACCGCAAGTGCACGGATCGTTCAAGTAGTAAATTAAATATCTTTTCCCTGAGGACTTTGTTACTAACTACCAATTTCTTGCAATTAGGGCTACTAATGGTTTAGATGATTAATTCAGATTGCAAGGGTTTCCAGGATTAAGGTTCACCACAATGATAGATAAAAGACTTCGCATTGACTTTTTCTTGATTAAGTGCAATTGTTTTGAAGGTGGAATGCCTTAGATTACTCCCTATTTCCTTTCAGAATATAGCGAGATATCTAATTTAGAACTCCTACTTTCGTGGTTTTTGAATCTTATTAGATTCTATAAGTTTTATGACATCCAGTAATCCTTAAGAAATCATAATTTAGGATTTCAGGTTCAATTCTAAGGTTTTCAACATCTTAGTTCACATTTCGGTCCATCTTTTGGTATCTAAAATTATGCAAATATGAGGGGCCCAACTCATGCACAAGCATTAAGTAGCATAAAATTGTATCAAAAGCAAATAAACAATAATACGAAAAATAGAAGTCAATACATAGTCAATCCCTATCCTAGAACAAAAGACGTACTCGCTCATGTTCAATTTATAAGTTAAAAGGTTCATATCAACCATAGATCTAAACATTGAATAAATCAAAGAATGAGAAAGAAGAAACTCTTGATCCTCCACGCTTGATGTTCTTGTAGATTGATGAATCTTTTCCTTGATCTTTGTAATCTTTATCTTTTTGGATAGCTTTAAATGATTCCCAATTCTTAGAGAAATCGTATTCTTGTTCTCGTAGTCAAAAGATGCTTTTAAAAATCCTTTTCTTGGCTTTATATTGAGGAGAGTTAAATTAGGGTTGCGATGGCGGCAAAGATCCACGGCTATGTTAGCTGGCATGAGCGGGTTGTGCTTTTTCTAGGGTTTGAGTCTTTTTAAATTTCTACACCATGATCCATGGGTGGGGTAGCTACCACAGGTCACTCGTGTATCAAATAAAGACTAAACTCCACTTATTTGCATATAAATTGATGAAAGGTAGTAACTTAAACTAAAAGAGTGAAATTTGAATCATAAACATGGAGAAAGATGCATGATCAACTAAGAAAATGAAACCTAGATCTAATAAAAATATACTATAATTTATTACTTATCACTCATTTTCTTCTTCATCTCATCACTGCCCGTTGTTG
Organism: Dioscorea cayenensis subsp. rotundata; assembly: GCF_009730915.1. Classification (NCBI taxonomy): domain Eukaryota; kingdom Viridiplantae; phylum Streptophyta; class Magnoliopsida; order Dioscoreales; family Dioscoreaceae; genus Dioscorea; species Dioscorea cayenensis. The sequence continues at coordinate 20,328,042 of NC_052486.1, read as the reverse complement.
GCGAAATTGAAGAAGAAGATGTCTTGGTGGACGGCGAGGTGGTTAATTTTGAACAAGGAGGACTTCATGGCCATGAAGGGTTGCAAGCTTCCTCAAAGACCTTGGAAGAGATCCAAGCTCATCCAAAAATGCCTTGTGAGTTTTCCCTTGGATGTTTTTTGGAAAATTTAAGGAAAAAATTGCTTTTCCCAAAATTTTCTTATTTTTCATTTTTAAATTATTTCTTTTATGAAGCTTGTTGGTATCTAAGCTATAGGTGAGGCCATAGGATAAGAAAAGGAAAAAAGATAAAAAAAAGATAACAGGTTTAGCGCAAGTGGTGGGCATCTTTTCCAATGGTGAGCCTTTGGCGCCATTGATGAAAGGTACCTCAATCGTTTCAATGAAGTGGTTGTGTTGAAAATGTTTCATCTTTTTGTGCTCTTCATGGAGGAAAAACTTGATGAAATAGCCAATCGGATTCATGTTTTCTGGAAAGTCCTCAAGAAGAAGCTTGATTAGTATGATGAGGAGTTGAATGCCATCAAAGAATTAGTACTAATGGGGTCGGCTATAGCAATGATGGTTTCAAAGGAAAAAGTCTTAGAGTCAAGTTTCATTGGTGAGCATGTAGCTTAGGAGGAATGCAAAACTTTGGTGGAGAATTCACCAAAAAGTTGACGGTTTAAGGTCTATTTGGTTCATGGAATGTGACGCTCCACTATAGGTTTAGATGCCGAGGAATTCAAAAGATGGGAGTTACTTTGATGGATATGTTATATTGATTTATTTGGTTTGTTGTATGGATGAGTGAGGATTTGATACAACTAAATTATGAATTACCTAAATAACCTTATATATAATCATTGAACAATAACAAAAACAAATTGCGTAGTAATTCATCTCCATATTTCTATATAGCTGAATAAGCAAACTATCTGTGCCTATTTTTATTGTTATAATAACCAAACTTCTCGTTCTTAGTATCATTTACAAAATGATGAAACTACCCCTTAATATATTTTTCTAAAACTAAAAAATAAAATAAATCATCTTAATAAAAAAATATATATATTTTTAAATTATTAAGTGTTTTTAATAGGGGACGGTATTGCATTCCCTTGTGTGAGGAATGTAATAGTACCATCTACTCATGAGGGTTTCCTGATTCAATTATTTCATTGGGTTGTAAAACTCATGAGAATCAAACTTGCTTGGAATTCAATGAAAATTAATGTATTGGACACGAGCACCTTACGTAGTCATTAAACTTACCTGGGAATCTAGGAAGATGCCACAAGCCAAACGTTTCTTTATGAGGGGGGTGTCAAGCCGATCCTAGGAAGACTTAGAGGGATCTTCGGGAGCAGTTTCTTCCAGGCAACACAACATTGTAGCAAAGGCCATCTCTAAGAACGAGTAGGAAAAGGAGAAAGTGTTCAACTTTATCTCAAGGTTGGGCTAAATTGCAAGTGTCGAGATAATGTGCAAAAGACTTGGTGGCTGCTATAGCCATTGCCTATGCAGATGGCAATGCAAAGGTTGAACCCAAGGAGAAGAAAAATAAGGCAGTAAAGCAGGATTTCCCAGAGAAACTGTAAGGGTAACATTGGGATCAGGCTAGTTCTTGGGAGGAATAATCTTGGAAAGGTTTGAAGCTGACGGGGTGTTTCATCTACAACAGACCTCATCAAACTCATGAATATTTGGAAAAGGAGGAACTCTTTCTGACGGTTTTAGCGTTGGATATTGATTCCGAACCTCTGTCTCAAGTTGACTGCTTTAATTGTTGAACACTTTCAGGTCTATGAACGACTCTTCTCCTTTTTAGCTATTATATAGTCAAGTGGAGATAAATAGCAAAGTTATTGAGGCCATGGTAGACATGAGTGCAACACCCGACTATGTGTTTGAAAAGATGTTTACTGTGTTAGGCCTAACTTTTGGAAAAAACCATAAGTGGCATCAAGACAGTGAACTCTAAGGTGCAGTTGATTATGGGAATGTCACATTCAGTGCCACCAAAGGTAAGAGAGTGTAGTGGGCTTACAACCTTGTAGTGGTTCCATTGGATGATTTTGACATCTTAAGTAATGATTTTTTCCACATTTGCAAAGTGTACGATGATGCCTTACATCTATATCATGGATGAAAGCAACCCTTGCTTCCTTGATGGAGTGAAGCAAACTAAGTTAAAGAAATATAAGGCGTTCTTGTTATCAACCATAAAAATGAAGTATGAATTAAAATGGGGGAGAGACAACAGATCTTATTGCATTGTTATTAGAAGTCAAGGTTGATGAGGAGATTGAAGTCTTGGACAAAGGTGCATCAATGTTGGAGGAGTATAGGGATGTGATACCTGATGTACTTTTTAAGGTAGAGAACTGAGCATAATTCAGCGAAGTCCCTTAACAATAGTCAAATTTGAAAATTCAGCAAATTTAAAAGACCATCTTATTAAGGTTAGAGAACTTAGTATAATTAGGAGATAAGTAAAAATAACGGGAACTTTGATGATCGTGAAAGGTGGCTACTTGTGTTTATTTATAGTCTTTTTACGGTATAGGAAACCCTGATTTGATACTGATTGTTGCTGCTTGTTGTTGACTCAATGTTGATATATTACTGATTTGATAGTGGTGTATTGCTGATTTTTTTTATTTGTTGAATTTCTGTTGTTATGACAACTCCCTGCTCCTCTGAGAGACCTTACCATCAAGGTGGAATATCAGGAAAGGGAAAGACAAGGGCGTCATGGTCCTCCCATCCCATGTTGCTTTTGCTCTTGCGGATGGCTCCCAAGAATAAGAATTTATGTCTAGTGACAATCATGGATTCTATGCTAGCAGCGATCTAGCACTTCCATTGGAAGATGTGGTTGATCTTCAATGAACACGGGAGATAAACTAGAAGTGGCAAAAGATGTACCTCAGAAAAGGTTTGTTTGGACACATGTGAAACATTATGAATATGTGCTCCAAGAACAGGATTGCAGTCTATAGAGTCACTGAATGAATCTTTTTCGATTATCTTGAAAGGACTATATAAAGTAGGGAACAACTTGAAAGGGAGGGAAAAAGATTCCTCATACGATAGAAACTTGTTAGTATTTTGGTAGTCAAAGCAGAACATGTTGGTAGTTGATGAAGAACTTAGTTACCAACATTCTCCTTATTTATCGATTGTAATTAGTTAGAGTTATGTTATAGTTTATATTTAGTTAATGGGCCATATTGGGTCCAAACCACAAAACCCTAATATTTCTCTATATATACCTTTGTAGTAAAAACAAACTATTGTTCCTATCTTCACAGTGATATTGCTTCATGTGGTTTTGGGCAAAGTGTTGCTTCAAAGTTTTCAAATGCTCATCTCATTCTCTACTAACTTAGTTCACCTCCTCTTCCCTAGGAAGCCCTTTAATATAGGAAGGTGTGGCAGATGGTCAGCCATGTAATGTATAATAGTGGCATACATATTGATGGTGGAGTGGTGAGATGTATCTTGGACTTCGCTTTGCGATAGTATAATAACATTGGAGTACATGTAAGTTAATTCAAGGCTTGAGATTGACTGGTAACTAGTTTATGGATGAATATGCTGTTACCATCCTGGAATTTGTGCCTTACCAAAGAAAATAACTCTTGCAAAAGAAAAGAAATAGTCTATCTTGATTGCTTTCAATTGATCTACACACAATATGGAGCTTGGCTGCGCTCTTAACATAACCTTTGGCTACTTTTTGTGCAGTATAAACTGTCCGAGAGTAAGAAATCTCTGTATACTTGGTCAAGCAATCCTCACACACGCAAGATGGTAGTCTTTCCTCTACTAAACGCCTTGGATGAAGTCCATAGCTATGTCCTCCCATACCTGATTTGGTATAGGAAGGAGTTTAGAATTGAACATTTGGTGGCTTCATGCTTTGTGTCATCTGACTTGGTTGCATTTAGATTAGCACATCCTTCAATGTGTGCTTTTTTTTGGGCCAATAAGCACTGTCCTTGATAATAGCAGCAGATCTTCAAGTTGCCTCCATGACCAGCTATGGGATCATAATTTAAGTGATGATGAAGGTAACTGATGTGATAGTGTGTTAGCGATTGCTTCCTTCTC
>NC_052486.1:20280944-20322944 GCF_009730915.1 Dioscorea cayenensis subsp. rotundata | reverse complement strand
TCTTTCACAATCCTACTCAATTGGCTAAAAGTAATTTACTTTGAAAAAAATATTTTCAAAAATAGGAAAATTTATAAATTTTTACACAATTTTAGTTACATATATCCGATTAAATCCACTATGGATGTATTTTTTTTATCTTAATAAATCTCAATTTACATTAACAAAAAATTATTTATTCAAGCTTTTCTCACGTAAAATTTCTTCATTACTTGTTAATGTTTAAAACATTATTATAAAAACGTTATTATCCTCGTTTAGTAGTTCAAAGCATTTATTTTAATAGTTTTCATGCTATATTTTTAGTATTTCTTTTGGTAGAGATCAACTCACTTTAATAATATAGAAAAAATACCAAAACAATTTGATTATTTCTCAATATAAGCGAACAAAGAAAAGCAACTTTAATTGTGTGTTAAGTTAAAACATCAACATTGTTTGAAACTTGAACATTGAGCTCCCAACGTCTATCATTAATTAACCATGATCCTTTCTAGGGTTGAAAAAGAATTTTACATGCCATCATACATAACTTTTAGTTAAACATAACATGTGATCTTTTAATTCCAAACAAGTTAAGACATACTAAAATGAACACACAACTAAACCACAGACTTATTATTAGAATTATTGACAAAACATGTTTCAACTAATTTAATGCATTTATAACAACATGGACGGGTTACCGTGATTTATTCATTGTCAAGAACTTTATTGGCACCTCACTCAAGATTAGTGTTCAATAACTTACTCGTTGACACCACAAGGAATACAGAAAAGTGAAAAGTTGGCTTTGTTCACACTCACCATAAATCATCTTTGGACTTCTTATCTTGTAATTGATATTTTTGATTTGTTTTATTAATGTAGGCCCCAAAGTATCTTTCCACATTTTCATAAACTTTTTTATTTATTAACAATATGGTTAACACATTTTTATTATAAAAAAAAGTGAAGATTACATAATTTAGAAAAACTAATCAAGAAAAATTTTCTTAATATGAAATTTAGATTAGGTTTCCTAAAAAGAGTATATCTAGTTGGACCTAACTTGCTTTTAGGAGTATAAACAGATACCATTCTGAATATTTCCTGAAAAAAACCTCTTAAATTTTGTCATTTTCTTTTCCCCTGCCTAGATAAAATTAAATAAATAAATAATGGAAACAATCCCATAAAGGTTAAAGCCAAACACAAATTTTTTACTTTTTTTGTGCATATATATATATATATATCCAATCAGAGAATTATATAGGTAATTATAACTTCAACAAGAACATCAAACAAAACAAGAACAATTTATGAGTTTATAACATAATAATTGTTTTCAAAGTCATAAAGGCTATATAATTATATACTAATTCATTTCCATAAGCCAATATAAAATCCAGGAGTTTCTTTTGCAAATGTTAAAAAACTTAAATTACAATTTTACATATAACCCTTTATAAATCCAAAAATACAATCATCCTTTTCCATAACAACAAAAGTTTTCAGGAAATATATATAAATATAATTGCAAATAAATTCAAGAAACTTTAAATGTAAAAATAAAAAAAAAAAATCAGTATATACAATAATCTCATACAAAAGTAAATCCCATAACATAAAATATTTAATCACAACAACCCTCAGAATCAGATACTCTCTCGCCAGCCCTCGAATATTATTTGTGGAAACAAATTTCATATTTCACCGAATTCCATTATTCTATACACAGAACGATCAGACATAAAATAACAAGGCGACTAAACAACCTAAACCTCACCAAATACGAGTAACTAATCAGACCTAAAATATTGTAACAATTAAAATACGTAAAATACATACTTACAGTAATCAGACAGCAATTAAACCATAAAAAAAAAAAAAAAACTTTTAACGGATTTAGGGATTTTGAATAAATAAAAATAATTTAGAAAGCATAAAAGTAGCCCTAATGGCGGAAAGCAAGCGAGCAAGCGAGCAAGAGAAAAAAGCATACCGATCTCGAATAGCGTGAAACGCATCGTGACGAAGAGGAGATCGTGGTAATCTGCGGATACGTCGGCTACGGTTTCTGCACCCGGCGCCACGCCATTGATGACCATTAGAGAGATCTCGATCAACCCTCAGCAATGGCAATCATGATCTAAGAAAATGCTCACCAATTTTGGTAGGTTCCGATGAGTCCTCGCTCGTAGACGACGCGCCGAGATGTCCACCTGTCACCGTCGGGATGACGTTCCTCACCACACACTGGATCGCCGGATCATCGCCGCCGCAAACCCGCCGAGCTTCGCGTTCATGTCCAGCAAGTTCCGGTGATCGTCCCTCGTTCCCTACTGGCTGTTGATCGTCTTTGGTAGTAGTTGACTCTTTCCAGAGCTCTGAATCGGAGGTGAAGATCTCGGGTGTGATGCCGGTGATGGTGCCGGCGATGATCCTTGGGGGAATCGCGGAGCCTCGCACGGGCCAGGGGTTTGAGATCGTGGCGGAGGTGGGGAGAGAGAGGCAAGAGTCCGCGGTGGTGTACCAGGCGGCGTCGTTGGAGGAGGACAGGTGGCGCAGCGCGTGGCGCGGCGCAGTGGAGGTGGTTGTTGGGTTTCGCCAGACGGCGATGTCATCCCTTTTCTTCTGGATCCAGCACGCTTCTTTGGCGATTGATTCACCATGGCGGCCTGCTCCTGGCGTTGAGGTCGTCCCAGGTGCGTTCCCATCCTCTCCAGTGCTTTTTCCAGTGGGATGGGGCTGAGGGATCCAGTAGCCTCCTGGTCGGAGAATTCTATCGATTTCCTTCAAAAAGGCCATCTGAGAAACAATTGGCAGTGATTAGAGGTTTTTGGGGATGAGCTCAAAGTCAAAGTGTTCCGATGAAATGCAGCAAAGAGAAAAATAGGCTCAGTGAGCTCTCTATGTTTGGTGAAATGCGCCGAAGAGAAAACGAGCAATGAACCCATTGTGTTCTGATGAAACCATGCAAAGAATAAGCACTGAATTCATGGTGTTCGATGAAGAGCAATGAGCAAATTGTTAATGGTGTTCGATGAAATGCTTTCTGCAAAGAGAAAAGAGAGAGAAAAGGAATACCATAAAGTTGCCATGGAATGAGACAGCGTGAGCAGTGCGCCAGCGTCAAACGCGCGGGCGGATACGGCAAAAGCCGCTTGAGGCGAGCACGCCGATCATGGCCGGCACACCACGCTCGAGCGCGAACTGCACCTGGGCCTCGTGCGAATCTCTCGGTGCAAACGACATCGTCAGCACGTCCTCGACAACAGGTGCGCTCGAAGCTCGCAAACCTACGCATCATTAGAAACAGAGATATCCATGAACGTCAAAAGCTCGAGCTTGATCTTGAGCTGAAGCTAAAGCTCACTCACCCCACAACCAGTATCAACAACGGTCCAATAGTCGTACACGCAAAGGAACGGCTTGGCGATGTCATCGATATAAGCATCGGCGCCGCGGAAAACTATCGTGCCGCCGCCGGGAACTGAACTTATCACCGTCGAGCACGGATCCAGTTCTGCACAGCCTTCCACGCGTGAGCTCCTTGTGAGGGACGTTAGCGAACCAGGTGCGTGCCCCGGCTAATGGCCAGGGGAACGGATTCCGCAGCCGGCCGGTGCCGGAATCAAACACTTCAAAAATCTCATTTATTGGCCGGACAGTTCTCTATAGATGCAGACGGTCTCGGTCCGAACTTGAGACTCTGGTCACGGTCCCTGCAGGGAGTGTACCTCGCTGTATTTGGGGATCACATGCCGGGAACTTCTTCGTCTCCGGCGATGTCGAGCAGTGTCATCGGCCGCGTGGTGGGCGGTGAAGTCGAGTGCGGAGAGACGAAGACTGAGAAGAAGAAGAAGAGGAGGTGAAGGGTTGCAGGAGAGGGAGAAAGAGGGGTGGAGGCTGAGGGTGGAGGTGGAGCTTTGGGAGGGAGTGTTGCCAGAGGGCGAGAAGGTAGGAGGCGGGTGCAGGAGGAGGGCCACGGCGGCGACGGGGAGGACGCCGGAGCGCTTGAAGGAGGAGTGAGTGGTGGTGAGCTTCTTCCACTCGCCTGCCATTGGACTGAGGTATGTGATGCTCTCTTCTTCTTCTTCTTCTTCTGTTTGAAGGTGGTGATGGTGATATTATATAATGAGATAATTAAGAATTAATAATTAGTGGTTAATAAACTAATTTGGGATTAGTGGGGGTTTTAATTAAAGGTTTATAATTTTTAATTTTTGGTTTTCTGTTTATGAAGGAGGTTTATTGTGGCTTGGTTATCAGGTAGTTGCTTGTGAACTTGGTATGGGTTGGTGGGTAAAAAATTAATTTTTAAATATGAAAAATAATGAGTTGAAGAGAATAATGATAGCAGTTGAAATTTGTGTCTAAATATATATATTTTTCAGTGTAATTACTTTGAAATATTGATTTATAAAGTTTTGAAAATCTTTCATGATTTTGAAAAGAATAATAACTTTTATAAGAAAATTAATATTTTAGAACTTTACTTTTTTGGGAATTCCTTTTATATATATATTTATATATAATGAGGTTTTCTTTTCAAAATATTTTATTTTGATTTTTGCTCTTTTACTGTTGTGTGTGTTTTTTTTTAATTTATCATTTTTTTTAATTTCATACTCCATGAGTTAAAAGGTTCAAATCCACCTCATCACCGAGATACGAACATTTTATGTAAAAAATTCGATATCAATATATTAATAGTTGGCTTGTATAATTAAATTTATATAATTGATGAATTATTTTGGTATTAAATCCTTAAATATTATTTTTAAATATACATAATTTTGTTAAAAAAATATGAACAAGTTAGCAAAAAGGAGAATGAAATATTAACAATTTTTTTATAAAGAAAAAGAATGAGTTTATTATAAAAGTGATAATAAAATATTATAATGTTTGTATTGTAAAGTGGTGCTGGTTTATTTTAATATAAATATACATTTCTTTTTAACCTTTTTCACCACCACGTAAAGATACTCTGCGTATAGGCATAGTAAAATATAAAATGACCATAATGACCACATGTGGACCTAGGTTGTCTCAAATAAACATATGAAATCAAATTAACATCTAGAACAGTTGAATTTTAGATATTTTTTTTTACTTCAACTTTCACTAATTATTTGTTTTCTTTCATTAAGTCTTTCTTTTTTTTTTTATTTATGGATTTTAAATTTATAAAATTGTAAGGTGTGGAATGACGATAGTGACCTATTTGGATATATGTTTAACTCTCATTTAGTTACAAAAAAACAATTAACTTAGAACTTGGAAAATTCATGTATGAAAAAAAATGTCTAAAATGTTGAAATTTCCAGGGTGTCATGTGTGTTTTTTCTTGAATATTTCTATTTTTGTCTTGACTTTGAGGGACACATTCATATTTATTCAATGGTTCTATTGAATTTTATTAATTATTTTTTATTATTAATTGTAAAATTACTATAATGACCTTGTATACTGTTTGACTCTGATTTTATTTATTTATTTATTTTTATTAAAATTTTGTAGTGCTTTGTGTGATCATCAAGCTTTTGGCCTTTTATTGACATATAGAATAGTTTTTTTATAAACATAACAAGACAAAAAAGGCAAAAGTTATTTTAGGTTCATGTTGGCTAACAACCCTAAAAAATCTAGGGTTTCATGAAGGGCACCCATTCTGAAAACGAAGCATGAGTGATCCTAGTGTGGTGTGGATGACCACTCACTCATCATCCCTTTAATATTTATTCAGGTCATATTGTTGACATACTTTGGACGTGCATGTGATTTATTTTATTTTATTTTGTGCTTATTTGCAAAACTATCATTTTATTTTATTTTTTTATATGGAACATGTATCATCATGTGCTAGGACCGGTTGGTTCCCCTTATTATGTTTTTTGAAAAATCACATGCATTAAAAAGCCAGAAAAAACATAACATGAGCCAAAACTCTACAAAAACATCTATTAGAAATGGGATGAGAAGATAACAAGCACAACCAAAAAAAGCAAAAGAGAAATGAACTTAAAGGACGAGAAAATCCTTTAAGGATACAATAACAAACACAAAAAGACACTCCTCACCAAGGAGGTCGCGCGATGGGGCGTCCTGCATCGTTACTCTGGTGGCTAAAAAATTCAGGTTCTTCTTATTCTTAAGTAAATAAAATATTTTTTAAATCTTAATGGCATGCACTTTATTTAAAAAAAATATATATTTGTTATATTATATTCTATTCATTTTGTATTAAGTGATGCATTTGAATTTTACATAAATATTAAAATTATCATTAAAATTTCTAAAATAAAAAAAATATTATGATAAGACATTTTTATTTTTATTATAATTATTTATTCTCATTAATGCACATATCTCTAAATAGGAAGAAAAATAAAATTAGAAAAAAATAATTAATGTTTATAAAACCCCTAAAGATGATAAATAATTTGAAAAAAAATAAATGTGATAATTAATATGAAATGAAAGGAGTAAATTGTACAATTTTTATTTTATTTTATTTATTTATTTATTTATTTGATTAAAAGTTATAATATAATTGGGCTATTCCGACCTCCCAAAAAATATCTCAGGGTTATTTTTGTAATTTAATTGATATAAGAAAAATGAAATTAGACGTGGGAAACACTGATGCCTGGTTTTCTTATCATCATGCATGGTATACTGTTTGGTAGCAAACATTGCAAACATTGCATAAGAAACTTCCCTTTTGATTCCTTCCAAATTCCATGTGCGTACATGCAACAGACCATTTGACATTTCAGTCTTTTTTATAATGTATAATATATAGCCTTATAATTTCCTTTATAAAAATCAAGGTAGAATTATTTATAAGTTTATCAATTTGACCTTCTTTATTTTAGAATTTTTTTTAAAATACTTAAAATACCTTTATTGTCGATGACAAACCTGACAATAACACGAATATACAGGTGAGGGAGTAAATTTACCCCTTTGGTACCCCATGTTCTGGGACTTATGAATACTCGTGTTTGCACCTGAGCATGGGCAATGATGAACTCACCTCCGCTCTAATGCACTTTTCTCACCCGCAAACAATGGCCATCCCCAGGGGCGGATGGAGGGGGGGTCAAGGGGGTGCTTTGAGCACCCCCTTGGCCCCAACTAATCAATATTATATACATGTTTATATGTATATTAGAGGGACTTAGGGAGGAGTAGGAAATTGGAAGCACCCCCTCTCTCTTCTCATTCACTCTTTCTTTCTCTATATATATGTATATAAATAATTCATTGAATTTTTATTTTCATTTTGTGTTTGGAACAAAATTAATATTTATTATTTAGATGTTTTATAAATTGGTTTATATAATATAAAAGAATTTTTTTTCCAAAAAGATAATGTTTAGCTTTCATTTATTACAAATTAGTTTATATGGAATAAAAAAAATTACAAATATTTACCAGTTAAATCCGTGATTTTTATTAGTTAGGATAATATATATATATATATATTTAAAAAAAACAATACATTTTCTATGGACATCCATAGATAAGAAATCTATGGATGTCCAATTATCAGCCGTTAGATCATGATCCAACGGACATAGATAAACAGTAATTACTGTAGTAACTGTTCATCAATGTTAACAGTTAGATCGAGATCCAATTGTTTATAATGAACATCTATAGATTTTTTTTATCTATGAACATCCACAGAAGAATGATCCTCTTTAAAAAATATTTATAAAAAATTATTGTTTGGCCCCTTAATTTTATATTTTGTCTTGTATAAAAAATTATAAATGTATTGTTTTTTTTTATGTAACAATTGGATCGGCCAAACTACCATAAATATGTCGTTCAACTAATCTAATTATATTTTTTGAATTGAAAAAACTTCAAAAAAATTTTTTATAATTTTTTATATAAGCACCCCCTTTAATTTGTTTCTGGTTCCGCCACTGGCCATCCCTCCCTCTTTTTCGACACATTTGTGTTAGAATTGGAGGAGGCAAGTGCTCGCTTTAACATATTTGTGGTCGAGCATTTTTGACCCCTTGGTTTATTATTGACGCTGACACTGGTGTTAATGAGCAAGATTAATAGCATATTAATAATTTAAAATTAATTTAGATTTAGAAGTAAATATTTTAAAATATAAAAGAGTTTTTGGAAATATAATGCTTTGAGGACTTTTTATAAAATTGATAGAATTAAAGGGAATTTCTGTTATTTTTCTCTAAATTAAAATTTTAAAAATACATGGGCCACATGTACACATGAAAAACATACCTCAAGAGAGGAACTGAGGAAGTTTCTCAAACTTTTTAAAAAGTTAAACCTTTTTTAATACGTGATTAAATATCCTTAATTATTGTCATTAGTGGGGGCCCAAATTACCAGAAAGGGCCCCACAACCTCGATAAGAGTCAATGCCTCGGGGGCAAATCCGAGATTGCGCGCAAATCCCATGCCATTATGCGGAAACCAACGTGCCGGATTAATCACCGCCAACGTGCATTACTAGCCGTCCGATGGTTTGAAATAATAAAATATTATTCAAATTATTTAATAATCCTAGGTATTTTTATTCTAATATATTAGTGCATTTACTTTCTTTTTTTTAATTATAAAAAGAGTAAACTTACGTTTCAGTGGGGGAAAAAAATATATTATTTATACAACCTATCAAAGGAAGAAAAGATTGTTAATTTTTTTTTTTTTAAATGAATATGATAGATAGTTAGAGACTATAACCCTACAACGGTAAATTTTTTTTTGTCCCATAATTTTAGAGGGATGTAGATTATAATTTCTCCCACAAAGAATTTAGTGAATAATTATGTAATTTTATAATATTTCATAATATTTTTATAGTATTACATAATAATAATAATAATATTATTATTACAGTGTTGATGCTAGAGGGATTGACCAAATACGTCCGCATTCCCACCCACGCCCACAGGTACAGGTTGTGCTATTGAGTGTTTGGCTTATTTAACTACTTATCATGAAATAAATAATAATAATAATAATAATAATAATAATAAGACAAAAGGTGGCATTCGGTGTAGGGTGTTAAGAAAGGTACATTTGTATTAAAAAAAATATATATATATATATATATAAATAAAAAAAATCTCTTAAAATATCAATAAAAAGAAAAGTATAAGGTGTTAGGTTGTCTAGGGAGGGTCAATCTTTTGCTTTAAGATTTAACTTAGTTTTAATATTAAATAATACTAATATCATTAAATAGAGATCATTATTATATTAATAATAGATCTAATCTTTAACGAGGAGAGATCCATGTTAAATGGTCAAACTCCATGGTCAACCTTCAAATGTTAGATATAATTACATAAAGATATATTATTAGTATTTAATTAATAATTTGGTATATATAAAAAATTTAAATATTAGTTAATAGGAAGATATGTTTAGAGTTTGAGTTGCCGTTGCAGATCTCCCACTGATTTTTAGATAAAACAAATACTTTTTAATTTTTTTATTCCATTTATTTATTTTAATCATTTAAGCCATTTTTAAGAGTGAAAATTACCAAAAAAAAACCCTAACTTTATAATATTGCCAAAAGCACCCCCTTAATTTGGCAATTCCTAAAAATACCCTCATTTTAAAGTTAATGATTTTCAAACCCCCAAAAGTTGTAACCGGCTATAACAGAGTTACTTTTGAATTTTATAGACGAAATTGCCCCTCGTATAGGAAGTTGTGACAGTGCAATCATGTGTCCGGTTTGAGAGGGAGTGGGGCTTATTGTTTTGGGTAATCCCTAGAGACAACCATTACTGGCGCCGGTTGTACTTTTTTTTTCTCTCTTCGCCTCTTCACCTTTTCCATTTCCAAAATTGTCTTTGCCTGGGCATCCTTGTCTCGAAGAAGAACTTTGCGTTCTGCCATTGTTCGGAGAAGAATTCCATCTCAAGTATTTGGCATTTCATTAGCTTACGGTCTAAGGTATTAAGCCGAGGTGGACGCCGTTGAAGAAGTTGTGTTTATGGTTTTTTTAAACAATTCTGTTAGAAAAAGAGATTTTTCAGTGTTGTTTTATGGTTCTGTTTTTATTGGATAAAATTGAAGTCTGCAGGGAAATTCATTAGGGTTTTGTTTTAGTTTTCATTTTCGTCTATGTACACGATCGAAAGAGATTTTTCGATTGTTATGCTGTGCAATGTTTACAATATAGGTTCTCCCTTTACGTTGATATGGTTGGAGTTTTAAAATGAGGTTTTCGTTTAAGTAATGGGATTGTATTTAAACATTTGATGTATCTGTTTAACAATTGTTGTTTTTGTTTAAAATGTGAGTTTTCTGTTTAAATATTTATGTCTCCGTTTAAGAATTTAGTTTACCGTTTAAAAAAGTTTACTTTCCGCTTAAATTTGTTTGAATACTGTTTAGTATATAATTATTGTCGCAGGCTTGTGATTATGGCGGTTAACCTAGTTAATGGGCGATGCTACGGAGATGCCGGAGAGATGGTAAGTGCTTTGATAACTAGAGTTTTATAAATAGTGCTCTTTTAGTCGGGATTCTAACATCAAATTTTAAATCTCGACAGCGGAGACTATTCGACTATTGTGTCGATATGGACCTCGGCTAATCAGCGACTCTAGCCTACCCCCTTGTTCATGACACTGACACCCCAAGGCAGAAACGAGGAAGTGTCGACTGCGCCGCCTACGTCATGCAGTTTATCGAATAGCTGCTCGACGGTGAAAAGTTTCAGCTACCGCAAGCGGATAACCCTTACTTGCGCTTAAAGTATGTTACCCGCATACTTAAGGAAGGGAGTGCAGCTGACATCACTGAAAATGGGAATTCGTCGACGGGGGAGAAAAAAGATTGATATATAATGTTGTACAATAGAGTTACCGTGTAAATAACATTGCATATCATTTACATATCATAGTTTTTGTTTAAATATCTTTGTCTCTGTTTAAATTCTTAGTTTTATGTTTATTTTTCGAAGTTAACGTTTAAATAAAAGTGTCTCCATGTTTAAAAAATCATTGTCTTTGTTTATATATCTTTGTTATTGTTTAAATATCGTTGTCACTGTGTAAATTATTATAGTTTCTGTATAAATTTTATTTATTTACAATACCATTTTTGATTCTCAAAATGTTTAAGTAAAACATTTAAACGGCAATATCTCTGTTTAAATATCAAAAGTTGACACTAAAATAAGTTATTTTTTTTTAAATAATTGTTTATTTACAATGCCTAGTCGGCGACGGTTTCATTGCAAGATCTACGATTGAAAACGCCTTGAAAACATTATCCGATATCCAACGACAACACTTTAGATTGATCTAACAAGGAAGAAAAGCATGCAACACCGTTAGGGTCGCTATGAGGTGGAACGGGAGCGCTCGTAAAAACCGAATTTCTTCCAACACTTCAGTTTAAACAGAAAAGGTCAATGTTTTAAATGGAAAAATAAAATTTTTTAATGGTAACTAAACATGTTTTAAACGGTAACAAAAATATTTAAACGGTAAGTAAATAATTTAAACGATAAAGCAAATATTTAAACAGAAACAAAATAATTTAAGCGGAGAAAGAAATATGTAAATGGTAACGTAATATATTGAAAAGGTAAATAGGATAATTAAACAATAATTAACTTCTACGACTATATAAACATAAAAGAGAAGAACTTTACAAGAAGAAGAAATTGTTTTCAATAGGATACGACAATGGCACATAATTTGTCTCAACAATAAGATCGACTACAGCGCATTTGAAGATGGAGCAAACGTGACACATGCACTGGAAGTCAACCTAGTTTTCTACTAGACATACCGTTTTATGTTCATCGGGTGTGATAACCTTCACTCTGACACGGGAAATATCGAGACACCATCGCTCACATATCTCAGCTA
Organism: Dioscorea cayenensis subsp. rotundata; assembly: GCF_009730915.1. NCBI lineage: Eukaryota > Viridiplantae > Streptophyta > Magnoliopsida > Dioscoreales > Dioscoreaceae > Dioscorea > Dioscorea cayenensis. The sequence continues at coordinate 20,311,062 of NC_052486.1, read as the reverse complement.
ACACTGATTCCCAAGAAGTCAGCGCCGTGAACATTAACACTCGTCCCTCCCTGTTATATCTATCAATAGCACAAAAACTATTCATAATAGCACTACATTTTTATAAGTTGTTATTCTCTTCCTGCAGAATGATCAAACTGAGAGCAACGAAGAAATTCTCGCCTTATCAGGAAACCAATATAACTCAAATCGAACAAACCAAATGAGGTGAAGAAGAAGACGAAGAAGTAGAAGAACAAGAACAATAAGAAGAAGAAGATGCAATGAGTATTCTAAACTTTGTTTGACAAAAAGCAAGCAGGAAGGCAAAAAAAAAATGCACAATTGTAAGCATAAAGGTCGGACATGATGTGATTCAGCGGTATTTTTCCCACTATTTGCAAGGGCAAAAATGAAATTTCCTAACATGGACCCATTTCAAGTGACCGATAGGGGGGTAAAAGGGATTTTAAACTATAACAGAAGGGTTATCCAGGGTGTGCAAAAGTTAGAGGAGTTTTTAGCGATTTTTCAATATCATGAGGGGGAAACAGCAATTTTCCCTTTTTAAGATTATATTTTTATATATATATATATTAAAACTGTCTGCCTATGAATAAATAAAATGGTTTTTTTAATACGCGTTTATTGTGATTAATTACTCATATTATTAATATTTAATTAGAAATCTCTTACCTTATTTATTTTAATTGCAAATAATCTGAATATGATATTTGGGTTTTTTTATTTTTTATTTTTTGAATATTTTTTTAAGTTGTAAATATTAATAACAGAATGATAGTTCAAGTGTGTGTGTATAATTTTATTCCTTAAAATATTCTTAAATCATTTTTTTTGAAAAAGACTTAAATCGTATTCCAAAATAATAAATTAATATTCTTAAAATATTCTTTTGATAACAATGATACAAATAATACAGTGGATTTCATTAAGTATTAATATTATTGTGATTAAATTAAAAAATCTAAACAAAGCAAAAAATAATAATAATAATAAATGATAGAGTTTTCCCACTCTTTGTTGGATGGAAATTCTAAAATTTTTATTTCAAATACTTCAAGAAAAATAAACTAGTCTATTATAATTTAGATTATATTTTATAAAATAATTACAATTCACTTCAAGTAGATAAAGGTGAAGATTCACATAAATTAAATATGAGAAGTGCAATAAAAATGAGGAGGTGGTGAGGAAAAATAAACTCATAAACATGAATTAATTTATTCTAATTCAAATAGAAAAAGAGAATCTCATTCCGTTATGTTTAATTATATCAACAAAGTTTCCATTACACAAGTTATTCAATTTTAACTTTTTTTTTTCTATAAAGAAGTGCATAGTTAACTATAACTAAATTTGCAATTTACATGCAAGCTAACTTGTAATATATATATATATATATAGTTAATGAGGAAAAATAAACTAATAAACATGAATTAATTTATACTAAGTCAAACAAAGGAAGAGGAACTTCATTCTTATGTTTAATTTTTATTGAAAAAGTTTCCATTACATAAAGTATTTAATTTTAATTTTTACATTTTTTTTTTACTTTTAAGATGTTTTAGTTAAGTACATCTAAATTTACATGTAAACGAATTTGTGCTGCATACTTATGTATTTAAGAGGTGGAGAAATAAATTATAGATTAACACATATTTATGGACACTTTCTTTAACATAACTATTTGCTAATTGAACAAATCTTAGTAGAAATAAAGATTAATACAATGAAGTTTGTCAAACCATTTGAAGAATGGTGTTTTTATTATTATTATTTATTTATTAGGGAAACGAGAGGCTTGATTTCAAATTAAGCATTTGCATTAATAAGTAAAACAAATAAAAATCAAGAAAAAAATAAAATAAATCACAGATTTTAATTCTTTTATTGAAAAAACCCAATCTAACCTGAGGGAATAAATTGGCAAAATGAATAAGAAAATTGCCTTTTAAAAGAATTGTTTTTATTTTTTATAGAAATACGGAGAAAATATAGGTTCAAGCATCCAATTTTAATTTAGGGAAAGGATGGAATATTAACTCTTGTTTATAAAGGTGGCTAATTAAAAAATAATTTATACAGATAACTTTAAATCTTTCCACAACCCATAATAATTATGACTTTACTCAAGCTTAAGCTTAGATAACTCATTATGTAAAACAAGTCTTCAACATACCTTCACAAAGACATAAGTCACTAAATGGGATGATAGTTCTAAAAACCAGCAAATATATAGTGAAAAATACACACAAGTTTTTGAAAATTTTATGCATGACCAACATGAGCATTGCAAAAGTCAAATACCTTGTTCATCAGTGATAAATTTTTTTCCCTTCAAAATAATTATATTCTATATAATTAGATCTCTCACTTTTCTATTCTCGCTTATACTTTTTTTTTTTTTATTTTTTTATAACCTTGCTCTTGTTTGGGTGATAAGCCTTTAAAACTCGTTAATGCTAAAATAAAACTATCAGGGTAAAATTTTTGATAAGGCATCAAATTATGTCACTTTTTTATTTTGGGGTCCAAACTTCAATTTGAATCAAAATAATTACTCAACTTTAATTTTGTTTCATTAGAGGATCATCCGATAGATTTTGGCTTATTTTTGATAATGCAATATCATAAATTCTCTATTAGCATGTGAGATAGAATTAGCAACTGAACATGCAGCATGTCATATATATAATGACAGAGAATTTTGGGTATATGCATAATAAAATATAGGCTAAAATCATTCAAGTGACCACACGGTGAAATAAAATTGAAGTTTGAATCCCAAAATAAAAAAGACTATAGTTTGGTGCCATATCAAAAAATTTACCAAAAACTATCAACTAATTGAGCACACCCACTCAACTTTAGTGAACCCTCGCATGATTTCTAATTGATTAGTGAGCTTGCTTGGCTCACTAGTGTTAGGGATGGTCCATCGGTTAAGCAAACTCATATGGACTTATGTTATTTGGCAAAGATTGGGTAGGTATAAATAAATAATAAATTTAAAAAATGGAGGCAGAGGGAAGGAAGTTTTTTTTTGTTTTTTTTTTTTGTTTTTTTTTTGACAAATTGGTGATAAGCAACTTGAGAAGTTTCGAACTCGGGATCTCTCAAACACAAGCAAGATAGAAAACCACTAGGCTATGCTTTAGTTCTTTGAAAAGGGAAGAAAGTGACATGGTTAGGACCCTAATGAAATAAAAACATATTTGACTTATTAGGTATTTAGGAAATAATACATACCCAAATATTATTGAAGACATCCATATAAATATATAGGTGTTGGTTATTGAATTTGAGTTGCTGAGTTTCCAACTTGTTTGATGAACATATTTATTTATTGAATATAATTTGTTGAGCTTATATCTTATTTTATGACAATAATGACTTATTGAATTTGAGTTTGTTGAATTTAGATGACATTGGTGGAATACTTGACCAATTTAAGATTAATTTCAATTGAATATGCTCAAGTAATAAGCACCATTGGTTGTATTAATAAGTTAAATTCAAGTATATTGAATAACTAATTTAAATAAATAAAATCCATTAACTTAAATCCAATTATATATATATATATATAATACATTAACTTAAATAAATAAAATAGATTTTAAATTAAATACTAAAGAAAATTATAAAATATACAAAATTTTGAAAAAAAAAAAAGATAATCTCATCACTTACTTTACATGATGATTTTAACCACAACTTACATTAAACCAAACAGTTGAAAAATAAATACAACATTTTCATTTATAGACAACCAAACAACCATGGTGTAAGTTAAAATACAGTAATTTTAATTACATGTAATTTGACTTATAGCCCCATAGAATATGAGTGATCGACACATCCTTAATTGGATTCAAATCCAACATCCATACAGTATTTTCACACGTTTTGTACTGTATTCAATGTGATGAATAGTGACATCACATTAATACATTTACAACCATTTAATTAACATTCAAACAGTAACTACTTAATCATCACAGTTGAATCTCATTGGCACCTTTTTCCCCTTCCCAAAAATAAATAAATAAATAAACAACATCTCCACTTAACCCATTTTAGCAGAAGTATAATAGGATGGGCACTATTTATGTTACTATACATTTTCTTTCTTCTATATTCTCCTTTTTATTTATTTATTCTATTTTTATAATAATATTTTACAAACCACCCAAGTTGAAGTTATGTAATAATAATAATAATAATAATAATAATAATAATAATAATAATAATAGGTTCAGTAATCAATATTGCTTGGATGGATGTATTTGGAGGTAAGGCAAGGGAAGGGTTTTTAAAAACCAATGCTTGGGTAGGGGGTTTTAGGGGGAGGTTAGGGTTGAGAGGGGTTGATGGAGGTTTTAAAACCTCCATTTTTCTCAAGTTTCTCAACCCTCTAAATTGGAGGGTTGGGGAGGTTTTATATTTGGTCTTTGTTTTTACAAAAATACCCTTATGGGTTTCATAGAATTCCAAACTTAATTAAAGCTTCTATTTTCAGTTATAATGAGAGAATGCCTCATTCTTCTACTTTCCTTCTTCTCCTTAACCTTGGGTTCCGAAGAATGCCGCCGCCGCAGCCTCGAAGTCACCGGAATCGCTGTACCCCTCTGCATAAACTTCAATCGTGAAAGTTGGGAAGGTATTTATTTCGACAAACTTTATCTTCAATTAGCTCTAGGTTTGCTCCACCAATGAGTTGCTTACAAGTACTTTAATTTTCTCTAAGTTAGTTTTGATCCATTGAATAACAAAATTTTGGCTTTTTTATTTTTGCTTATTATTAAAGTATATATGCGTTTTTTTAGCTTCTAAATTTCACATTGAATAATTTCTATGCTGATTTTTTGCCATGCACATTGAAATTCACATTGAATGATTTCTCTTAGTTGATTGTTTGCTGTGATTAGTTGTTCCTTTGAGAGAGGGGGGGGGGGCATGGATGCATAAACTTGCAACTTGCTTTCTTGAGAGAGAAAGAGAGAGAGTTTGGTGGTGGTGTTGCAACTTGCAAACTGGTTACGGGCCATAAATGGACAAGAGAAGAAGAAAGAAAGAAATGGTTGCTTGAAGAATGAAAGAAAGACTTAGTGAATGAATTAATGCACTAATCAAAGCTAAAGAAAGAAATCAATAATGTGATATGCGTTTTTTTTTTTGGTCTTGCTATATCTTTATCAATCATTAAGATATCAAGGACATGGTTTGGTTGTCATGAAAATCTTCCTGCGACCATGCATGCTTCTTTGATATATTTCCCTTAAATGTTTTTTCTTAAGCTTTGGACTAAGTCTTTAATTGGAATCAATTTTTGCATTCATTTTAGCTTCATCTTATTTTATTTTTTAGTATAATGTTAGACGAGCTTGATCAAGGGAATTATAAAATACTAAAACTTGTTATATATATCAATGCATACAAAGACATTGTTATTGATGAAGATATTGGTGAATAGTAGGATTTATTCTTAAAGAACCATTCATTATGGTTTGGAAATGCAAAAGAAGATTATTTTTGTATGTTGTATCTTACACTATTATTTAATGTGTGTGGATCATGATGATGCTACTATACTTGCACAAGTTGATAGTAACAATTATATCAATGCACAAGTCATATATATCAATGCACTAGAGGAACACCATATCAGTCGGGAAATAATGAAAAAAACCATGGAAGGAGAGTTAATTAGAGATGCTATTGCAGCTAAAATGTGGATCATTTATAATGAATAATTTAAATAATAGAAATGTTTTCATGTTGTCTTAATGTATGTTTTTTATGTATTAACTAGTGGATACTTATTTGTATCTTTTTGAATTTAATGTGTGGCTTGTATGGATTCTTTTGCTATAGTATTAATTGCAATGCGAACTTAATGGGTACTTAATGTGTGTCCATTTATGTATGTATATATTTGCTCTTAATGGTAATATACATGGCGTCGCACGTAAATTAGAAGATACTAATTTTTTATTTTGTTGTTGTAGTTTGAGATATGCCAAAGAGAAAAACAAATACAAATGTTCATGATGGAAATGCCATGTGTGTTTGGAACTTTAGTATGTGTAAGATAATATGAGAAATGAAAGAGCAAATGAGAGAGCCAATGATTCATTGGGCATAAGCCAATAAATATATACAAATGTACAGATGTATGAGTTAGTTCCGCTGGTGTGGTTTGTGGGTTTTAGGGAACACTCAAGCACTCATAAAAATCTCACACAAACCATCAAAGAAAAGGAGACACAACATTGGTAACCTAGTTCGGCGTCCACTTGCCTACGTCTGGGGGCCAAGCCCAAAGATAAACAATCCACTAAAAGAGGTGAAAATAGATAAGTATAAACACTTGTCACTCACTCTTTCAACAATAAAGTTCACTACCCTTTCTAAATTGTCTAGTGTTCACACACTCTCCTCTACAAGTGATACGCCCAATCTCAGAGCAATGTAGCTTATATAGACGCCTCAATGTTCCAAATATAGCACATACCTCTTTTAGAATCTTTGCTGCTACTAATTTAAAAACCTTCCAAAATTACCTGTTGTAACTCCTGTTGTAACATGAATTGCAACATGGCCTTGATTGCTGACTTGACTGAGTTCTGGTTACGTTGCAAACGACATCAAGACCCATCAACCTCCCGGTCATGCTTAGTCTGAGTTGGTGCAGCCAAATCTCCCTATCCCGACTGCCGGTAACTAGCCTACCTCCTCAGTTCCTCATCACGCAGTCCCCTCGCAAGGGGCGCACGTCATTGTGCGTCTTTACGAAACTTGCCAAACTTGATCTTCAATTCAACTAAGGTTGGTCTTCAAATCTTCCCAAGAAAGATCTTCAATCAATCAACTCAATTATGCCAACAATAAGCATGTCTTCAAATCTTGCCCTAAATAGTCTTCAATCATCCTCAATAAGGTTTCTTCAAATCATACCATCAATAGTCTTCAATCATACCATTGATAGGTATTTCTTCAATTAAGCTACATCCATATTTAGTCTTCAATAAAATCACCCTAAATATGGTCTTAATATGATGTTGTTTTCAAGTTATAATACATTGCCAAAAATAGCTCCACCAAGATCTTCAAGATATTTTTCTCCAAGCCAAGATTTCTTGTCATGTCACCATGCTTTGTCATGTCATCATTTGTGCCACATCACACAGGTTGCTATGTCATCTTGACTATTTGTCAAATCATGCCAATAAAAGTGTGGTTGCACTTACAGTATGTATAAATGGTACTACGAAGAGATATAAAACATATATACATATACGTTATTTATATATTAATATGCCCTCTCCAACTCACGGTGGATTGTAAACTGAGAGTTTGAAAATTATAAATGAGTGGCACAGGAATGAGATACATCCATTATTAAACTTGGTTTGACATTAGGTGGGGGCCAATCATCAAATAAGTGCAAACTTGGTCTGCCACCTTATTAAACATTGTCTGCCACCAATGACTAATCTCAGTCACGTGAAGAAGTCTAGTGCATGTGAAATGGGCGGTGATTTCAGGATTTGAAATGATGAGACATATGTCTTTCTCGAGACGTTGAATGGCACATTGAAAGATTCAATTGGTTAGGATGTTAGTGCACTTGAATGGATTGGCCGGAGAAGTTGGTGTTGTGCGGTGGTCGGAGAGATGGTGAAGGGCTAAAAGAGAATAAACGGCCTTGACAGCGAAGGGCCGTCGAAGAGCAAGTCCAACAAGAAAAATGATCGGAGCTACAACTATTCGGACTGAATTCCGGCGAGATGAAAAGATCGGCGAAGAGCTAATGAAAAACTCATGAAGGTGGGCGAATCCTCAAATAGGCGATAGTGACGGCACGGACGAAGATGGGCGGATCCTTAGATCGGCGGTAGTGCCGGGGAGAAATTTTTTTTGTTTTTTTACTAACAAGAGATGGGTGGAGGCAAAGAAAAGAAGCGTCACATCCGGCGAAGGTGCAGAGCCGAAAAATAGTGACAAATCCAGCAGAAGAGAGAAATATCCGGCAAAGAAAGACAAATCCGGCAATTTTTGTTTTTTTTGTTTCTTTTTTTACTGACAAAGCCGGCGAAGAAGGGAAAGATCCGGCGAAGGGAAGACCAATTCGGCAAGGGAAGTTCGTGAGAACTTGCAACATCGGCCAAGAAAGAAAAAAAAATCCCAATCTGGCAAGGGAAGTTCATGAAGTATGACAACTCTTGATTGAGGTATTTTTTTCCTTTTGTTTAACTAATAGAAGTGAAAGTTAATATTTATATTATTAGACATAATCTTTTTACCATTTCTTCATGTACGCAGGTCAAGAAGTAGCTGAGTGGATGAATAAGAGCATTAGAAACTATGAGAAGTTGGTTCAGCTTTATGGACAAGATAGAGCAACAGGGCAACATGCTGAGACTACATCTGAAATGAGGCAAAGGCGACGTCCAAATTCAATAAATATATCTAGCGGTTCTTATTTAAGTGCGATTGATGACATTGATTTTATGGTTTCCCAAAACACAACAAACCTAGAAAATTTGGGGACAATGAAAACCTAGAAATTCATGATGATGAGCTTGGGGATGAATCATCCCCGAAGTTCCAAGCTTTTCTAGGTCAAAGAAGGTTAGAAGATCTTATAGTTGTGACGACGATGACAAGTTTTATACAGCGGCGTAAATGATGTCCAATGTATTTGTTTAATCAACAACGACAATAGTTGAAGTATCGAAGAATGTGTTAAATGTGACCAACGATATTTTGAATACATTTGGTCAAAACACAAATTCAATTAAAGCGTCCGATGTGTGGGCCATGCTTGTGAATTTAGGGTTCTCACAACCTTGTCTGAACAAAGCTTACTTGTTCCTCATCAATGATCCCAAGATGTTGGAAGGTATAATGGGATGTCCAAATGAACATCGCAAATCTTTGTTGTTGACTTCAATGGGTTTTAATCGAGAACCACGCGAATGAAAAAACAAAAGATAAACATCTATCGTTGGCGAAAATTTTCCTTTTGCATACTTATGAATATTAATCATTGTACTTATTATCATATTCTTATTTGTTACAAGTTTAAACAAGTGCGAAGGTAGACAATCCTGAATTTGACAATATTTTGGTTAATGTCTACAAGTGTGTTTTTTGGTCAATGTTGTAATGGAAAACCAAGGGGTATTTTCATTTGTTGTAATGGCAAAACAAATTACTTGCAAATGCTATAATGGCAAAACCAAGCGGGAGAATTTTCTTACTTTCATCATCTTTGTTGATTCCTGATTGTGTTTCTATTTGGTATGTATCAATAATGCTTAGAGTTGTGTGTGATAGTGAATCTTCATATATCCCAGGTTATAATGAGAATTGCTATATTGTCCTGGGACTCTATTTTGTTGAACATGCACTAGACATGCATTGTCTTTCTTGAGGTTCTCATTATCAATGTTTTTTTATTGGTTTTGATTAATTAAGATTTGGTTGTGTTTTTTTTTGTAATTTTTACATGTTGCTTTCTTTGTTTGTGGTGGCAAAAGGAAGTATGGCAATGTTGGTTGTGGTGGTTATTAATGCCCTAAAAGTTTCTTTTTTAATAGGATTTAGCAATTCTCCAAGTGAATACGTACTTGGTGGCCATGATTTGGGAATTCTCCCCTTTATGTCAGCCTTGATGATGCTATTAATTGCTTAATTACACCATTAATTGTTGAAACATCAATCTCTTCCTCACTTAGTCTAACTTTAATTAATTAATTAATAATAATAATAATAAATAATGATAAAAAATTAGAGAATTATATAAATAGGGAAATATTACTTAATCTATTAATGATATTGTTTAATAAATTTTATTACTGAAAATGAAATGTAATAACATTATTTTTTTAATTTTTATTAATCACAGTGGTAATTTAGTAATATATCATGGAACCTTACCTTCACTAACCTCCCAACCAAGCACAATAAGATTTCAAAATCTCAAATTACCTTATCTTCCATCCAAGCAAAGTATGGTTTAAAACATTCTTCTACTTTTCTTTTCCATACTTTACTTTATGAAACCTTCAAATACTTCCATCCAAGCAGAGCCTTAAGGGGAAAAATTTGGTTGTTGCAACATCCAAGTAACATTTGGTGTTAGACTTGAAAATGTTTGTTTAATGTTTAGTCAAAGGATAAAAAAATGTCACCTCTTTAGCTATTATAGAAAATATATTTACATGCATAGGGAGTGCTTCTATATATTTCTATTTTCTAGTGATATATTGTAAAATCAAGTAGGATTTATTTACACACACACACACATGCACATGCACATGCACATGCACATGTTCAGATGATTTTTTAAAACAAAATGTGAACAAGTTATGTCAGAGATGTACACAATCTGGAGTTAATACCTTAACATACTTCTATAATTTTTTATTTTTCAGTGATATATTCTAAAGTAAAATAAGTTACATATATACATATTTATGGGTTTTTTTAAAAATAAAATATGGACAAACTACGTCAGAAATGTACACAAGTGTGGAGTTAATACCTTAACAAACGAACACCCTACACAAAAACTTTGTGTCAATAGATCAAGAAGGGGGAGGGGCTACTGTTATAGATTCTTATTTTTCAATGATATATTGTAAAAAAAAGGCTTATATATATACATGTTCAGATGATTTTTTTTAAACAAAATATGGACAAGTCACGTCAGAGATGTACACAAATATGAAGTTAATACCTCAACTTACTTCTATAGTTTTTTTATTTTTCAGTGATATATTGTAAAATAAAATAGGCTATATATATACATGTTCACAAAACATGGAAAAATCATGTGATTTTTGTATACAAGTGTGGTGTTAATACGTTAACATGCGAACACTCTAAATAAAAACTGTAACACCCCTTTTTTTCCTACTGGCCTAGAAGAGACCTTAATCGTCTGCTCTTCAATAATTAGGCGGCAAGGAATGAGCTGTCAGCTCAATAAGTACTATATCTATACTATCATGCAGACAGTCATATAATGGCATACAATTAATAGCATATAAAAAATCATATCAATTAAATTTTCATAACTGGAAAATATAAACAATAAATCATTACTTGAAATCGAGAATGTCACTTCGATGGTTAAATCAGGAAAAGAATCAAACAGTTCATCATGCCAATTTAATGATCAAATTACTTACTCTACTCTGTACCATCATCTTTTATTCTGTTTTATTTACTTGGGTCCTACTTAACTTAGCTAAGTATATCCCATGGTCTAATGACTATACCTCTCCCTGAGCATGTTCTATCGTCGCCTATATGTATGGACATGCATCCCAATCACATCAATCCCACGTACTGCTATTGTCACCTATATATGTCACACCCACCCATTCTATCGAAGTGAATGTGGCACCTCATCAGTTAAAAACCCATTTTAATTGGAATCAAACACCACTACAAAACAAAACCAAAGTACAAAACACGATTGATAACTTTTACACAAACTACAAGTTCAAAAACAAGCATACAAGAAACATAAATACCCAAAAATGCGGGTACAACCGCTACAATACCACAACACAAAGAAATATAAAGGAAGGAGACCCATTACAACCTTGGACTCAACCCTGACTAGCTCTATACTCGCATATGCGATCTAGTAGGGTCCTGTTCATGCAACTGTGACACATTTCCGTTGGTTGATATTGGCTCATTAAATCTAATAAAAACAAATATAAATATCAATTGCTCAAATAAAGTTTCTAACCCTCACAAATCATTAAAAGCATTAAAACATAAAATTTGTCACAAGTCGTCATCAAATCAATTTTCCAAGAAATATAATTTTGTGAGAGGCTGCTCTCCCAAAAGCGATAACTGGGCTTCGCACTCTCATTACAATCCAAGATAACATGGTTTTGCATAACTAAAATATGAAATCGCTCTCAAGTCAATAAAATAAAAACACTTTCCGACTTAGCCACCTTCGCGACAAGGTTAAGAGCCATCAAGTTCTTCGTAATCTTAATGTTGGCCCACCGCGAATCTGTGTGGTGACTCTAGATTCCCGATTTGTATCCAATCAGGGCTCTACGCTCTCATTTGAACTGGAATAATAACTCAGCTAATCTACACACCACCTTAATAGGCTGGCCGTGATGACCTCCCACTGTAGTAGGGAAGGGATCCGTCCGATCACCATTAAAACTAATGGAAGCTCAATAATACAATACATGCATAATACCCGCAAAGTCTAGATCCATGACACCATCCCTATACTAGGAATGAAAACCAATTCCACACGCATTGATGGTAAAAGCATATCAATACACGCACATGTTTTTACAAATCATTTCAAAATCAAGGCATATGTAACCATTAAAATAAATAACTTAAATGGATAATTAAATCATCAGTGCAAGTATTTACCATTGTTGAAACTACCAATAATTATATAAAATGGATGTATTAATACAATTGGTATGGCATAGCAAACCACAAATAAATATAAATATCCTTTAACAATATAAATTGTTAAACATAATATAATGAAATAATCAAACAAAAATTTCCAAATATGAGCCATTAAGAAATTATTTCAAAATAATAGCCACTACCAACTCACCTAGTCTCCTTTGGGTTTCTCGCTACACTTGGAACTCTTTTCCAAGACTGAACCCTATCTAACAAGAAAACAGAATAAAATAAATAAAGACAACATAGTAATGATAGAACTGAACCCAAAAGTAAATAAAAGAAACCAATCAGACTGGCCTCCATATTGCATTTAAACCAACTCAAATTAGACTAAACCCTCTTGAACCAACTTGAACCAACCTCGATTTTACTTAACCAAGTTCAATTGAACCAATCAGGCTTGAACCAGTTAGGTTTAACTGAACCCAATTCTCATTGAACTGGTTCCCTGTATAATCATTGAACCAAATTCTGAATGAAGCCTAAATCAATCCTCAACCCACTTAACTTAGCCAAAACAATTCATGTCCAACCACAAACTCATCTTGATTTAATCAAACCTAGACCAAATCGACTCAACTGAACCCAACCACATCAACTTCAACTGATTAAACCAAACCTGCTTAACTTAACTTGATTGGGTCAATCCACTTAACTTGATTTGATTAAGCCCAACTCATCCAAGATGATTAAACTCAACCATATCAATTTGGCTAAGCTTAACCAACTTTATTCCAACCATCATCATCATCATCATCATCATCATCATCATCACTTCAACTTAATTAACCAAGAGTAACCTTAATTCTGGCTGCTACAATACCTATATAGTAAAGCCAAGAATTCCTTCACCATTTCAAGCAAAATATAAGTGTTTTTCAATACAATAATAATCTAATAACAACCATTTCATCAACACTTCTTCACAATTCATCATCTTCTCCAACAAATCACCCACACATACATACACACATACACACATTCAAACATATCAACTAAATAAACTATTAAAACTCTTACCATAGGATGCTCCACTTTGCCGAACTACCTCAGGCGATCTCCAAACCCATCTCCTCAAAGCCTCCCATTTTTTTTTTCTTTTTTCTCTCTCTCTTCAAACATTGTTGTGGCCTCTATTAAGAGAAGAAAACCTATCTTTAAAGCCATCGAGTTTCCACCATGTTTCTCTTTATTTTATTTTCTACCAAAATTCTCTTTCAACCTGTGATAAAAAAAATTTTTACAAAAAGGTCTATGAAAAATCACCAATGCTCCCTGAATTATAAAACAATATTTCCAAAAGATCCCTGCCAACTTACCTCTCAATCCTTAGTCTCCGGAAATATTTCAGACCAAATCCTTTTATTTACTTGTGAACCCAAAATCTTGCACAAACTCTCACATTTAGGTCTTTGTATTTTTCACTTGGATTCCTCAACAGAACTACTCTACAGGATAGTCTCATTGCAATTATGATAATACCTTGGACATCATTTGTGGTACCTTGTCCTGATTGTCGACCTCGGGCCTCTTTTTTTAATTATTGTGCATGCATTAGGGACAAAATGGATATTTATCACTAGTGGCATCTTTGCATGATTGCACAGTAGGTTGTGTTTGAAAACCAGCTGAAAACCAGGGGCAAAACAATCTTTTGGACCCTTTTTCCTTCTATTTTCTATTATTACGGGAATTTTGGTCATTTCATCTAAAAAAAAATTGAATGAGAGGATAAGAAACCAACATGGCTTTCTTTCTTTCTCTCATTCTTTCTTCTTCTTCTATTCGGTCGAACACCCTTCTCTTCATCTTATTCTCTTGAGCTTGGCAAGGCTTTGATCCAAGATTTCTCCTTGATATTTTCCTCATATTTTATCATTTTTGAAATCTTTGAAAACCTGCAAATAAACCTTGGTTTGAGTTTTTTTTAGGCTCAAATCGAAGCCAGTGTCGTTGTTATTCATTTGTGTGTATGTTTGGAAAGAAATTTGGTGATTTGGTGTTGTAAATCGGCAAAAAAACCATTGTTTAAGGACCAGTTCACTGTAGCAATACTATTGCAAACTGTAGTTACAATAACACCGAAAAACTTTGGTCTTTTCTTGTATTTCTTTGGTCCAAATCGAAACCCTTCTTACTTGGAATCCATTGGAAATAGTTTTACTTCGGTTTAAGGTCGTTTGGGGTCCAAAATGACGTCATTTTCCCCTAAAACCCTAGAGTTATATGTTCGATATGTAACATTGCATTCGCATGCATTTTAGTTTTCATTCTTGTGTTCATTGGTCCTTGGATTCTTTACTTGATTCTAGCTGAAAAAGCATTCTCCAAGGGGAAGAAAATTACCGACAAATGAGCGCGTCTCGAGGCGAAATGACTGGTTCTGTGAGTGGTTTAATTCGTAATTGCATAGATTTAATAAGAGTATTATAGTATTTATTTATGTGTTTCATATCATAATTGCATAGATATTTTGAGCATGAAGTTATTTGGCAAAAATAATTCTAGTATACTTATGCGTAAGTATCTTGAAAGAAACATGTTGACATGTATATGTATTTATATGCAAATGGAATATGATTTGACGTGTATTTTCATATTCAAATATTATATGGGGATTCCATGGTCCGATCTGATGGGAGGCGGCTTGATTAACCCTGAGTTTACCCTGGTCAAGAGGTGCGCGGAGCCATTGGCAGGGAGTTCTTAGATGTGAAAAACCCGGGGTCACCGCACGGGGATCTTAGTGGCCAACACCAAGGAAGGCAATATTTTTGAATTTTTAAAAAGTTTTAAAACACCTTAGTGGTCCCACAGCTCGTTGCCGCCACGATTAGCTCGGGAATTATTTGAGGTCAGGCTGTATTTTGAGCTGTGATCAATGTGTTGGAAAAGGTTACGTACTAGTACGATTTACAAATCATTATGGTAACTGTTAATCTGTTGAATACTTGAAACTCCTTTTATGTGTTATTATTATTGTGGTTGCTACTATTTGAAATACTTTATTTCTCTGTTATATCTATGTTGTCACTACTCATTGGGTAACATCTGTTACTCACCACTCTCCTTTTTTTTCTTTTCTCAGACTGCGACGTTGGACTGTGTTGTGCTGGGCAAGCAGTAGAGTGACTTACCATTTCCCCTTGTTTAGGTTAGTGTGCAATGTGCATATAAACTTTATGGATCCACTAGACTTTAGTTTTGTATACTATTCTTGTATTTGTATTTTTTTTGTTGTATTTAGAACCCTAGCTGATTCTGTTGTGGATTTTGTCTCTTTCATTAGTAAGTTGTGTTAGTAGGGTTGTTTTGAGCCTTACGGTGACTAGGAGGTGGGACGCTGTAGGGCTTGCTCTTTGTTATCGTGGCGATTACCACGTGCTCGGCTAGGGTCGGTGCGTGACATAATTTCCAACAGGTATCAAAAGGTTCGTGGCATTACAATATATATGGACACAGTACCTTGACACCCTATTATCACTTGTATAGATAGGTGTTAGCACTCCGTCGTCACTTATATGTATGTATAGGTGCAAATGGACAGGTGCAAGAAAGATCACAACACATAACATAAACCTTTTAGCGAAAGAACATACTCAACTAGGCAAGCATTAATCATCTACCTTTTTCCGATTATCCATATTTCCAATTTCAATTTTAATCAAATTTCATTCTACCACAATTCACATGGTTCTATTAATCGCTTCCAATCAATTTTTTTTTAATATTATCCGTGTTTTTCATATTGATCCCTAACATTTAATTTATTCTTGTTTCAATCTCCGTAAATAATTAATGACTATCTAAAATTTTTTTATTCAATAATTAAATTATTTTATTACAAATGTGGGCAATAGAAGAACTTTAATTGTAAATTTAGTTATAATTTTTAATTTCAGGGACATTACAAAAATTCTGTGTCAATTGACCAAGAAATTATGATTTTTGCATAAGCAAAAAAAAAAATCTCAAGATATTGTAAAAAAAAAACATTTCTAAAAGTATTTGAAAACCACAGGGAGCTGGATATAAATAAAATAATATACTAAGCTAAACATATAAAGTATGAGAAATGCTATATAGGCTGATTTTCTTGGCCGAAATCACAAGCTGAATAACGTGGTTGGCTACGTGGCAACCATGTCATCAGTTTTCTCTCTCTATGCTAATTAAAACAAAAAAAATCCCAAATGTCTCCCCTTCTTGGACAGAACGCCTTATTCTTCTTTTCTTCTTCCAAGCCTCTCATCTCTTCTCTGAAGCCTTCTATCTCCTCTCCGAAGCCGCAACTCCTCATCTCCTCTTTACCGAAGCCGCCGTACCTCATCTCCTCATCTCCTCTCTATCAGAACCGCAGCTCCTCATCTTCTCTCCGAAGCCGTCGCTTCTCATCTCCTGTCCGAAGCCGCTACTTCGATTTCTCTTGAGTGATCACCCTCTGCAACTTCAGCAACTTTAGTATTGCTGTGTTTAACCATCCATTTATCTAGAATTAGTTAATGTTTCTACTAGTAATGTAATGGTGCTTTGTGTTACAACCTCCTTATGAAGATTCTTCTTTTTAAAGTAATAACAAACCATGGGATAATTAGTATGAATGGATAAAATTTAATAACAGTCAAACTTTTGTTGTTTAGATTTGAAGTTGTTTTAGGGTAAGAAGAGAGGCTTTTCAGCTGTGGATGTTGAAGCAGGATGCGTTTATATGATGCAATAATGATAAATGAAAACAGAGGCATCATGAACAAGGAATGGTTCTTCAAGCAGCTGCCAAGCATATGCAGACCATCTGCTTTTAGATTCTCCACTGCCAATTGACCTCATCTTAAATTTTGAATCTCTTTATCATCTACTATTATCCACTTGCTACCATCAATGCCTGAGCCAATTCGCTACTATGGTTTGATAAATTTCACATTTACTATGTTGTATGACTTTTTGTAACAATAAATCAAACCGATCCTCATGTGTTGTTCTGTTTTCCTCAAAGTTGCCTTCAGTTTTTCATTTTCCTAATGAACAAAATGAATTACTAATTGTTGTTTAGTCACCATGAATCCAAGTTAAATTCTTTTTGGAAGAAAATGTTTATCAGCATCTGTGTTTTGTACTTACCCTTGCTGAAAAATAAATCTTGCTATGAAGAGATCTAAACTATCTCTCCTTTTTTTTGTAATTCATAATTGCAGCAAAGACATACTCTTTTGCTCCTCAAAATGAGAAATCATCAAAATAACAAACTTTTTTCAACAAAAAAAACAAAACAAAATAACAAAATAACAAACCATGACTCAACTTCTTTATAATGGACCTGAAGAATAATGATTACTCCACCAGTGGGAATTGCACCAGTGTATCAAACATAAATACAAGAGCAAGAAGAGGCATCACAAAGGTGTGTAAACTATGAAAATGCAACGAAATGAGCCCAACAGGCACTTCCTGTTAGAAGAAGAACTTCAGATAAATAGATCACAATTTTTTCAGCAAAGTCTCCCTGCGACTCTGATAGAGAGGAGATAAGGAGATGAGTCTCGGAGGCTTCAGAGAGGAGATGAGGAGCGGCGGCTCCGATGGAAAGGAGATGAGGAGATGAGTCACGGCGGCTTTGAGAGGCGGCTTCGTAAGAGGAGATGAGGAGGCGGCTCCGGTGAAAGAGGAGATGAGGAGATGAGTCAGCAGGTGGCTTTCGGGCTGAGAGAGGAGATGAGGACAGCGGCGGAGAGGAGATGAGGAAAGCGGCGGTGAGAGCGAGATGAGTGCCTGAGAGGAGATGTGAGGTTTCAAAGAAGAGATGAGAGGCTTGGAAGAAGAAAAGAAGAAGGCATTTTGTCCAAGAAAGGGAGAGGTTTGGGATTTTTGTTTTTTTTTTAATCAGCATAGAGAAAGAAAACTGATGACATGGTTGCCACGTAGGCAACCACGTCATTCAACCTGTGATTTCGGCCAAATAAATCGGCCTATATAGCATTTCTCATAAAGTATAAACTGATGATGAATAGTAAGAAAGAGCTTAAGATAGACAAGTGGAGTTAATATCTAGAGAGTGAGCGAAAAGAGGGGAGGTGGGTCTGGCCGTTGGATGTTGATCCAACGGCAATTAACATGGTCTCTAATGGGGAGGTTGGGTGGGCCGTTGGATCAAATGTTGATCCAACGGCGCCGGAACGCAGGCTCTCATAAATGGAAGGTGTAAAATTTGACAGGCTATATATGTAATTTCAAGATTGTGCAGGGGTATAAACGTAAAAAAGGTCTCTTTTCTTTTATAAATAAATCGAAGGGCTACTCCTGAGGGTTCTAGGGTTTTGGTCGGAGTTCAAGCTCTTCTCGCATCAATGGCGGACGATGACTACAATGACATGGATATGGGGTCAGTTCTATCTCTTCATCTTCCTTTGAATCCTATTGTTGTTCCTTGTTTTCTGTTTGCCGTGTTTTTCCCCAATTGTCCGGATGCTGGGGTTCGAGGATTGGTGTTGTTCTGTTGCCCTTTGTTTCTAGGGTTGGGGTTTTTGATTATTAGTTATTTGGCTTTCCAATTAGTTTTATGTTGATGCGTTTGATCAAATTTCTAATCTTTCATCGTTTTATAGCATGGTTTGATGGTTTTGTTGGATTTTTTGGATGGATGATCGGTATTTTGCTAGATTGAATAGGTGTTTTGTTCTTTTTTCTAATTAGAGTAACATTTGAGGATGTTATTTGTTTTGATTAGACATTGTATAATCGAAGTTGATTTTCAAGTAGTAGTAGTTGTTGAAACTAGCACCAAGATGAACTTGAAGCATGACCGGATTGCTTATATTTGCATTGATTTGACTGTTTAAATGCTATGTTAGACAAAGCATTGGAATTTTTCATCCAAACGATTTTGTATCACATACGAGTCTGTTCTTGGTATCCAATCTTGTTTTTAATGTAATGCCTATTTATAATTGGAAGTTTATGTTTCTTATTGAGATGGTTTAGTGTAGGGGCATATTACTTCATTTTATCCCATGCTGTAACAATATGCAGTATAAAGAGTGAATGGTGAAGTGTAGTAGGCTATTGCAACTTTATTTTGAATATAAATTTTGTCTAACAATTACTTGTATCTGGATTTTGTCATGGGGACCTTACATTTCATGTCATGTGTTTGAAATTAAAGAAGGTGTTTTTGTATGTTGGCTAAAGTTGTTTATATTAAGTATTTTATAAGACTCTGTTTGGGCTGGTGCCTTTTGTATGTTTCTTCCTCCTTCCTTTCATCACTTTTAATCTGGTTTGCTGAAAAATATGCTGCTAAATATCATTATTATATGAAATTTGACTTTTATGTAATACTTTGTTGTTTTTCTAGTTGTTTATGCATTCATTGCAATTTCATCAATATTTTTGGTAATGTAAATGAATCTTACCTTAGTATTGCTAGATATTGTTTGTGTGGATCGTTCAAGAAGGAAACCTGATGATGATGTTCATAGAAATTGCTCACTTGGATGAATTATAATTTATGTACCAATTAGGATTAATGATTAAATGCTCTAGTTAGCTTGCCCATGATAGTCTTTTCAATATTTATGCATGTTGGGAATGATGATGAGGCAACTTAAAGTATAATATTTCTACAGGTCCACAATTCTTGAGGTGCAACAATGGTTAAATTCTGCTAAATAACAAATTCTAATTTAAAATCCCAACTTTTAAATGTGCCAAAATTTTTCACAATGTTTTTATGAATTGGTCAAGCTAGTTCTTGAAATGGCGTTTGCGACTTTTCTTAATTAGTATGTATATATTGTTTTCGAAATCTTAGCTCCCTCTTGACAATATATATTTGTGCAGGTATGAGGACGAGCCCCCAGAACCTGAGATTGAGGTATGAATCTAACTCTTAACACTGCCTGCCACAATACTAAGAAATTGTGTAACCCTGAATCCTTCATTTGCAGGAAGGAGCAGAGGAGGATGTTGAAAATAACAATGAAGATGTTCCTGATGCTTTTGTAGGTGCAGAAGGTGAAGAAAAAGAAGAGCAAGAACCAGTTCAACGGCCTCGGAAAACATCAAAGTACATGACAAAGTATGAGAGAGCAAGAATCTTGGGCACACGTGCACTACAGATCAGGTTTATCCTTTCGACGGTTGTATCTGAATGAGTTCAATTATTGCTTATTTATAGACATTCTCATGTTCATCCATGTCAACAGCATGAATGCGCCTGTGATGGTAGAGCTAGAGGGTGAGACTGATCCATTGGAGGTAATTCTTACGTCATCCCCTCTGATTGGGTTGATTCTAATTCAGGCCTACCTCTAGGAAATCTAGACCTGAGAAATACAATCGCATGGTTCTTGATTTTGGAATGAATACCTAAAACCATGCATTCCTTGCTTGGTTCCAATGCTTAAAATACTGCTCCTTCAAAGTAGTTTCAATTAATGTGACCCATTTACAGCAATAGGTATAAAGTTCAGTTCTCTAACTGTAGCTTAAAATTGATCATAAACTCCCTTGATCAGGTTTATTTTGACCAGAGCATGTTATTCTAATGCCCTTGGGTATAGTAATCTTGTTGGCATCTGTGACATCCAATTGTTACCGAAATCACTGTTCCATGTCTATCTTTGTCTTGTAGCTTACAGGTATAAGCCAAGTTCTTTATTCATTAGTATATAAGGCTTGGAAAACTTACAATTGCACTTACTTGGAGGAGGAAGAAAGTGATTGCATTTTGTGAGCCTCGTTTATGTTTTGCTGGTGTTTTGTTGGTTGTTGACCTATAATCTCCAACCAAACACCCCAAGCATTGAACTTAGATTGTGGTTAACGCTAACCATACAACTCATTCCCTGCCCTAGAAAAGAGTGGGGTGTATAACTAGATAAAGTTTGTCATGTGTAAAAATTATGTGGTTATTGTCCTTGACAAGCGATTGCTTATGGATCTTGTATGAATATTTGAGGCCTTACTCATGGTTAATTTGTTTATTATTTTTTTGTTTCTTATGATGGAATTGAGTATGGAATTATTCAATTTCTCACCAAGTAGTGTGTCTTGTTTCAAATTAAAGTTCCACAGTTCCCTGTTATTAAATATTGAAATATGTCTTTGCACTGATTGTTTTTATAAAAAAATTTCAACAATGTATGCAAGATCACACTAGTGCCATTAATTTTATTTCTCTATGCGTTTTCATTATTGTGAGTTATATTTTATTAAAGCTCCACGTCATATTCAATTTAGAGTTAGTCATTGATGCACAGCTTACTGTTACCTCGTGCAAAATTTAGATCGCAATGAAGGAACTCAGGCAACGCAAAATACCATTCACCATCCGCCGATATCTACCTGATGGAAGGTAAGCAATCCAAATTACTCATATCCCTTTGTTCGTTTGCTAAACAAGTGAGTTTCTATACACGCATCGTCATCACAATCACATCAACGTTTTTCCACAGTTATGAAGATTGGGGAGTTGACGAGCTTATTGTGGAGGACTCATGGAAGAGACAGGTCGGCGGGGACTGAACAATTCACCAATCATCACATAACAACAATGCAGCAGAAACTTTTCTCATAATGATATAAAATCCACTTACAACTATGCAACCAGTTGCTCTAAAAACCATGCTCAGTTCTTTTCAGAGTTCTGTATGATACAAACTCAGTTGTAGTACTGACAACCACTGGTTCATGAACTATATCTGTTAGTATCAAATGAGTTGTGGTTTCATTTGATTTATCCGCAGTGTTATGTGATGGTTATGACCTATTATTGTTGCTGTTTAAATGTAGAAGTTGATGAAAATTTGGGAAAAAATTTATGTACAGTGTGATGTTCATGTGAATGTGCTTGTGGTGCTTGTGGTGATGCACTGATGCTCATGTGGTGCAAACAAACCAGGGAACTTTTTGAGATTTTAATTTTTCCTCATTAGTTTTGCATATATTTGTCACTAATTTTTTGAGTTTTTAATTTGTCTAAATGAAACTTACATTTATGCATTTTCCAGGAAAAATTCTTATCCAGACCTGCATTGCCCGTTTGCCACTAGACGTATACATTTTTATCTAAGATTTTTTTGTTTTCAACTCTATATTTAATTGAATTTTTTTTTTTGGAGTTTTATAATTATTAAAAATTATTATAAATGAATGCCTTATGATTGTTTTTAGTGGAAATTGCCAAAAAAACCCTTTAAGTTTGTAAAATTGCTAAAAACACCTCGTTAATTTTGCAATCTCTAAAAACTCCCTCCTTTTAAACTCTATGTTTTTCAAACCCCCAAACCCTGTAACGGATGTGAACGGAGTGAGTTTCAAATTTTATGACTGAAAAATGCCCTTGCATAGTGAGTCGTCGGGTCTGCACCATCTCGCGATTTGAGAGAAAGTGAGTGGTTTTTCCGTAGGGGTAACCCTCGAGAGACAATTTATTGGAGCCGTTTACTTGCTTTTTCTCAACTCGCTCTTCACTCTTCCATTTCCAAGTCGTCTCCCGAGTTGTCTCTACTGCGTGAAAGCCTCCTGTATTTCTGCACTTTTTCCTTTCCACCCAGTATCTCAAAGGAGAAGTCCCCGCATGAAACTAGTTGGCATTTCATCGGTTTGCAATCTAAGGTATTGAGTATGGTTTTATGTTAACTGACTTACATAAAGAAAGATTTTTTTCGGTTTTGCTTTTGTGTTCCCTGCTTTTTGTTGGAAGATATCGAAAGTCTGCAGAGGGATTTCTCAGCGGGTTTTGTTAGTCCTAGGGAGATTTCTCGCTAGGGTTTTGTTTTTGTTTTGCATTTTCAGTCCGTATACACTATCAAAAAGTTTTTTCGATTGTTATGATTTGTGTAATATTTATTATGTACATTTCCCTTCATTTGATAGTGGTTGCAGTTTTACAAAATGAGGTTGGCGTTTAAAAAATGAGATGTTCACGGTTTAAGTTTTGTTGTCTCTGCTTTAAGTATTCTCGTCTCGCTTTAATAAGTTTGGGTCTCTATTTAACATTTGATATCTTTGTTTAATAACCGAGAGGTTACCGCTTAAAACCTTAAATTCTGCGCTTAAACTTTTGTGAATCTTGCATGTTGAATGTGTTGTTATTGTCGCAGTCGGTGATTATGGCGGTCAACCTAGTTAATGGGCGATGCTATTTGACACCCTAGTGGAGACTTTAATCGAATTGAAAAATAACATGACCCCCTCGACATCTGGGAGATTATTCGACCGGACACCGTTTGCGGCGCATCGAGATGGAAGCTATATACCAAGAGAGGACCCTTCTTGATTCTCTTTTGCAAAATGGTATGATGGTCGCACCAATAAATTTCAGGATCGGGAAAGCTCTCGAGTTTCGCGACCTCAAGATGTGGCCCTCGTTCTTGGTCTCGTTGCGATGAGCGCGCGAGCTGGTCTTCGCAAGAAGAAAACCCGTCGGCGTCGAGGGGAGGTATCTATCAAAAACCCACGAGAGACACGAGACTCCATCAAGAGCACTCGTGCAACTTGTTCGACGGAGGGGAGAAGAAGATAATTTTTGTCAAACTCCCGATGGTGTACCTCATGGGTGCAGCTCTTCTTCCCAACATCGTCATGCTCGGTTCCGAACTCGATCGTTGATTATGTCGATGATCTACCGGGCCATGGGGCGATACGACGTAGGCGCGAGGCTGACGCCAAGTGGCTTATGGAGGATATTCCACAAGCGGCTGCTCGAGTGCAAGATAGATGCGCCGGGAAGAAGACCAACACAGGGCACGATTAAGGGTTGCTCTGGCGCGCTTAACGTCCCGGTTTTTACTGAAAGTGACCGGAACGAGGGAAGAAAGTCCGCTTTCGGCAAGATCCCAAGGATGTTGTGCTACGGTGAAAGTAGTCTACGGAAGCAAGCTGACTGTAGAAACCAAACTTGTCTTCGCTCGATGGAAAAGAGGTAATAAATCATGGACATGATGTTTAACATAAGTCTTTAATGTTTAAACATTTTATTTAGCGCTTAACTTTTAGTATTTACCATTTAACTATTATTCATACTTGGTTTAAATATTTTTGTTCTCCGTTTAATTATATTCTATAACGTTTAAATATATAAACACCTGTTTAAATATAGTTTTATAGTTTAAAATGAATGATTTCAATTTGAAATTGTTTGGTTTACATATGTTAGTTTCTAAAATGTGGTTCCGTGAATCGTTTGAAGAAGAAAATATTCGTTGGGGCGAAGCGAGATGGCGGATGCTATCTGCTCCGAACCACTTGCTCGAGGCGGGATGAGAGGGGCAGACCTCATCGCGTGCGCACTGGGCGCCTGCTCTCCTACTTCCGACCCCACCACGCGCGCAGTTCCTCGACGCCGGAGAAGCCCTCCCCTACCCCGGCAGATCGCAACAATCCCCCACCACGACAACGACAGGTCCCCCGATCATGGCGGCCTCGGCCATGGCACCCTCCGACCGTGGCAGCCCCTACCTGCGACGTCAGAAGATGTCACGCAACTCTTATGCGAGCATGCCAGATATTGATGATCGAAGTTTCTCGGCTTGTCGCCGTGTTGAGGCACTGGAAGAACGTTCTCACCAATTTCGCGCCGATCCCTCCAAAGAACCCAAGCACCGAGCGACGCAGGCGTCGGGATGTCGACGCAGCGAGCGATCATCGGGAAGGTCGTTCCAAGGCGGCCACATTCGAAGAGACTTGCGAAAAAGAGGAGAACAATATCGCCTTTGTCTCCACCGCCGGGCTGACGATGAAAGCAATAGCAACACCATCGACGGTCGATACTTCTTCGGAGTCCGTCCGCGCTGATGACATGGCGTGACGGTGGAGGACATCGTAGATGATGTAGCTGTTACCGCAGTTGAGAAGGTCGTTAACTCTCTTCTTGATGAAAACCTCGACCCGGTGGAACCGGCTGCCGAGATTGCGGTATCAAAGATGGACACAATCCCTGAAGATCAAGAACAAGTTAAGGGTGTGTCTCCCAATGATAATGTTGTCATGGTCACGGTTGAGAAGATCGTTGAATTTGTTGCCATGGCCGTGGCGTGGCCGGCATACACATCAGCGGGAGACACAATCCCACCACAACAAGAACCATGTAAGGATGTGTCGCATGGTTGATGCTGTCGCTCGTTGTCCCGCGATCGAGCCGACACAATCCCACAACAAGAACAACCATGTAAGGATGATGTGCAGGTTGATCTTTGTCGCCATCGTCCCAGCATCGAAGGAAGATGATCTCAAGACCCGACCGAGCAACGAGAGAGATGATCAAGGCCAATCAACAATGGGACTGCAGCTGGCTCGGAAAGCTTTTATTCGAAGAAGAAGAAATGGGTTGGCACGTCGCATCTTAACAAATCGAGCGAGGAGTTGATGAGGATCTTCCTCAGCGCTCTATGGACAGGTAAGTTTAAAGTTTTTATGATATTGTTTAAAGGTTTTATTATAGTGTTTAACGATTTTCTAATAGTGTTTAATGCCTTTATGTTATCATTTAATTTGTCTACTTAACGTTTAATTATATATAATATCATGTAACAATTGATAATATCATTTAAATATTTACAATATGGTCTGTATTATATCTCAGTATCGTTTAACCTCAAAGACTTGTCAGTGGTGGAAGAACGACATTTGTCGGCCACCACACGCGACAAATTATACACTGCTTTGAGGGGAAGGAGATGGTCATCGATGATGTGATGGGACGCTTTCGTATGCATAATACAAAAAGTCGATGAGCAAAGAGCCATATCCTCTAGAAGCAAGCGCCTCCATCACCCTCGGACAGCTTACTGTCGTTTATGTCAGCGGGACTGACTACGTGAAACAATTATGGCTATGGTCGGGGATGTCTGTGCGCAACTCGCATGAAGTTCAAATTATCATCCTCCGATAATCATGAATGGCCACTTCCATGTCGTCAGTCACCGACAATGATAAAAAGAATACAGCATTATTCTTCAGCGTCCGGATACGATAAGGACGCGTTGACATGGTAAGTTTTTAATTACGTCCGATTAATATCGCTTTGATATTTAATCGGTATTCTAATCTCGACTTGCATATCTCGACAGAGGAATCTATCTCGACAATTGTGCCGATGCATGGAGTTCGGGCGAAGTCGGCGACTACAGCATCCTCGCCATGACGACTTGGAAACCCCACGCCCAAAACAAGGAAGCGCCGATTGCGCGGAGTCCTACTCATGCGGTTTATCGAAAGCAATTACTTTGAGGGTGAGAAGTTACGGCTCACCGCGAGACAGTGCGTTCCTTACCTCATATTAAGGTATGTTACCCGTGATACTTAAGGAGGGAGGCGGCGGTGTCCCAGTCCATGCAAAGGGGGTCGCATAAGCGGGTTAAATTTTTGTTTTTGAAGAACATGTCCTCAGTATATCTCAATGTCAATTTTGTTTCGAATGTAAACCTCGGACAAATTCAATTCATTGTTTTTGTTTTCGAAGAACATGACTTGTATATCTCAATGTAAATTTTGTTTGTTTTTAATTGTAAAGCAGGTAAAATGCATTCAGTTTCATTTCATTGTTTAATTTACGTTCTAATTGTGTACATTTTCAGTTTCATTGTTTAAATATACCATATATCATTTAAACATCGGCCTCAAAATATTTCAAATTACAGTAGTATCCGCTTTAAAAATAACACCTGCCTCGCTTTAAATAAATGCATTCATTGTAAAGAGTAAGAGTTTAAAATATGGAAAGTTCCGATCGATCATCAATAATGTTTAAATATGGCGACCGCGTCATGAGAATGCTTTTAAATATGGCAGCCGCGTTCATTCAGTTTCATTTCATTGTTTAATTTACGTTGTAATTGTGTACATTTCCGTTTCATTGTTTAAATATACCATATATCGCTTTAAACATCAAATTGAAAATAGTTTCAAATTATAGTGTTCTCTGTTTAAATACATTCAATTCGTTGTAAAGAGTAAGAGTTTAAATATGGAAAGTTGCCCATCAATACACAATGCTTTCCGCCATCGTCGTCGTCTTATTTACAATGCCTAGTCGTGGCGCATAGCTTTCATCAGTAAGATCGCGTTGTCGACCGGGATCCATGGCGCTAGGCCGCAATGTAACTTCGTGACATCAAACGCCATGCGACTCGATCCTCTTTCGCCCAGGTAGCCCAGTCGCCTTCGTCACAGCGGTGCGCAGAACGAAGCTCACGATTTCGCCCAAGGCACAATAACGTCCGGGTACGGGGAATATAGCTTCCTTATGACGCCGGCTTGTAATTGTCGACGTGAAGTCACCCGCTAATAAATCGATATACGCTGGTCTGCATCGCATTATTGCGCTAAGCGTGTTTGCAAGGGATACCATAAACTGCCACCTTCGACACGAACAAGTTCGAGTGGCGAGATCTACGGAGTTGTCAGACCGGTCGATCACTTTCGTAACGATCATCCGACACAACGACCAACACTAAGATTTTGGTTGTCCTCAACAATGATCTCTACCTTGAATGTATGTCCGGGCATAAGTAGGTCTCCCATTTGTTCGCTCGCTCACGCTACATAACATGCGCATCAACTTGAACACGCAAATAAGGTTAAAACAAAGACGATGATGGTTAAATAATTGTGAAAACATGTTTGAACATTATTGTAAATATTTAAACGAAAGGATTAATATTTAAAAGTCGAGTAAGTGTAATTAAACAAAGATTGAGAATGTTTAAAAGGGTGACACTAAATGTTAAGTGTAAACCAACATTCGCAGACCCATGGAGTTTCCACCATTTCGTCCACCGGGTAAATGGCGAGTTTCCTTGACCCAAGCATTGAACGACTCACGATGTTTGAATACATCTCACCCCCAACCATCACCTCGAGCAGATAATTCGACCAATGTGCCATATCCGAGTTTATTAATCAACCGTGATGAGCTTCGCGTGATGTGGCTGGCGCATCTCATTCACGGTATCATCGAAATCTTTAGCCGTGGATGCCTTCCCAAGTCTTCCCAAGTCTGACATTGGCTTTCATAAAATTGGCCTCCAAATGTCGAAGATAGTATGCATATGGCGAGCAGGAAGACTCTGCAATTCTTTGCCACAAGGCCCTCGATCCGTCCGACACGAAGGTAATTATCCTGAGTAATCTCCATCCTCGTGATAAGGCATCGCCTAACTTAGATATGAACGAGTCCAATTGGCATCGGTCTCGTTGTCGACCATCACAGCAAAGGCGGCGATGGGAAAACCATTGTTTCCATCTTTCCATGTGGCACCCAAGATGGGGGACCCGATATTTTTCCAAGGAGGTGTGTACCGTCGAGAAACAGTATAGCCGAGCGCAAGACCCTCTTCGAATACCACAATCCCGATCGCACGCAGCTATGGGTTGTCTCGACCACCTTATCCACGCGAAGCAAAGCGATAAGTGAGTTGTAGATGTCGGCGCCGTCGAGGACCACCCGCGTGCTCTTTTTCCAACCAAGACTACTTGTATGGTATGTGGACACCATGTCTCGCCATAGCCATGTCCTCGAATGTCGATGGCGCTCATACGAGGGCGATCGCCCGAAGCTCTCGAATCACTCGTGCGCTAACCCAGTTTTTGGGCGCTTTCGGATGTGACGTCAACCTATGCCACCACCGCAAGTAGTGTGATCGGGTTGATTGTCTTGATTCCCGAAAAGTATTTTTGTTGCACTCTTTTGATGCGTGAAAGCATGCGCCAAACGCACAACCATCAGGGCAGCATTCCATAGTCACCCGATGTTTTTCGTTTCTCTTATGAATTTGAAGTCAAAATCCTTTTGATTGCATGATTTGAAGTCACATTCTCGAAATGTTCGACACCGTCAAAACGTTGTCCGATATCCAATATGACAGACTTCGAATGATCCGCCGAAGCAAGACATCCCAGCAGTCGCCGTGAGTCAGCCATGGGGACGAGCACGGAGCACTCGCCGGAATCTGATCCTTGCCAACACTTCAGATCAAATGAAAGATCGATATGTTAGCGGAGAATATAACGCTTTAAGTGATAATGTACAATATTTAAACGTTAAATTAAATACTTAGCGAGCTAACTAATAACGTAAAACGACTAGTACTAAGATGTTAACCAAAGTGATTTGACATATTTAAACACTAATGATCCCGCATACAACCGGAATAATTAAAAAGAAAAGGAACTTACAATCGAGTAAAAACTACGCTTTTCATTAGATTCGACTAATGGCACATTTTCTGCTCTCGATGACAAGATCAACTTCTGACAGCATTTGAAGATAGAGTGCACGTGACACATCCATCCGAAGTCAAGATCGTTTTTCTATAGGACGCTTTTATATCCATCCGAGTGATGAACTTAACCACTCGACAGTAGAAACTCGGTGACCCTATCGCTCACATATCTCACTACACCAACTCCTCAAAGTCGAGCCGGGTAGACATTAGCACTCTTCCTCCCAGTCAATCTAGCAATACCACAAAACTCTCCATAATATCGATCGAGAAAACCGAAATCGTACTAAACCAAATGAGACGAAGAACAAAAATAAGTCAAGAAGAAGAAGAAGAAGAAGAAGAAGAAGAAGATGTAAACAACAAAGCGGTCGAATAGGCAAACAAAAAATTTGCAGCAATGCGTAAAGCGA
>NC_052486.1:20245908-20279944 GCF_009730915.1 Dioscorea cayenensis subsp. rotundata | reverse complement strand
CCATAGAGCAAAATTATTATTTCCTTCAAAATCATGCAATTCATTTCGCAAGGTTAAAGTTTGACTAGCAACTACTTACACGGACATTAGTGCCTTTCTTACTGTTCTTGGATTCAGATTTTTTGTAAAATATATAGTCCTTTAGGGTTTTCCTTCGGGGGTTTGAAAGGATTGGATGTAGTATCTTCTGAAAACCTTGATATATAATTCTCCTGGACATCTTCTCATGATTTTTTCTAAGGATTTCAGATGTGTGTTCTTCGATTTTCTCCTGATTTCATATTAATTCAGTGTATACAAGAAGCATGATAAAAAAATATCAGATGGGGTACCTCTCACAGTATCTTCATCAACAATATACATGACATTGTGATAAATGACCACAGGCCATTTTTTGCGTATGTTTCTGGCCAAAATATCTTAATAGAAAAATTTTTCCAGGATCTTTTTGTGGCAGATGGTCAAGGGCTCCCGCGCTCAGTGGTTGAGAAGGAAGCAAATTTAGCTCAGCAGGTCTTAGACTTGTATGCAATGAAGGTAGGTAAACTGAACCTTGAACTTATCAAACAGTTACACAAGTCTGAATATTTTTTTTTATGTTCTTCTTCCAGACTGAAACTATAATAGAAATGTTGAGGAATGTAAGTGAACAAGTTTCCGATCTACCTTATCATAATAATCGTAGGACCAGAAGTGCAAAAGATACTTACACTCTTCTACGCATACTCTGCCATAAGAAGGACAAAGATGCCTCTAAATATTTGAAATTGCATTATCAGCTTCCCAAGTCTTCAGGTAAGAGCTTCCTCAGAGCTTTATATTTATAGTCAAAACAGTCACAAAGATTCAGTTGCTTTAAATTTTCTTTGAGAAAATTTCTTGCATGCCCCCACAAAAATGAGTAATTGCCAATATGCGCTTGTAATATTCATAATTGCTTGCATACACTGCCAAAACGCTTATATTTGCTTATATACTCAGTTTATATATCCCAATGGTTGAAAACCAACTTGTAAATTTTATAAAATAACAGATTTTTCCTTGACCTTCTGTCTTTTCTTTCCCTCTCCCAAAATATAGTTAGAGAAAAGCTTTTTATATTCTTTTTCATTGGCTCCTACTTATAAAACAACATTGCTTTTTGCATACATATAATAGCAATTACTCATTTTTGTATGGGTGTATATAGGAAAGCAAAACAAATTTTCTTTATCTATCATTTTTATGGTGTAGTTGTGCTTTCGGTGTTTGAACTATAGCTGAAAATAAAGAGTTTGTTTTACTAAAAGGATCAAGAAAGAAATTTGAATTGGGACAATGGCTGCTTTAATGTTCATAGTTTAGATATACTTAGTTTTTTGTTTTTGGGCCCAAATGAATAATAAGGGCATAGTTCAAGGTGCACTTTCACCATTTTTTACTTAAAATGCTCTCAATCTTACCGGTAGCATATTTATAGGCAGAGGAAGGGGTTGAGTCATGGGATGAATTCTCGATTAGCTTTTGAAGTTATCATCACCCATGAAGGCGCCGATATATATACATATATGTAGAATATGGGGAAATTTTTTACTATACTATCATGTGGTTTGTCTCTTTATCAATTCAGGACTTATGGTTTGAATTGTAACACTATGCTACCTTGTAGTCTAAACCGATTGTAAAAAAGTACCAAAACGTTTAATTTTGTTAAATTAAACCTGAATTTAATTTTTTGCCCTTATTTACATTACTAAAACACATGCTGATTAAGAACCATTCAAATCTACCGCCAATTATAGCTTGAATGGTTTTTAAATACTATGCAAATAGACATGAATGACTTTTATTAATGCATATTTTAATAATGTAAATAAGGGTAAAAATATAAATTTAGGTCTATTTTAAGCCACTCCAGCAAAAATTAACGGAGTTCAGCGTTTTGGCAATTACAAATGGTTTAAACTACAAAGTACTAAAGTGTTAGAACTCAAATCACTAGTTCCGAATTAATAAAGAGACAAACTACACGGTAGTTTAGTAAAATTTCCCCTAGATTATATGATATGTGTCTATTATGATCCGGGTGCTTCTTCGGTATCCTCACGTATATTATACACATATGACATGTATCATGCGAGAAAAATAAGGCATTGAAAGGAAGGTCATTTGACTATAGCATTTCTTTAATTTGCAGATTATGATGACAGTCTAACAACAAATGAAACAGCATCGAAATCACCTCTTTCTAACCGATGTTTTCCGAAGAAGCACTAGTGTCAACTGGACAGAGAAGGGTCAGAGCAGCTTTAGATCAATAAAATCGAAACTGCATGGAGTAACTTCTGAGCTCAAGCTTGCACCATGGTGAGCATCGAATCATTCGGATGCCTCTGTGTTCTTCGTCGTGTTTCCTTGTTGTTGTACAATAATGTTTCAATGCATCGAAGAATCTATCAATGAGCACAAATGCAGTTTTGCAACTGTGGATTATGAACTCTGAAATGATCAAATTTTTTCTGCCATTCAAATGAACTTGATGAATTTAGTTTGTTGTACATTATGATTTATTTGTAGTGTATTCCTTGCAGTTTGCCAAGTTTATGCATGATTCTTTTTAGGGCTTCTTTTGTTATTTCAAAAAAAAAAAAATCATCAGAAAATTATAAAAATATGACCAGTCATTTGGATTATAGTGATGAATTGGTATATATGAAACTGGTGTAAAACAGTAAAGGGCATGAGTTTAATGTTTCACATGTTGGCTTCTTGTTGACGGTTTCTGCAAATTATTTATTTATTTATTTATTTTTGCTCAATGAACCTTCTAAACTATAATTTTAACTTATCTTTCCTACAAAATTAAAACAAAGAAATAAGACAGCCTGCAATCTCCGATATATATATATATATAATAAAATGTTTAAATAATTTGAACTTAAAAACCTAGTAAGTGTGAGAAATCACTGTTTTAATGGTTGACTGATTAACGTATTTGATTTTTATGTAAAAAAAATGAGATTTGATTTGATAATATATAATATATGATTGAGATGTGAATAGGTTAATTTTTTTTTTTTAATGTATAGTTAATGCGTAAATAGGGTGTGCTGGGTTTATCCCCAAAATAATAATAATAATAATAATAATAATAATAATAATAAATAAATAAATAAATAAAAATCTAGATTGAGCAAAGGTCAAGCTCATAGTGACGTGTATAAATAATGATTATGTCAAGGATTACAAATATATATATATCAATTCAGACTTTGAAAAGTTGGCCTTTTTTACGTTTATTAAATAAATATTTTGAAATATATTGTATAAAAATAGCTAAGTTGTTTTTTTAAGCCAAGAACTAAAGTATATAAATGGTCTGTTTGCACATAACTTTAACGTGCTGTACACAAACTTCATTTTCGCTCCTTAAAACTTTATTTTTCCAACTTTTTTTTTTAAGTTCAGTTTCACTCTAAAATATCCCACCAACTCTATTCTCTGTCTTCAATATCATAAAAAAAAAACTTTGCCTTAAAAAAATCCACATGTTATTTGGCTAAATAAATTTTTATAATATATTCAATTAATTTTCTGCTCATTCATATCCCTATATATGTATGGCACATGTTCGATAGAGAGAGAATAAAACAGGTGCATAAACAATACCAGAATTATTATACTAGGTGGTTGTTTGGTTGACATTGTGTAAGCAATTGTTTACAATACTGTAAAACTTATTTTTTTTTTTTTTAACTGTTCATAATATTGTTTGAAGTAACTGTTTAGTGTTACTATTTACTACTGTCAATGAGAATGAGTGATTTTGCAGTCGTTGGATTCTGCGCTAGATTGCTTATCTGTAGACATTCGTAGATGACTACCCTCAATATTGTAAAGATCGCCAGATGTCTCTACGACACTCACAAAGTCAAACAATCAAGACAACCAACCAATTAAACAATTCAATCAACCCATAATAAATCACAAACAGCACACACTAATTTATACGTGGAAAACCCCTTCGATGTGAAGGATAAAAACCACGAGACCGTTCAAGGAGTCCACCCTTTACTTCTCTTATTGATAAATTGAGGACAAAAGAACCCTAAATCAGTCAACAAAGGATTCACAACCCACCAACAATTTTCAAGAACAATAAGAGATCAAGATAGAAAGCAAAAAGTGTAGAAATCACCCAAAAACTCGCTTGTACTATTAAAAGCTGCGTTTCTGACCAAAACCAGAGCACCTGAGAACGATCCGACTGTTCAAAAATGAAGCCCTTCTTGTCAGGAACAAGCTGGCCAAATTTGAGCAAAAATCGGACCACGGGAGCACCTCCGATCGTAGAGTTGATCAAAACTCGCGCACACAAAACCGGGAATAACAAACCCTCTTAAAGCTCTCTCTTCTTTCGATCGTCATCGCCTTTTTCACTGTAGTCAGACCAAAACCAAAGAATAAAATCACCAAAAGAAAATTCTCTTGAAACCCTAATATCAATGCCAAATGGACCCTAGAATAAGAGCATACAAAGTTCAATATAAAAGGCCAACATAAACAACAAAAGCAATATGAAATATTGCAAATATGGGCTGGACCCATAACAAATATATATATAGACAAAAGGTAATCTAGGTAAATCCCTAGATTACTGTTCTCTATGGATGTTTGATTTAAAACCAATAGATCATTATTCAATAGTTGTTTATTATATAAATACTATACATCATTTACTGTTTATGATACTGTACAACATTGTAGAACGCATTTTTATTAACTATATATATGATGATGAAACCACTACTGTAGATATTTTTGAAATCTATGGACGCCACTATATAACCGGTCCTCCTATATTTATATAAAGAGAATGCAAAAATCTAAATCCAAAAGGTCGAGGGCACTTTCCGAAAACCAAAAGGAGAGTACCTGACAGCCTAAGCTAGTTCGGTCCTATCTCAAATGGCATTTCCGTAATTATAATGCAATATCGTGGTCATTCCGATAATAAAGTTTGGTTTAATCTTTCCAAAAGTTAAGATAAAATTCGAAGACTTTTCTGGGTCCAAAATGAAGCATTTCCCGAAAAGTGCATGAAAATTAGATTTTCTTCCAAGATTAGTTTCCTCCAAAAACAAATATCAAATGCTGACGTGGGGAATAAAGCCTAAGATTTTTTTTGGTACTTTTTAAAAAAAAATTTAAAAGCTAAGATATTTTTTTTAGTACTTCTTTTTTTAAAAAAATTTAAAGCTAGGATATTTTTTTAGTATTTTTTTTTTAAATAAAGCTAAGATATTTTTTTAGTACTTCTTTTTTAAAAAAAATTAAAGCTGAGATATTTTTTTAGTACTATTGTTTTAAAAAAAATTAAAGATAAGATATTTTTTAGTACTATTGTTTAAAAAAATTAAAGCTAAGATATTTATTAGTACTTTTTAGTGGGGAAATAACTGATATATAAAATATATAATTATATTAATTTTGAAAAAATAATCATTGGAATATTTTTAAGTTTTTAATAATTATGATTTAAGATGGAAAACTATTATAAAAGAACTCACAAAAAGTTTTTTAAGTATTTATTTTATACTGATTAAATCAAATGGATTACATGAGTTTAAAAAGGCCAAATATGAGTTTTTTTTTTCATTTTATATATATTAAAAAAGGTGATATTTATTTTTTATGATTACTTAATTTTTTTTTTAAATATATATATTTGTTGCGTTGATGTGCCATTTTCCAAACATGCTTTTGTTATTTGGTGACACAACGTGAGTCCTCTTAGATATTTTTTTGTGTTTGATTTGATATTAAAATTAGACTTTATATATACCAATAAAATCAAATAATTATATATTTATGAACAATACATATACTAGGCAAAATTATTTGTATACATAGAAAGAAAATGATCATGTATATATCCTTGTGCAAAAAATTATTAATGAAATTTATCTTTCATATATACCCTTCTCTAAAATTTTAGCAATAGCCCCATTCTTCATTATGAATTTTTCATGGTAAAACTACCAAAAAAAATGCAAACATAATTATTAGAAGTTTAGAAATATATGAACTAGATTCAAAACTATATTTTATTATATTTTGATTTTTTTTTTTTTAAAATTCAGGTTTTTTTAACGAAAACAACAAACATACCTATGGGCAGAGATATTGATCATCTAGCTCATGATCTCTTACTCGAGATATGAAATTTGGGTAACAAGCCCACATTTAAAATCGAAGACTCGTTATCACCACTTTATCCAACAAGACTCTAACTTTAGACCTCGTAAATGTCTCACACTCGTTTCTCATAATGAGAAAATACTGCTGGGTATGAACATTTTGTTACATTCATAGATATTTGAAAAGATCATGAAACATTGTGTGTACATTGTTTTTAATTTTTTTTGCCTTTCATATAATCCAACTATACAGGTAAATTTTTTTATATGACACCAAATTATGATCTTTTTTTTTTCATTTTGGAGTTCAAACTTCAATTTGAATCAAAATAGTTACTCAACTTTAATTTTGTTTTACCGAGTGATCATATGAGAGATTCCAGCCTATTTTTAATAATGTATATGCCAAAATTCTATGCCATCATAATTCTATCTCTTGTGTTAATAGAGAATTTTTGATATTACATTATTAAAAAAATAATCCTGAATCTATCTGGATAATCCTACGAATGAAAACAAAAATTAAAAGTTTGAATAATCATTTTAATTCAAATTAAAATTTGGACCCACTATTAAAAAAAAAATTGACATAATTTAAGGCGCTATAAAAAAAAAAAAAAATTACCCGCGTAAATACTCCAAAGTATGAGGGGCAATTTGGGTTAAAAAAAAAAAAGTACGCTGACAGCTAGAGCAAGCTAGTTTCATTACTGGAACCCGTGGGGGTGGGGGTGCCGGGTGGTGGCATTTCCACAATTACGACCAAACGGACAGGGTACATCCGTAATAGACAAAGTTAGGCTTTCTAAAAGCGCATATAAAATTCAAAAAACTTTTTAGGACCTTAAAGTAATTTTACCATAAAAAGGGCAAAAGTAAAATACAAATAAAAATAAAAAAAATAAAAAATATCTAAAGCTGACGTGGCGAATCAGGCCCAGATATTTATCAAAGTGTGATGGTATATAAAAAAAAAAAGAGGGTGTGTGTTTTGGGGGATGTTCAGAACCGGTGAGTTTGGAGGGCAAATCTGGACCGTTGAAACCGATGGATCATTGTGAGGGAGTGGAGATCGACGGCTCAGGAGGGGTTTGGACGGATGAGAGGCATGCTTCGTTCTTGAATCGCATGGAGGAGAGCTTCATCAGAGCAATGATCGGCTCCGGCGAAGCCGCCG
This sequence comes from Dioscorea cayenensis subsp. rotundata, assembly GCF_009730915.1. Taxonomy (NCBI): domain Eukaryota; kingdom Viridiplantae; phylum Streptophyta; class Magnoliopsida; order Dioscoreales; family Dioscoreaceae; genus Dioscorea; species Dioscorea cayenensis. The sequence continues at coordinate 20,272,588 of NC_052486.1, read as the reverse complement.
GTGGCCGGCGTGATCCGGCGGAGAGGCACCTCCTTGAAAGCACGGCAGAGTCCGGCTTTAGCCGGAGCCGTACGATTCGGGCTCATCGTACCTCGGGATCCGCACCTTTGAATATCAACGGTGAGTTGTTTGTCTTTTGCCGGAAAACCATCAACTAAATTTTTTGTTTTGGTCATTTATATTATATTATATTATGAAAAAATATTTTGGAAAATTAAATTATGTGTATAAAAAGAAAAAAATAAATTAGGAAATAACAAGAAAATATTACTGATTAATTAAATTGTTTTGAATAATATTAAAGCTTTAATTTGTTTTTTTGTTTTTTTTTTTGGCCTGTGATGTCTGAATTATGTTTTGTTGTTTTTTGGATTGGATTTATGATGCATGTTTACAATGAATCTGAAACTTGAGATGATGAGAAATTGAAATTAAAGTATATAATTTATTAAATAATTTAATATATATATATATTAATAAAATAGATAAATCACCCACCAACGTAGTAACAATAGATAAGAATAACTGTTGTGAAAGTGGTAAATATATATATACACATGTATGTTTGTGTTCATTAATGTCTCACTAATTGAGAAGAATGTCTATAAATTAAACTTAAGTTATTTTTCAATCAAGATATTATATATATACATTTATGTTTGGCTTAGATAACGCATACTGCACGTCATTAGAGTAAAGAAGTTTTTCTAGAAGTATCATTGGATATTTTATTTTGTAGGTGTATATTTTTTTTATTTTTTTTATTTTTTTTATTTTTTAAAGTATTTTGTAGGTGTGTTTTAGTTAAATACCAAAAAAAATTGGGGATCATATGTAACAAAAACTTTTTCCTTAATTCTTTCTCAATAAATATATATATATATATATATTTGACAAATGTGATAAGTACATATAGAATAAAAAGCATGTGCATAAATCAGAAATTTGATCATTGAGTTTATGTGTCCTCACCTAAAAACATAATGTTGGACTGTAAGTCTACACTTACAATCGAAGACTAATTATTAGTTATTACACAATGTTTAATAGAATTTAAATTTTAGCTCTTAAATCCCAATATTAATATTTTTCACAGTGGGCGAATACTGCTGGCCTGTGAAACCTTTGGCATATATATATATATATATATTAAAAAAATAAAAAATTGGCCTACATTTAAACTTTTAAATCAAATTAACTCTCTATTATCAATTAAAAAAAGGTCTGAGTGTTTTATTTATATTTTAAATTGTTTGATTTTCTTTATCAAGAAAATGGTGCAATGGGGAACGCAAGCCGCAGGGCTGGATCTGGAAGAAGGCCAGTAAAACGGTCTGATTTGGAGGACCAGGTTTGTAAATTCCTTACCATTGTATAAAAAAATATAAATAACAAAAAAAGGGGGAAAAAGTAGAAATTGTTGAAAAAGTTCATGAATTCTGGGCAACTTATTTAGTAGTTTGTGAACATTTTTTTATTTGAACCAATTAGTATTTTATTATCAAATAGTCCCTCAAGTAATTTTGAATTAAAAACAACAAATTGTTGTAATTTTTTTTTATGGATTTCAAAAACTTGCATGATTATATAGTTTAATTGAATAAATCATAATTATATATATATATATATATATTATAAAAAAATAATTAAATTGTTTTAAAATTAATAATATAAACATGAAGGTGGTGCCTGAGCTTGAAGGATCAATGAGGGATGGAGTTGAAGGGAAGAACAAGAATTGGAGGAGAAATAGGAACCTTTAATATTATCTCATCAAGAGAGCACCAAATGAGTCCAAAATGAAGGGTTGAAGGCCATGTCTTTTTATATCATTGTATATAAATTAATATTTAACTTTCATCTTTCTAGTTCCCAGAATCCCAGTTTTTTTTTTCGCAGAAAATTTTCCCATTTTTATTTGTTCTTTTTATTTTCTTTATTTCATTTGTTTAAATTTATGTGTATTCATAGTTTTAAGTGTGTGTCTGAATTTTTAAAAAGAAAAAAAAGGAAAAAAAAATCTTTATAAATTTTTGTTGAGTGTTTAACACATATTCTATTTTCTTTATTGAAAAATTTTATAATTATTTTTATATGCATATTATAAGAATATCATTAATTGAAACATTTGTCGCTTCATTTAAAGAACTTCATTGCGCCAAGATTTCAACTTTCAAAATAAAAATAAATAAATAAAAAAAGTAATTTAGAGTAGAAATCACTTCATTTAATTTATACAGTAAATAAAATAACAATTAACAATCTCTTTATTTAAATATTTCTCTCTTTAAATAAACACTTGAAAATTTAAGACAATGATAATATTCCAAATAATATTCAACCAGACATTCCTTGTAAGTATATTATTTTTTTTAAAAATATTAATAAGTTTTTTTAATTACATAATACATCGCTCTCACTATGTTATTTTTTAAAATATTAATAAGCAATGTTAAAAAGATAATAATAAAACTAAAAGTTCAATGATTCAATGAAAGTGAGCATCTCATGCAAAGTCAATGAGTGTCTTTGGAAAGATAAGAAGCAACTCAAAAGCTTCCACATGCTGTCTCTCTTTCTGTTTTTGGCATTGGAAAACACACATAAGGCCAAGGGTGGGACAAAGGAATACTATTAGAGTTTTTTTTTTTTTGTTTAATAAAAAAAAGAATATATTAGATTAAATTAGTTTATGGCATAATTTATGTTTTCTGTTTTGTTTAATAAAATATGATTGTTTTGTTTTTTAAATTCAGGATATTGATGTTTATGATGTGAGTTTACTGTTGTGTTGATTTATGAACATTTAATACTTGTCTGATATTTTATAAAAATATCTTGGCTAATATAAATGACTAAAATATCTTAATATAGATTTTTTTTAATATAAGATAATAATAAAATAAACAAATATAAAATTTCCTATATTTTTTTATAACCTTTGTTTTTATTGAGTTGCTTGGCCACTGTTGAGCTTTTTGTGTCAAAAATAAATATGAAAAATTTAAAAAATTTACAAAGATAAATAATAAATATGAAAATTGTTATATTCACACATCATCATACACAAACAGGATTTTCATATTCCGAATAATAATAATAATAATAATAATAATAATAATAATAATAAAATCTTTTAACATACCACAAACCAAACCATTATAATACAAATAGGCCCATGGGCCAAAATCCAAAAGAGATAACTATTCAAGATTGGTGTGGCGAGAGCGAAGTTGGGCCGGGCTTTGGCCCAAAACCTCAGCAAGCCTCAACACAAGCATCTCAAACAACACAAACAAAGCCCCTTCGTATAAACTACCCATCGGTAACCTCACCGCCAGCGGAGCACCGGATCCACCCTCCTTCTCTTCATCATCAGCCATCGTCCTCGCGGGGAGATACGCGATGGCGTCGGCGCACCGGCGAGCCTCGCTCTCGGATTCCGGCCTGGCAGTGATGAGAACAACTCGGGCTCCGGCGGATCTGGCCACGTGGCAAATGGCATCGACGGTGGAGAAGCCGCCAGGGCCAGCGGAGGCGATGAGGAGGTCGCCGGGGGAGGCGGGAGGGGTTGTGACGTCGCCGATTGGGTGGGCGGAGAGGCCGAGGTGGTAGAGACGCATGCAGAGGGCGCGGAGCATGAGGCCCTCACGGCCGACGCCATGGACGAAGATCCGGGCCGAGGAGGAGGAGGAGGAGGCGGCGAGGGAGATCTCGGAGAGGAGGACGTCGATGGGCGGTGGAAAGGAAGAGGAAGAGGAAGAGGAGGAGGGGATGAAGATGGATCGGATTTGGTCGAGGATTTGGGAGGCCATCGTCTCGGCGTCGGTGTGGCTGCTGCTGCTCATTGTTTTATGGATTTGGGATTTAGAGAAGGGCGTGGTTGTGGCTTTGGATTGTTCTTTTGTTTATCTCTTGGAGTTGGCGGTCACACACTCTTTCTCTCTCTCTCTCTCTCTCTCTATCTCTCTCTTGGTGTTTGTTTATGTGATAGTATTTATTAAAAATATAAATAATGAATAAATACTTCTTTTGAATTTTGGCTATATATATATATATATATATATATATTTTTGAGTTTGGGTATACATTGAAGATTTTTTTCTTTGTTTTTACATCGTACTTTTGGTTATAAAAAGTAAGTAATTGGCGTTGCTGAAATATATAATATTAAATAAAATAAATAAATATTAAATATTTTAAATATTAAACGAAAATGTACATACTTATACTGGTATACATGAAAAACACGAAAATGTCAAATCGAAAACTGAAATAGGTTTTTAAGTAAACTTTTATAGAAACATGACTTATAAGTAATTTTTCCTTAAAAATATCTCATTTATTTTATTTTAAAAAAATCTCTTTATAAATTTTTATTTCAAATTTTAATCCCGTTTCCTAGAAAGCAATTGATAATATTTGGGCGAATAACCGTAATCCACATTTTCCAAAAATCCTCACAGCTTTTAGTGATTATCTCCACAATAAAAACCTTAGGATCCAGTTAAATGAACCCTCCTTTACACCAAAATCTCTAGATGCTTTCTTAGAGCTTCAGCAAACAAACAAAATCCTTTCTGGTGAAGTACTCGATCTTAAGCAACAACTAGAACAGGTAAAGACTAAGTATGAACAAGAGAAAAATGAGAAAGCATTACTCAAAGAAGAGTGGGAACAAGAGATGAAAAAGAAAGTTCAAGTTTTTGAAAAGTTTCCTCCACAACTTTCCCCTCTCCAAAAAGAAATTATGAGAATAGTTTATCAAGAAAAGCATCAACAATTGATCCAAATGGTACAACTCTTAGAAACAATGGCGACTTCTCCTCTACAAATTGATGGGCTTAGTTTCTACATGCTTAAATTCAGAGGACATCATCATTCAGGAATCCAAGCTTGCATATGCCAAGAAGGGTTTTCTATAATTCAAGCTACTATTAGTCTTGTTGAATGGAATGGAACTCTTACTGACTTTACTATTCAACAACTTTTTGAGCTCGGATTGTTGAAAAAACTTATTATCACCAAGGAAGAACAGATGAAGATTTTACCCCAATTTCCTGAAAGACTTAAGAAGATTATCTCCTCTATGATGAATTATTATCCAAGACATTTTGTCGTGTTGGAAATTTTCAGTGTTCCTCCTTCATACCGAGGATACCCAGTTTACACCCAACATTATGTCCAAATCGACATGGTCCGCCATGGAAGCCCTACTACTTACCAATGGGACCACCATTCTTTCCTATCAAATCATATTGAACTCCCTACGGAAGAGCGCCTCAGAAGATGGAGAGCTTATGCTCTTGGAACAGTAAACAAAAAACACATGCAAACTATGGAAGACAGCAGGTAGAAGCTATTAAAAAATTAGAACAAATACAAATAAAAAATTGGGCCTTTATTAAACCATTCTTATTAGATTTTATGTATTATAGTTGTTTAGCTGGATGTTTCTATGACAAAACAATAGGAGATAAATTGTTTATGAAATTACCTGAGCCATTAGGAACAATAATCCATAAAAAATATAAAGAGACCCCAGTCTTACCTCAATTAGATAATATTTCAACCAGGATAAAGTTCATTATAGAACAATTAGTAGAAAAATATACTGAAATTCAAATAACTAAACAATTTAAAGGGAAAGGTGAATATAGTTTCTGTAAACATATATACACCCCCCCAAAGATATGACTCTAATGATGCGAAAAAATTTAGAAAGAATAATTATAAACCTAAAAAGAAATACCATCTATAATTTCTTTCTTGAGGATCTAGTGACAGGTGAGGGGGAATATGGAAAGAAAATGGGGAATCTAAAGGATAATTATTAAAGCCTGTATAGGGATGTTTGAGAAATTGTTGCTTTGAAAGCGGAAAGGTGTTGCTTTTACTGAGAGCATGCTCCATTTCCTGTAAAAGTAAAGTAATAATTAGAGATTGAAGAAAAGAATCTAAAATGTTGGGAAAGGAAGCTTAGCTATCACATTAGCATATAACTCAGAGGAACTTATTGGTTTTATAATCCCCATTACAGCTAAGCGTATGAACTAGCTAAGGTTTGGTAATGTAGCTTTACTCCCACATTAGTAAAGGTACAGAGGAGCTTACTTGTTTGGTAATCCCCACCTTTTACTAAGCGTATGGACAAATAAAGGTTTTATACTTACAAATAAGTTTTAAGGAGGCTTTTCAGATATTTGTTGGAGAAACATTAGTCTGGAAAGTCTATCTGCAAGATCATTATCTTTCCCTTTTATATGCTCAAAAATAATTTTATAATTTTCATTTAGAATTCTATCTTTAAAAGCTAGCCATCTTCTCTGACTAATTCTTTTGCTATTTTTATTCTCAAAAAATTTTACTATGGCCTCACAATCTGTTCTTACTAGAAATTTTTTTTATTTATAAGAAATAACCTAAAGCTATCTAATGCATAACAAACTGCTAATACCTCTTGATCTATACTATGAGTAGGTCATTTTTCTTTGTATTTTCCACTATTATAGTTTAGAATGATCCTAGGCTCCCCATCTATGGTATTTCATTGACCTTAGGTCGGTAGAACTGGTCTTCCAGTAAATTGGTATCAGAGCCATGGAATATCTCATTGAACTACCAGTAAATACAATAGTAGAATTAGAAATAGCTTTAACTCGAATAGAAAATATATTAACACCATTAGAACCTTATATTACTAAAAATAATATAAGAAAGAAAGATATAATAAAAAGCAGGAAGGCATTATTTTTAAAACAACTTCGTAGATATTAAATAGATAAAAAGAAAACTTTATCTCCCAGAAGAACATAGAATTAGATTTGAAACACTAGCCAATATGAAAGATAATTTAACCTCTGAATATAATAGTATTAATGCCTGCTTCATCTAAATGGATATAAGATATCTAGACTTAGCTCTCCCTTTTACAACAAAGAAGATAGTAGAAAAAGAAGATTTTATACTAAAATGTTATTTTCCAAATAATTTTACTCATGAAATGCATGGTAATAATTCCTGTCAAAATAGCATTATAGATATGATAATTTCTCAAGGACAAAGTTTAGGTATGCTAGAACATAAAATAGACAATATGAATAAGAAATTAATTCCAAAAATCCAAGATTTACTAGTAAATAATGATTATATTAAAAATCAAAATAATAAAGTTATAGAATTATTCCATAAATTAGAAATCTTAAATATTACTCATAATGTAGGAATTATACATAATGAATATAAACAGATCATAAATCAATACCAAAATATAGAAAAATTACTAGAAGAATTAAAACACTTAAGTATTACATGATGGGAAGTTTTGGTAAAGAATCCTATTTAAAAGCTCTAGAAGAAACTAAGATATATCAACCTAGTGGTAGTAAAGGTTTAAGTTCATATATAGCCTCTGGTATAGCAGATCAGGAAATAATAAAGCAAAATAATACCATAATTAATTTTTTCCATGGATGCACTATAACCTCCTCTGGAATTAGTTTTATAGGAGTACCTTTATTATCATATGCTTCAGAATATTTTGATGCAAAAAACCAATCCTGCTGTGAAAATTGCAAAAATCCAAAAAATCTAACTTCTCCCAAACATCAAGAAAAAACTCATGAAACTCTTTTAGAATTTAGTAAATGTAGCTTATTTGATGAATTAAAAGACCCAGATTTTAGAATCCAAAATAAAAAGATAGAATCCACTAATGAAAACATCCAAGAATATAAAATGCATATAAATGACTTATTAAAACTAGGTGTAATAAGAAGAAGTACTAGTAGACATAGAAGTCCAGCCTTCATTGTTAACAAACACAGTGAGCAAATTAGAGGAAAAAGTAGAATGGTGATAGATTATAGAAGACTAAATGATAACACTATAGAAGATGCTTATGATATTCCAGATAAAATGGATCCTTCTAGTATAGAATGGACTGCATTTACTTGTCCTTTAGGACATTTTGAATGGCTCGTAATGCCATTTGGATTAAAAAATGCACCCAGTATATTCCAAAGAAAAATGGATGATATATTTGGAAAATATAAAAATTTTGTGTGTGTTTATATAGATGATATTCTGGTACATAGTAAAACTAAACAAGAACATATAAGCCATTTGAAGTTAGTTCTCAGTGAATTTTTAAAACATGGAATCATAATAAGTGGTAAAAAAGCCCAGTTTTTTAGAAAAAAATATTGAATTCCTAGGAGTAGAAATAGGAAATGGTAAGATTAAATTACAACCACATATAACCAAGAAAATATTAGATACACCACTAATTAGAGATGTTAAAACACTACAACAATTTTTAGGACTAGTAAATTATGCTAGACCCTTTATTAAAAACTTAAGTAAACTTATAGGACCCCTGTATAGTAAAAGTTCTTTAACAGGAGTTAAAATATTTAATATAGAAGATGATAAACAAATAAATAAGATCAAGGAATTAGTACAAACACTGCCAGATCTTAGGTTACCATTATTATTTTTATTTTTATTTAGGTGTTTGCTTAAGAAAGATTTTCCTATGCTACTACTCTCAGTGGTTATATTTCTTGAAGTACTAGCTATATTGCTTCCTAAAGTATGACCTTGTCCTTTAAAAGCTGTTATTTTGTTCATTTTCTTCCAAATAATATACTATTTGATTTTTAGAAACTTGATACGCACTTCTAATCTACTTTGATAAATTGGTATTAATTTTTTTTTTACAAAAATTATTTCCATAGATTAATAAAAATATGGAAGTTCTAAAAAAAATGGAGTGATTAAAACATGTATGAGAAAATATGTTTTGTTCTTTGGGGTTTAAGTATGAGAAAATTAAAATTTAAAATTTTTAAATTATAAAAGTTAGAAAATAAAAGTTGTCTGGATTTTGATGACATACTAACAATTAAAGATCTCTAAGTAATACTAGTAATTATGTCAACATTATAAAAATATATATATACATAGCTGTGATTTATTTACAAGCCTCATTGAAACAGTGATTTATTGCACTCTGATAAATAAATAGAAAAGATAATAAAAATTAGATAAAAGCATTAGATAACAATAACATGCTTTGCAGTAAGGATTGTCCATAAGAGACTAGTAGCCTTGTGATTAACCACTTCACCCACATATGAAACCAATGGTAACCGAACCAAATTAACCAATACATGGCAAAAACCCTAAAGAAAAACAGAAGACATACATGAGCTAAACTATTGCTCCCATTATTTCTTTTTGACTTGTCTAAACAATTGAAGAATTATTTACTTCATTTAGCTGAAAAGAATCTACTTATTGTTCAAGGCTTCCTTTGATAACCATAGGGATTTTTACTTGCCCAATTCCACTGATCTCTACACATCTCAGCCACTCCATATTTTGCCCTACAAAAATCATTTAAAACAATTCGATTAAAAAGAGAAACTTAATTTGATCTAAGTCCTCAAACAGAAATGAAACTTAATTTTAAGGCTTCCTTCTTTCTAACAGCAAAAGCTAATACAATGTAGAGAATGGATGAAGAATCTAGTACATTTCTCTTTTCTGAAATTTGCATTAGTTTACTGTAAACCATATGATAGAACTATAAATTCCATTAAAGTGGAATCGAGCAGGGGTTTATCCAAGTTTTCGAGGAGCTTACCTCCAACCAAGTTCTTTTTGTGCTTTCTCAGTAGAAGCATAAACAGCAGTAGCATCACCAGATCTCCTAGGGCACAGCTTGATCGGAATTTTCTGCACATAATAAGAAAGAGTGAATGACACTGTATTAAATATATAAAGTATCTAATGTGGAAATAGAACCTAATACTACTAACCTTGCCAGAGGCCTTCTCAAATGCAGCAACCATTTCAAGCACAGATGTACCGCATCCTGTTCCCAAGTTGTAGGCAATACAGCCTGAAGATCAAGACAGGTTGTGATTAGATATGTATAGAAGGGGATTGAACTAAAGGAAATAGGGCAACAAAAAGAATGGTACCGATATTTTCAGTGGCAAAAAGCTTTCGGAGAGCTGCAATGTGACCATCAGCCAAGTCCACAACATGGATGTAATCACGAACCTAGACCATTAAAGTACCAATTAGATCAAAATAATTGGTTAATTTCACTTTTCACTTTCAGAGGCTGGTATTCTATTCTGCATTCAAGAATAATAACACAAACAAGAGAATAAAGCATGGAAGCATCTTGTACATCTAATAACTCGTTAATGGAAGGTTCATGCAAAATGGCTATGCTGGATAAACATACAACAACACAAAGACATAATGTTTTTATTATTATTATTTTTTTCTTTCAAGCATAAAGATCTAAAGAAAGGTCCATTTATGTGAAATAAAATGATGCATTATCTGAACTAATAAAATTCCAGTAATGATATAAGTTTGACTAAATGTGAGCAAATTTTCAGAAAATTTTAATAACTGCACAAAACAATATGATGTGATATAATTATGGCCCAAACATGCAAATATTGTACTGATATACAATGATATTTGATATGCAAAGTACAATTATCAATGTCGGAGTTTCAAACTAAAACTTGCCAACTGAAAACAAATATTCAATGTGGACTGAAAAGGTATTCATACTTGATAATTACATATCAGTTTACCAACTTCAATACCTTAATTGGAACAGGAAAATTATTACCAGGTTCTCATGCTTAGCATTTAAATTAATGGTTAAGAAGTTTACCAAAGTCGCATTCAAATTAGGAACAAGAACTTGGGCGTCAAAGTCACTATTGCACAGGTATGTACCAAAAACATGGGAAATGGCAGATCTATTCATTCAGGGTCATGATGAAGCCCACTTACCGCACTGCCATCCTTCGTTGGGTAGTCATGACCATACACATTTAGCTCAGGCAACCTGCCAACAGCAACTTGATGGATGTAAGGCATCAAATTATTTGGAATTCCCTTTGGGTCTTCACCAATCCGTCCACTTTCGTGAGCTCCAACCGGGTTGAAATATCGTAATAAAATTATACTCCACTCAGGGTCAGCGTTTTGAATATCACGAGCTATCTCTTCAAGAAACAACTAGTACAGCCACAACAAAAAACTAAAAGCTGAGAATCTGCTAGTGAATTTATCCATATGAAAGGTTTCTGTCTATCCTGGCACATTAAACATCTTACACATAATTAAAAACCATATTGTCCTTCAATCATTTAGTAAAAAAAAAAAAACCTTAGACATACCTTAGTCCGACCATATGGATTCATGGCCTTCAGCTCAAAATCTTCAACACATGGAATCTTTTCAGGTTGCCCATAAACAGTAGCAGAAGAAGAAAAAACCAGCTAGCATGGAAAGTATCATATTGTGCAAGTCAGCATACATCAACGGAAAAAGACTAAAGACATGGCATATTAAAAAGTTGCCAATGATGCAAACTCTGTTGAGATAAAGAGAGTCAGAATATAAGCATGATTAAGAGATGGCATTCACCAGAGATTTAGTGAAAAGAAGAAGCTCGCAATGCGCTGAGTCACTCACAAGCACATAGAGAAATCAAGGTTCCAAAACAATTATTTTAGATAAAAATATGAGGATGGAATTTGCACTATCAAACCAAAAGATGAGTCAGAAAACAAAAACGTAGACAACTAGCAACCATGACTGGCAGTCAAGGGAAGAGGTGGAGGCAAACCTTTTTACAACCATATTTTTCCATAGTCTTGTATAAATTTATGGAGCCAACTAAATTGTTGTCAAAGTATCGAAAAGGTTTTGCAACACTTTCGCCAACAGCCTTCAGCCCAGCAAAATGCATCACAGCATCAAATCTGCGCAATCAATGATATAACATAGTCAGGAAAATAAAATTTACAGCAAGGATATTGACAATACTATACTTCTACGGTATATAAATAAACAGGAAGAACATATAATATAAAACTAAAATTAGTTCAAAAAAATTTAGATTAGAGGAAAGAAACAAAGATAATAAGATAAATCAAGTTTTGACAACAAACAAAGACTTGAACCTCGTAACTTGAGGTATAAAAATCTACTTATCCGAACAATAAACAAAGAGTAGCAAAATATAACAAAATTCCCATTACTCCAAGGTAAATGAGATCACCAATTCACCATAAACATTACAATAGGAAAATAACATTCAAAACTTTGTATGTCAATAATTATATTTAGAATATTAACATTTAGCTACAGATGCACACGTGCTTCATTAAAATTTCTCCATCTTTCCTAATCGTCTTTATATCTTGCGCCCAACAATAAACTTTCTCAGGAATATTACATTTTTAAGTGCAATATAATCCTAAAAACAATAAAGGGAAGCTCTTCCACACCATAGAATTTGTTCCCCTCTAAATTCAGGAAGCCTAACTTCTAAATGAAACCATAACCATAGGAAAAAGTTACTATTGATAATTAAGGGAGAAGAGAATCAAAAAAATACACATCTAACACAATCAGCATATACCACCCCAACAATAGTTGGCAATTCATTCCCCTCCCCAATCAGAGGTATTACAACTATATTCTAAAAAAAGAAAACAAGTTAAGTTTAAACTCAAAAGCATTCTGTGAACTTCATCCTTCCTCTATTCATACTGATGACTTCACTCAAAGAACAAAAGAAGCAAAGCACCTCACAAATTAAAACAAAAAATCTAAACATCTTAAATCGCAAACTAGAACCCAAAGATCACAAGCATTAAAAATCAACTCCAACAATAATAAAAAAAATTTAAACAATGAGATCCAGATCTCCCAAAAATACTCATACATCAATGCACATCAAATCCAAATAAATAAATAAATAAATAAAAAACTCACTCACTTATTCTCAGAGAAAAACCTTGTCGAGATCCTCCTTATTCCTGAGATCCCCCTAGAAAAACCACACCAAAATCTCATCAAACACCAAACACAAAAACAATCCAACGAAAACTAAACACCCAAACCCTAAGCTCACCAGATAGAACTTGAGATTCTTAGAGAGATCCGCTCCAGCGAGCTCCCTCACCCGATCCACAGCCTCTTCTACAGAGTTATCAAAGTTATCGATGATGGCGACATCGAAACCATCCTTGAGGAGCTGCAGCACAGTGTGCGTGCCGATGAACCCCGCCCCGCCGGTGACCAGAACCCTCCTCCGGCCCGCCGCCATTGCCGAGATCTCGAGAGATGCGATTTGAATACGACAATGGGAACAGGGAAAGCGCTTTCGTAGTGATCGAAAGCTTTGGAAGCGGTTTGTTATTTATATATATATATATATATATAAATCTTTAGAGCATCACGATCTCGAAGTGGATAAGATTGGATCAAGATTTGTGTTGAGATGATAACACCGATCTCGAGGCGTATTAGTGGTGGATCTGAAAGTTTAGTTCAGGGGTAATCTGGGGATTTTGTTTGGTTTTAAATTAGTGGGCCCGGGAGTTTGGTACTAACACGTCATCGCCCTGGTTTTACGCCACGTCAAGATTTTTCTTGTTTTGCATGAGCCTTGGTAATTAAGTTAATTGTAATTAATTAAACATGATAATCATGGGAATTAAAAATTCAAAAATTTAATGTTTATCTTTTAATATATATATATGATGTAAATTTGCATTTAATTTATTATTATTTGTTAAATAATATCTCAAAATATGAAATACCTAAATTTAAAATAAAAGTGCGGATTATATTTAATAATTTGAAGCAAAATTTAGATTATGAAATGCATCAGCTATTAATTAATTTTGTTTATTAAAAAAAATAATTAAGAAAAAAATCATGATAATTTAGATTAATTTAAAGTAAGTTTTTTTTTAATAAAATGCAGACAAATTGTCTAAAAAATGTGCTCATTAAATCCGTTTTTTAGGCTGAATATAAACAGCCTACATAACATATCACATGAGACCGGTGTTAATAGTATAATTGATAATTCGTTAGGTAAAACTTATCACATCAATATAACTTTAAATTGAAAAAACTTCATTTCTAATTTATACCAACTTCTCCCACTAACAACCAACCATATATTGTCAAGATTGGGTAGGATGGCTTTATAATAATTTATATTTAGAACATGGTCCTTGAGCTATATGGCATGACAGTGTTGAAGACAAGGATAGCAACGTTAGCATGGATTATATGTAGAATTATTTATTTATTTATTTTTGCAATCAAGTTAGTGGTTTATATATAATTGCGAGAATAATGGTAGTTTTTATTTTTTATTTTTTTATTTTTTGATATTTTTATTTGAGAGTATCCCAGTAAATTAGATCTCTCCTCACTCCTTCTCACCCCTTCTTCTAACCAAACAAAAAAAATAGATTACTCTTCGACACCCATCCATTGAACCAAATATAAAATTTTTTCAAACCCTCCATACTCCTCCCCTTCTTACTCCCCCTCCCCTCTCTTTTCCCCTATGAACCAAACATAGAGTTTATAAACAATAAAATAAAATAAAACTAGATGTGATTCTAATTTTGTTTGGAAATGAATATGAACTCTAGAGATTTAGCATTACATTATATTCACATAATTGTTAACGATATATTAATTTGATACAAGGTTTAGATATAATTTTATGATTTGATTAAACAAATAATATATATAATTTGCATTACTTTTAAAGAAAAGTTATAATAATACAAAAAAAAAATGATGACTTTTTTTAAAAGCAAAGACAATTTTGCTAGTTTGCAACCCATGTTTTCCATGAAAAAGAAATCATAAGACCATTATAGAAACAAGCATCAAACTTACTCAAATTCAAAATTATAAAAATTGACCTGTGTAAGAAAAATAATTATTTAAGTATTTGATATATGAATACTTAGGCTGATGCAATGTCTATTTTGGTTGCCCATTGATAGCCATAGTCTAATGGTCCAATCTAGGACCGCATCATTTTGGAATAAATCAAAATGTCCAACTTTCAGAGCACACTAATCTTAATGGGCATGTCATTTATTTTCATATAGCACCACCACACCACTAGCTACCTCCAACTTTTAAATTTATTCCCAAATACATTCATACATATATACACACACACTGATATACGCTAGGTAAATCCCTCGTTTTGCATCGGTATTTTTATAAATTTGAAGATTTTAAAATAATATTATACTAGTAGCGTGGCCCGCGCTTACGCTATTATTGGTATATGTAAATATATAAATAGTTGATTTTATAAATATATAAATAATTTTTTTATAAATTAAATAAATTAAAAATAAATAGGGTTTAATAATAGTAAAATTTAACATCAATTTTATTTTAAAATAAACACACATAAAGTTTTTATATAAGTAGTGATTAAATATTATAATGTTTGTTAATAATATAGTACAATAAAATGCACACACATGTAAAACTATTTTTGATATTGGTTTTCCTCATTTTTTTTTTAATTTATAACGAAAAACGTATCTTTTATTTGTCTTTGCAAACAAATATAATGTATTGTTTTTTTCTCATTAATATTAAAAAAATCAGGGGATTATTTCTTGCATCTGTTCTCGTGTTTGAGTTTTTCTCTAGGTTTGTTTTGCATTTAAAATTATGAATAATAGTGTTGTCGTCAAGGGCGGAACCAAGGGGGGGTTAGCAGGGGATGAAGCCCCCCTCGGTGCCGAAGACACTACTTTTCAGACACTATAAGATTTGATGGTATCGATTTTTCTACACTTAAACTAATGTAAAATAAACCATTTTGAAACATAAAAGTGCATAATGTTGTTGTGCTTGAGTAAATAGTGGATCTACCCAAGTTCAAATCCTCTTTGGTGCATGTGTTTTTTTCACATTTTATTTTTTAATTTAAAAATTATTTGAATTTCAAAATTTTAATAAAAATTAAAAAAATCTTATATAAAGTTTTTAGTAATTTAAAAAAAAGTTGAAATTGATCCTAAGACGTAGCAAATATATAATAACATATATACACATATTTTTTAAAAAATACAAACTTGAGATGCATATTTTATTAGCTAAATTATTGAAAATCTTATATATTTGTAATAGATAATAAAAAAATTTAAATTATACTCTATGTGTTTTTTAATGTGTATTCAAAATTTTGTTATATTAATCTATTAGTCTTCATTTAAAATAATTATTTTGTTGTATTATTATTATTATTTTTTTTATATATATTTTGCTTTTAGGCTTCAGCCCCCCTACCATCGAGTCCTAGTTTCGTCATTGGTTGTCATCACTCATCATCTCATGCATTAATTGCTTCATCCTGTATCAATAATAATAATAATAATAATAATAATAATAATAATAATAATAGAAAAATCATAGAGTGAAAGAGATGCAGTTGCGTATGCTTAATGAATATGTGATTGTTAAACTATTTATTTTTTAAAAAATTATTTATATATTCTTACAAAAATCTAATTAAATTATATATTGTTTCTGCTAATGTACATATCTAAATATAATATTGGCCTTTGTAAAAGAATATATATATATATATATATATATATATATATATATATATATATATATATATATATATATATATATATGCATACCTTCATTAATGTTTTGAGTAGTGAGTAGGTTTTATAATTTAAAAAAATAAAATTATATATATTTGCATATCTTGATTAATGTTTTCAACTTATTGCAAAGATGTTAGATGAGATGAATAATTGGCTCAACTAAGTATTTAGGATGTGTGATTATTGTATGATCATATGTTAATGGATACTATTCAATTATTGAAGATTTAGATTTTTAAAATGGCAATGCACAAAAGATTGTTTATTTTCATGGTTAATAGAGACAAAACATCATTGTGATGAGAGTCAATAATGGAGTTTATAACATATTATAACATATCAAGTGTCACACCCACCCCTTCTATCGAGGTAAATGTGGCACCCATCAGTTAAAAATTTCTTTTTAACTGGAAACTGACGCCCCTCAAAAATCAAATCAGACTTACAAATCATAATTTACGATTTTACACTAACTACAGGTTCAAATACATAAATACAACAAATATAATTGCTCTAATTTGAAGATACAACCGCTACAAGATCACGACACCAATAACAAGAAAGAAAGAAGGACCCACTACAGTCCTGGACTCAATCTTGACTAGCTCTATACTCGATCAGGCAATCTAGAATCCTGCTCCTGCAACTACAGCACATTCAGTTGGTCGGTAGTAGCTCAATAATTTCAAATACTTAAATACAGTGTATATAAAGTATATAAATATCAATTTCTCAAATAATTTTCCAATTTTACCAAATACCAGAATTCTAGCAAAATACATCTTTAAAGAACTTTTGAAACATAAATTCATCATAAATCAATGTCAAAATAACTGATAATATAAAACCATTCTCAAATCCACAGTCTGAAAACTCTCCCCAACTTAGCCGTCGTCGCGACTAGGTTGGGAGTCGCCAAGGTCTTCGCGCCCTTGACGTTGGTCCATCAGTCCCGTGTGGTGACTCCGGGATCCCTATGTATAATCCAATCAGGGCTCTACGCTGCTACGCTCCCACCTGATCTGGACAAATCAAAACTCAGGTCCCCCACGCCACCTCTAAAGGCTAGCCTGTGGGGACCCACTACTGCAGCAGTCGGGCCTTAGCCCGCCGTCACTATCCAAACCAACATGTAGATGCAACAATAATACAAACTGTATAAATCATATCACAGGGTCCTTATCCAAGACAAGCATTCACAGTACAATACATGCATAATACCAGTAAAGTCCAAATACAAGATACCATTCTTATACCAGGAATGAAAACCAATTCCACAAATATTGCCAGTAAAACATTTTAATATGCGCACATGATTTCACAAATCATTCCAAATCAAAGCATATGTAACCATAAAAAATAAGAGTAATGCTATATGAGGCGAAGAAAACACGAACCCGACCACACGATCGATGTGGTCGGTTACGTCGATTTTTCTTTTTTTATTTAATAAAAATTAAAAGGAAAAATAAAAAGGGAGAAACAAAGAAAGCGCATCTCCTCTCGTGGGTTCTCTCTATCTAGAAATTAGGGGCTTCGTTCAAGCCCCTCTCCCACTCCCTCGGCCGCCTCCCCGGGCTTCCTTCCTCTCTCGGCCGTCGCTCAAGCCGCCTCCTCCTTCCCTCGCTACTGACCACTTCACTCCCCCGTGCCCTGCACCCGCTCGACCGCTCTCTTCCCTCTCCCGCCTCCCGGTACCCGTTATGAGCCTCCTCTTTCGTCCCCGGGATCCGATACTGATCTCTTCACTCCCCCGCCTCCCGGTATCCGCTCCTGCCCGCCCTCTCTCGTTTGGCTTTGAAGAGAAACTAGGGCACAGATCGGCCCTAGTTTCTGTCTCTCTCGTGCTCTCTCATGTGGGACTCTCTCGCTTGCTCTCTCTCTCTCTCTCGTGTGGCTCGTGCTCCCGGCCCGCTCCCTTCCCCGCTCCCGTCACTGCTCCGGCCGTCGCCCTCTCTCGTTTGGCTTTGAAGAGAAACTAGGGCACGGATCAGCCCTAGTTTCGTCTCTCTCGTGTGGAACTCTGTCTCTCTTTCGTGTGGTCGGTTCTCTCAATTTCTTGGCACAAAAGCCCTGCCGCCTTTGAAATCGGTATGGAGGCAATGATGCCCTAAAAAATTTCTATCCTCGCTCGCTCTCTACAACGATGGCATAGTGGCTTGGATGGCCTAGTAGGCAACCGTCATCTATTATTGTTGTAGAGGGAGGGGAAGGATGAGAGAACATCATTATTGTTGAATCGAGCCTCTGCTTTTAAATCTGTTGGTTGATATATTTTGTTGCATCATGTATTTCTTTCTGTCGACGTGGCTGGTTCGTGTGGTTGCTTCGCTCTATATAACATTACTCTTACTCTTTAGTAATGATTGTCTTGGCCATGATGATTTGCCCTATAAAAGAATATAGAAATTGGGTGGCGTGGCAACTTTAGTTGCAGCCCTTGATTCATGTTTATCCATGCAATAGAACAGTGGGGCAAGATCTGAGCCTTTTTATTCTTCTGAAACTGTTTGTTTGTTTGCTATTTTTTGATATCTATTAAGCTTGATGTAACCTGCAGATGGACACCAGAGAAGCTGTAAGCTAAATTGCTAGTAAGTTATCAAGTTCACTAACTTGTCATTGACGATTTTCATTCGTCTTTTGCAGCATCTAAATATTTAAATTGCTAGTAAGTTATCAAGTTCACTAACTTGTTATTGAAGATTTTCATGATTGTTTTCTGTTTAATTCAGTAATATTTGTTTGTGGCTTTTGGCAAGTTGGTTGCTTTATCATAGATTATTTTTTTCTTGTTTTTTTTTGACATGCTGTTTAATGTGTTTAAATTTGTTTGTGGTGATTTGGGTTTAGACATTTCTCAATTTTGTTGTTGGAGTGAATGGATGATTTTTCAGTGTTGCGGAGTATCAAAATTGAGCGCAGGTTTTGGAGAATTTAGGGATTTGGGAATGTGATTTGGAGGATTTGGCATGAATCACTGAAGAGTATTGGGCATTTGATCTTGTTGCACTATCCATATGATTTTGCTTCTTAGATACAATAACAGTCATCAGGCCATGATTCAATCTGTATTGTTGGCTTCCTGTATTAGATATTATTGTTCGTCCAACATTTTCTTAAATATTAAGTTTCAAAATTGTCATGAATCATCGAACTTCTTATTTTCAAGTTATGTATTCGAGCTATCGATCTATTCTATCGTATGTTTTTTTAATAAGCGATAGCCTCGACCTAACACAAAGTGAGGAGGAAGATATTGTAGACTAGTATCAATAACTTGGAGGAGAAGTCGCTTGAGCGGTGCATTTTATTTGTCTTTTTTATTTTCTATCAATTCTAAGTCCAAGATTTCTGTTCTATCACACTCGATCCATCTCGTATTATCTTGAGCGGGTGCATTTCATATTTTGTTCCAATAGGTTAAGAAGATATGCTTGTAGGATTGGCTTATGGACATGCTTGTAGGATTGGCTTATGGACATGCTTCCAGAAAATCTCGTATTATGTACTATCCTGACATTCGTTGATATCTATTCTAACTGCATTTTCCTTTTTCTTATTTTCTGTGGAAAACTCGAGTGTACTGCAATGAACATGTTTGCAGGATTGGCTTACAACAAATACATGGTATGCCAAATTACTATAGTATGAACTTGTTTTTTTGCATTTAATAGCTGAAGAATTTATACCATATGCATTCTCAATACTTCAAAGCAAAATTTGGAAGCAAATAATTCTCTGCATTCAGAGGTGCTGTGTCTGAGACATGGCAGTAGATGGTGAAGCCTCCAAGAAACTCACATCCTCCCAAATAATTCTCTGCATTCAGAGGTGCTGTGTCTCAGGTAATATAATTTTCACTGAGCATCACTGATTCCTATTGTGCATGTGCACAATCTGAACCTGTGTTTGTGAGGATTTGTTTTGACTGAATTATTGTCGCGATATCTTCTGCAGATCTCAGCCCGGGTCTTGCCTCGCAAGTGGGCCAAAGATGATGTTGTTGGGAGCACAATCTGAACCTGTGTTTGTGGCAGCAGCTATTGCTTCAAAGCAACCTAAACCTGCAAATTTGCCTTCTGCTAATGTTGTTCCATGTGAAGAAGGAAGTTCTTCAACCATGGGAAAATTTATGTATTCTTTTAGTATTCTGCGGAAGTTCTACTAATGTTGTCAAAGAGAAAATTTATGTATTCTTTTAGTAGGCCTCTGGTTAAATTCATCAATGTTAAATTCGTATTCACAGTTGGTCCATTGTGATGTCCAGGTTAAATTCGTATTTATTAAATTCAAGTATGTTCTCCAACACACATGCTACAAAATCAAACAACATGTCTTCATTAAAAATAAGCAACACATACTACAAAATCAAACAACATCCCTTCATCAAACATAAACAACACACATGCTACAAAATCAAACAACATGTCCTCATGGACACCTTCTTATACTCCATAAACATGAACACGAATACAAAAACAAAAAGTATCTTGCACCACAATACGATTCCCTGAAAAATTAAAATGAATAATACATCATAAAATCATAAAACCAAAAATCTTAAAAATACAAAAATAAATATGTACATCTTGCAAATCACCTTAATTAGAGATCATTGCATTGGCTTGTAAAACCTAAAGAAGAACTGTGATGCATGTCCAGATTGATCGATATAGAATTTGAATTCACCTAAGAAAAGAGATTACAATCAAACAAATCATTATTTGAAATTAAATTTGTCAAATACGTATAAACAATCAAACAACACACATTAATGACAATTGGAAGACAATTACCACACTCTCTTGTGTGCAATGATCATCTTGTATAAATTTTTGAGCTAAGGCATCTCCCCTTGTTTGTGGCTTCTGAAAATAATAACATGGATGTTATACAAGAAAAAAAAAAATCTTAATCATCATAATACTCACATTTTTGAGCTAAGGCATCTCCCCTTGTTCGTGCTTTAAGTAGACTTCTAAACAAAAATTAGACAAACAATAAATTTACAAATTACGCAAACAATAAACACTCACATTTTTAGCTTTTTGATCAAAATTAGCAATTTAATCACCCACCATGATCTTTTTTTATAAATCAAAAATAATAAGTACAAACTTAATCACCCAACATGATCTCTTTTATAAAACCAAAAATACTTGCAACTAATTGTGTTTCCTGCACAATACTAATCAGAAATTTTTTATAATAGAATCACTTAATCATCATGATCTCTTTATAAACCAAAATACTTGTACCTAATTGTGTTTCATGCACAATACTAATAAGAATTTTTTTTAAATACAATCTTAATCATCATAATACTAATTAATCACTAATCAAAAATTATACCTTTGATGTAGCGGGCGGGAGCGGGGGAGTGAAGCGGCCGGGAGTGGGAGCTGGGGCGACCGGGAGTGGGAGAGAGGGAAACGGCGACTGGGGCGACCGGGAGTGGGAGAGAGGGAAGCGGCGACTGGGCGACTGGTAGCCGGATAGGGAAGCGGCTGGAGCGGCCACCGGGAGTGGGAGAGGGAAGCGGCGACTGGGGCGACTGGGAGCCGGAGAGGGAAGCTGCGGGAGCGGCCACCGGGAGTGGGAGAGGGAAGCGGCAACTGGGAGCCGGAAAGGGAAGTTGCGGGAGCGGCCACGGAGTGGGAGAGGAAGCGCAGACCGGGAGCTGGAAAGGGAATGCGGCGGGAGTGGCGGGAGCGCCACCGGGATTGGGAGAGGGAAGTGGCGAGCGGGCGACCGGAGAGGGAAGTAAGGAGTGGCAAACGGGAGTGGGAGAGGGAAGCAGTGAGCAGCAAAGTGGAGCGGGAAGCGGAGAAGAAGCAAACCCTTTTTATTTTCCTTTTAATTTTTTTTATTAAATAAAAAAAAAAAAGAAAATCCACGTAACCAGCCACATCAGTCGTGTGGCTGGTTCGTGTGTTTTCTTCGCCTCATATAGCATTACTCAAAAAATAAATACATGAACCGAATAATTAAATCATATATACATGTATTTTCACTATTTGCAAATACATATAATTATACAAAGCTGATGTATTAATACGATTGTCATGAACATTAACGACAATAAATATAAGTATATTTCAGCATTATACACAATTAAACATGATAAAATGAAATACTTAAACAATTATTTCCAAAATACTAGCCATTAAATAATTATTTCAAAATAATAATAATCATCCAATTATTTAAAATAATAGTCACTACCAACTCACCTGATCTCCTTGGGTTCCTTGCTAGACCTGGAACTCCCTCCCAAGCCTGAACAACACCTAACAGAATAATATAATAAAAATAAATAAATACCGCATTTAAACCCAAAAGAAAATACAAGAAACAATAACAGACTCTCTATTGGGCCCACTCACTCCAATCGGTTAAAACCTGACCTTGCATAATCCAACTGGCATTCAATTGCACTTAAACCAACTCAATTTAGGGTAAACACTGCTGACCCAACTTGAACCGACCTTAATTCCACTGAACCAAGGTCAGTTTCACTGAACCAGCCTTAAACCAACTCAATTCTCATACAAAATCCATTGAACCAACTTGGTTCAGCCTAAAACCCCTAACCCAAATCAACTGAGCCAAACCCAAACCATCTCAACTTGATTTGATCAAACCCAACTCAACCAAATCAAACCCAACTCAATCAATTCAATTCCATTCAACCAATTCAATTCCAACTTGGTTTGATCCAACCAAATCAATTTGGCTAAACCCAACCAATATTAATCCAACCATCATCATTAACACCTTAATTATCATCATCATCAACTTAATTAACCAAACTAAACTCTAATCTCGGTGCTACAGTAATGCTACATTAAATTCGGCAAATACCTCCACCATTCCAAGCAATTTCATCACAAATACAAGGTTTTTTCAACGCTAAAATAATTTCACAACAATTACTTTCTCATCCTCATCAATATATATTCAAATCCATCATTTTTTTTTCATCAAATCTAACATATATATATATATATATATATATATATATATATATATATATATATATATATACATGCATATATACATGAAAAATGCAACACCAAGAAATCTTTACCAAGCCAAACCATCCCTCCGGCGAGCTTCCTCCGACGATCTCCAAGTCCCTCTCCTTAAGGGCTTGTTTGGATGAGCTTATAAAAAAAATGCTTTTTTTGGCTTTTGTGGAAGCACTTTTGGGAAAAGTACTTTTGAGTAAGTTAAGTGCTTATAAAAAAAGTCGGTCTTTTTAGTAAACTTATAAAAATAAGTCGCTTTTTGGGCTTATTTTATGACCTGACTTTATCTTAAAAAAAGTCGATCCAAACACCAATAAACCATCATAAGCACTTAACTTATGAAATAAGTGCTTTTGGATCAGTTATAAGCTGATCCAAACAAGCCTTAAAACCTCTAATTTCTTTCCATTTCTTCAATTATTTTTTTATTTTTTTCTATCGGGGGTTACTGTAGCGGGATGAAGGAGACGAAGATGAACAAACCCTCAAACTCTAGATTTTTCTCAAACTTGTGTTTTTCAGCCGAAATTCACTTTTATTCCCTCAAAATAAAATTTCTTACAAAAAAGTCCCGGGAAAACTCACCAATGACCCCTGAATTATGATATAGTATTCTCAAAAGGTCCTTTCAAACTATCCAATGGTCCTGGATTATAACACAATATTTTAAAAAGATCCCTTCCATCTTACCTTTCAGTCCTTGGTTTACATAAACATTTCATATCAATCCTTTTTCTATTACTCTTTAACCCAAAATCTTTTATAAACTTTCACATTTAGGTCTTTATTCTTTCCACTTGGGGTTTCTCGACAAGATTACTCTGTAGAAAAATCTTACTGCAACTGTAGTAATACCCTGAATATATTTTTCAACAGTTATCCACAGGTTCAGGGCAAGGTTGTCAGACCCGGCCCAGGCATTGACCCGGTTAAGGCCAGGGGTCAGGGGTCAATGGGTTCGACCGAGTCGAACCGGGGTCAATAATAAAATATAAAAATATCATAATAATTAATAATGAACAAATATAATATTAAAACTATAATTATAATATAAAAACTACTCAAATTTGATATTTAAATTGATAAATGACCTTATATGCACTAGTGTTTTCTAATTATGTCATTTATTTTTAAATTTTTTAAACATTTACAAATTTAATATATTAATATATAATTATTGAACTTCTCTCTGTGTTTTTTATTTATTTGTTTGTTTATTGGTTGATTTTGTCAGAATAGATAAGAAATTTAATTTACTAATTCTTATCTTTTATATGGATGATACATTTTATCAATAAATTATGTAATTTACCCAATTTCAATTGAGTTTTTTATTTTGTTTTAAATTTTCTTATATTTTTTATTTAGTTAGAATATTTTATTTTTATATTTTATAATAAA
The DNA here is from genome assembly GCF_009730915.1 of Dioscorea cayenensis subsp. rotundata. Lineage (NCBI taxonomy): Eukaryota > Viridiplantae > Streptophyta > Magnoliopsida > Dioscoreales > Dioscoreaceae > Dioscorea > Dioscorea cayenensis. Next base: position 20,247,642 of record NC_052486.1, on the reverse strand, counting down.
ATTACACTCATTTATTGTTTTATTTTTTTAATAAATTAAATTTTATAAAGTATTTAGTATTTACATAACATATTAATAAATTTTATTTTTAAATGCTAATTTTTTGTTGGTATGTTTATGATATATATATATATGTATATATTGTAATTCCATTTATTGATTATAATTTTAAAAATAATATTAATAAATATACATGATTTTGTAGTTTCTAATGAGAAAATAATGATAAATTATAAAATATTGTAAAAAAAAAACTCTAATATTGTGACCCGATTGACCTTGCCGGGTCAACCGGTCCCGGGTTGAACCACCCCGGTCACCGGGTTAACACTGAGTTTTTTCATACTTGGTTCAATGGGGTATACCCGGGCCGACCACATGGTCGATTCCCGGTTTTTCCGATTGAACCGGCCGGGCTGGGTCTGACAACATTGGTTCAGGGTATTACATCAGGTAAGATGTAGGTGAGATATAGGTGTTGACAAATCGGATGAGGTTTAAACTATATACACAAATATAGGGTTTTCGTCCTCCTGTGGAACACCAGACCTCTAATTAAAATGTAAATACATATCAGCTTTGCACCAATGCTTCGAGTATATGTAGACATATAAATAGTTTTTTTTAATAAATTAAAGGACTTAAAGATAAATAGGGTCTTATAATAATAAAATTTCACATGGATTATATTTTAAAATAACACACAATTTGTCAATAATATAATACAATAAAATTAATACAAAAAAAAGTAAATTTTAATATAGGGTTTTGCCTTTTGTGGTTTTAAATTTAAAAATGCATTTTGCCCTGTAAATAAATTCAATTGTAATGTATTGTTATTTTTTTCTTAACAATATAATTTTTTTTGGTAATGGTTTGTTCATTAATTTTTTTAATCACTCATTTTTTTTAAAGACAAAATCAATGCAATTAAGCTACTATAATGATCTTATAAGCTATGTTTGATATCATAATCTAAAATTGCTGGGATTGCTTTGGAATATATTTTTTAATATTCTTAAATATTTAATTAAATATAATAATATAAGCATTTAAGGGGCTGTTTGGTATGGGGGAAAGTAACAACTTTCCCTGGAAAGTTGAGGTTGTGAAAAACTTTCATATGTTTGGTTGAAAAAAAGACCATGTAAAAAATGGTCAAATTGTAATTACTTTCTCTTTGACCAATGAAAATGATTCATAGGGGGAGGGGGTGTGAAACGGATTACATCATGGGTGGGAAAGTAGGAGACATGTAAAATTCCAATTTCACCATTTTCTAACATTAAAATTCTTATCTTTTGTCTTGTCTTCATTTTAAAAACCCTAACTTTAGCAAAGAACTTATCCACCGTCTTCCTTTTCAAAACCGTAGCGCAAGCCAATCTCAGTAAGTCATATAATTTTTTGTAATTTTTTTAAGAATCTTTTCTTATTGCCTTTGATATTGTTTTATTGATAATGGATTCTTATTGAAAACTCATTGAAAGAAACATGCACAATACCTTTTCTTTAGGTGAGATCTATCCACAAAAAGATTGCCAAAATTCATATAGAAAGCGTGCCTCTTGGATAAAGTTCGGGTAATCATATTTCTCATAATAGAAAAGCAAGAATTAAATATCTACTTTTTGTCTCGGTATATAAGCAATTTTTTTAATTTATTTATATATAAACCATTGATTAATGTGAAAATTAAAAACATAGTTAAAAATTAAAAATAATTGATATTCA